>NW_006399996.1:238579-248658 GCF_000299155.1 Elephantulus edwardii | reverse complement strand
AATAATGGAAAGTGTAAAAGTGTTGTCTTTTGAATGGAAATAAATAATATTGTAAATTCAGCTAAAAATGTAAAATGTATCAGCTTAAATTTAAAATGTAACTTTTTTACTTTGTAACTTTGCTACCAAACCAAGTTGAAGAACAGGTTTAAAAACAGGTTTTTTAAAAAAAAATGTTTAAGCGAAAAGCCGTTGTCTACCAAGCTCTCCAATTACCAAAAAACCATGACCATAAAGAATAGCCTTTCATGCTCTCCAAGGAACCATGATTATAAAGAAGAGTTGTGTGCAAGAAATTAATGTAAACTTTATTCTTACTTTTGTTGTTTTTCTGGCTGTTGATTAAGCCTCTAATTGTAAAAATGGAATATAAATGTTTCATGTAAAATGTAATAAGCAGGAAAAAGGAAAGGAAAGGAAGAAAGAAAAAGGAGAATTAGAATGACTTAGAATTAAAACCATCAAGATCACTTGACTGTTTGTCTTGTGTTCTTTCATCGTCCCTTCGCCGAACTTCTATCCACCTTCCTGTTCCCTCTTCGAGACCCTAGACCTCAGGCTTACAAGCCCCTCCCGACTGGAGCAGCCCGTGGCAGGGCATGTTAGCAGGAGAGGCTATTCATTGGAGATGGACATCATACTTAGGAAGGTGAAGGAACGAAAAAGACTCTAGACCAGATAGATGGGCTCAAGTGTGTGTCAGAGACTGTGAGGATGGCGCAGGATAGGACAGAATTCAGATCTGTTGTTCGTGTTGTTATGAGTGTAACTTGACTCAACAGTACTTAACAGTGACAACAACAGTACAATGTAAGTGAAAGATATATAAAACATATTTTACATGTGTGACATACAATATATATCAATGATTGTAAACAAATTAAAAAAAAAGACATATATAGTGTAAGACCACTATTATAAAACATCCAGAATAGGTTTACATATAAAAGGAACATTCTTTGAAGATGAGCAGGTCTGGAAGAAAAGAGAGAGAATCACTAATTCAGTTGTAGACTTATGTCTGTTCGGGTGAAGGGAAAGACAGTACATAATGTGACCAAGGCAAAGGCAAACGCTGAGAGGTAAGCAATAATAAAGGTCAATTGTAGTAAATATTTGAAGTTACTGAACTTAAAGGCTAAGAACCATCGTCTTGGGGGATATTCAGATCAATTGCATAACATAGTTCATAAATATAATGGTCTTCAACTTAGCTCTATGGAGCTCTGATGGAGCAGTTTGTTTGTAATGTGTCACATGGCTAACCCAAAAAGGTGAGTGTCTCTACCAGATACTAATTAGAAGAAAGCTATGTAATTTCCTCCCATTAAGATCCACAGACTTGGAAGCCTGATAGAATGTTGCTATGAATCAGAACCAATTCGAGGTTATTAAGTGAGTGGCATGCGACTTTGGTAAGAAGTGTCTGGAATCTAAAAAGCTTGTGTAGCAGTCTAAGATTCAACTATTGGCCTTTTCCCACCTGGGCAAAGGAAGATTAAGAAAATAAAAGACTAAAGGAAAAAAGTTAATCTAAGTGACTAATGGTTCACATGAACTACAGCCTCCTCTACCCAGAGATCAGAAGAACTAAAAATGGCATCAAGCTACAACTACCAAACATTCTGACAAGGAACAATATTGAAGAGTAGAATGGACAGAAAACGTAGAACAAAATTCATTTAAAAGACCAGATTTACTGGACTTACAGAGAGACTGGAGGAATTCTTGAAGTTATTGTCTTTTTTTTTCTATAATTATATTTTATTAATTTTCATAAACATTTACAGAGATTTTGGGTTTCCATTCATTCACCGCTGCACCATTCTCTCTACCCTCCTCCCAGTTTGTTCTTGTCCAAATGCCACAGTGCTTGTCAAAGCCAGTTCTGATTAATCTTCTTTGTCAGTGTGTCCTTTGCCATTCCCTATCACTCCTCCCTGAGAGAGACTTCACCCTGAGTCATAAGGAAAAGGGGATGGCGTATTCTTTTAGCTACTTCCTGCTGAAAAGGGACGCTGTGGGTTTCAGGGTGAAGATCTTCTCTCACTACTCTAAAGGGCCCCTTTGGCAGTAGGAAACACATAGACTATTATGGAGATTGATTTTGGAATTTAGATGCACTCTTATTGATTGTGCTTGGCCATACATGTTCATATCCTTGAAGATGTATCATGGGGGTGTTGCAACCTAGAAGACACAAATTTGACTAACAAGTTATAAGTACATGAGTCAAAAATTATGGAAAAGTAAAAGAAAAGGTTCTTTCATTGTTCCACAAACCCCCCCCAGGTCCCCTCCACCATGCAGCCCTCGCTCTAGACTCCTGTGATGACAGAAACACCCAGTTATATATCTCTTTTAAACAGTTCCCTCCCTCCTCCGCCTCAGTGCAGCACACATCATTGAACCCATCTTACTCAGTCTCTCCCCAACCCCAAGGACAGTCCCATTCTACAACAGTGGCATCATGTAATATTTGTCCTTTTGTGACTGGGATATTTCACTCAGCATAATGTTCTCCAGAGTCAACCATTTTGAATAATATTGCATGAGTTCCTTGTTTTTTAATGCAGCATAGTATTCCATTGTGCGAATATACCACAGCTTCTCTAGCCATTCGTTTGTTGATGGGCACTTAGGTTGTTTCCAACTCCTTGCTATTGTGAACAAAGCTGCAATAAACATGGGTGTGCATATATCTGCTTGGATGTCAGCTATGGTCTCTTCAGGGTATATTCCCAGTAGTGGAATTGCTGGGTCAAATGGTATCTCTATTTGCAACTTTTTGAGAAAGCGCCATACTGCTTTCCACAGGGGTTGCACCATTTTACACTCCCACCAACAGTGAATCAGGGTTCCAGTTTCTCCACAACCTCGCCAGCATTTGTTGCTTGCTGTTCTGTTAAATTTTGCTATTTTGACTGGGGTGAAATGATATCTCATAGTTGTTTTAATTTGCATCTCAGGGCTAGGGATTTTGATCATTTCTTCATGTGCTTGTTAGCCATCTGAATGTCGTCTTCGGTGAAGTGTGAAGTTATTGTCTTAAAACATTTTTCTAATTTGGAACTCAAGTCACTCCCAGAAACCACCTCTCAACCTAATAATTTATTATTTGCCATCGAGTCTACTGTGACTCATAGTGACCCTACAAACAATGGATCTGAATACTGTCTTATCCCGTGACATCCTCACTATCTCTGACACAACTGACCCTATTGTTATAGTCACAGTGTCAATCCACCTTGCACTGACCCTCCACCTTTCCAAGCATGATGTCCTTCATTAATAACTTACCCTTCCTGAACACATGCCCAAAGAATATAAGGCAGATTTATATCATCCTTGCCTCCAAGGAGCATTCTGGCTTCACTTTCTTCTGGACAGAGCTATTTGTTCTTTTGGCAGGCCACAGGATATTCAGTACTCTTCTCCAAAGGCATCATTGATTCTTCTTTTGTCATCCTTAGTCATAGTCCTACTTGCAGATACATAGCAAGCAAGTGCAAAGACTCATATCAAGTTCACTTTAGACTTTGCACTTATATCATTGCTCTTTAGTAATCTAGAAAGTCTCTGGCAGCAGATTTCCCCAATTTGAATTGTCTTTTGATTTGATGATTGCTGGTACCAAGATTGTTGATTGTGGGTTCAAGTAAGATAAAATTATTGAAGAACTTCAAGCTACATTGAAGGCACTGGCAAAAAATAAGACCCTAGGAATTGATGGAATTCCAACTGACATATTTACAACAAACAGATGCACCCCTTGATGTGCTCAATCAACTGGTATGTTAAGAAATTTGCAAGAAAAAAGAAATTTGCAAGAAAAAAGAAATTTGAAAGACAGAGAGCCATATTTATATCCATTCCCAAAAAAGATGATCCAACAAAATGTGGAAAGTATTGAACAATTTCATTATTATCATACTAAGCAAAATATTGCTGAAGATTATTAAAAAAAACAGAAGAGACTCAACTCAGAACTTCCAGAAATTAAAGTTGGATTTAGAAGAGGCCTTGGCACTAGAGATATCACTGCTGATGTCAGATGATCTTAGCTGAAAGCAGAGACTACCAGAAAGGAAGGGTGTGTGTGTGTGTGTGTTCATTCTTGACCTATGCAAAGGCATTTGATTATGCCTAACACTGAGAAAAATGGGAATTCCAGAACAATTATCAAGCTTATGTGAAACCTAGACCAAGAAGCTGTTTTCTAAACAGAGCAAAGGAACACTGCATGGTTTAAAATAAAGAAAAATATGTGTCAGGGCTTTAGCCTTTCTCTGTAACAATTCAATATGCTTACTGAGCAAATAATTCAAGAAGCCATACTTCATGAAGAAGAATGTGGCATCAGGATTGGAAGAAGATTTATCAAAAACCTGTGTTGTACTGATAACATAATCTTTCTTACAGATAGTGAGAGACACTTGAAGTACTTGCTGAAGAAAATCAAGGACTACAGCCTTCAATATGGATTACATCTAATGTAGAAAATATTGACATCATCAACCAAAGGGTTGAATGGTTTATAACATAAGCAAAAATACCAGGAGAAATATGTTCCTTAGAACAATCAACCACAAGAGCACAAGAGCAATATTTACCCCAAAACAAAGATGAGACGTCAGGGAGGGGTAGGAAACTGGACAAATCGAAACCTAGGCCTTAAAGACAAGACTGATTGTGGGCACAGCAGCCAATGTCATGGAACAAGTTGCGTATAAATTATTGGATGGAATATAAACTTGATGTATAAACTTTCACCTAAAATGCAAGATCTCAGCTCAAAACTCCAACTTATTGCTGTTGAGTCAGAATTGATCCATGCTAACTCTCCAGTAAGTTTTTAGAGACTGTAAATTGTACAGGAAAAGATTGCCCATCTTTCTCTCATGAAGTTGCTGGTGCATTCAAACCTCTTAGATTTGGATTGGCAGCAGAGCTCTCTACCCATTAGGCCACCAGAGCTCCCTAAAACACAATTAACTTCTTGGAGGCAAAAAGAAAAAAGAAAAAGAAAGTGGTGATCTGGACAACAGTGAAGGAATAAGATCTTAAAGAACCTTATAAACTATGTTATATATAGAATTTAGACTTTATCCTAGAAAGGATAATGGCAGAAGATTACCTAAATAGATTTTCAACTAAAAAAAACCCCACAAAAAATATCTCCAAAGTCCCTGACTCTAGCTGCCATTTGTATAATGGTTTATTGGAGGAGAAAAAGTAGAACAGATTCTTCACAATAGTATTGAAGACTCCATAGCTCAACAACAACAGAATACATTTTCTACAAAACAAGTATCAAAAAATTTGCAAGGATTGAAATCACACAGCATATTCTCTAATTAAAATAGAACAATCTCCCTCTGAGGGAAAGATGTGCAATTTACAACCTTAAAAACCCAATGGAGAACCAGCAATAAGTAGTTTTTTACTTGATGACAATGAGTTGAATTGAGTTGTTGATCTAGCCACGTGGTGAAAGTCAAAGTCAATAGCTAGAAACACCACAGTGAACAACACATTATAGCAAAGCCTACATTAAAAATTCAATATGCCTCTTCGCTATTATCTGAGGTGACTTCTGCCGGTGCACAGCTTCCAGGCTTCCCCTATGCCCAGGGGCAGATTATCCAAGAGGCTGGGCTCTATGAGGAGAATTGTGGCATCAGGATTGGTGGAAGATCTATTAACAATCTGCATTATGCAAATGACACAACCCTGCTTGCTGAAACTGAGGAGGACCTCATGCACTTGCTGCGGAGGCTCAAGGACTGCAGCCTTCAGTATGGACTGAGGCTCAATGTCAAGAAGACAAAGATTCTCACCACTGGACCAACTGGTAGCATCAGGATGGATGGCCAAGAGATTGAGATTGTTCACAGCTTCAGTTTGCTCAGCTCCCAACACTCTTGGCACCAGCAGTCAGGAAATCAAAAAGCGTATCACGATGGGAAAGTCTGCTGTTAGGGACCTCTCTAAAATACTCAGGAGCAACGGTGTCTCTCTGAAGACTAAGGTGCGCCTGATACAGGCCATGGTCTTTGCAATCGCTTGTTATGCATCAGAGAGTTGGACAATGACTAGGGAAGACAGAAGGAGAGTTGATGCCTTTGCGCTGTGGTGCTGGAGAAGAGTACTGAATGTACCGTGGACTGCCAAGAAAACAAACAGATTCATCTTGGAGAGGATTAAACCAAGCTACTCCTTGGAGGCAAGGATTCTGGGGCTTCGTCTGACATACTTTGGACATGTTGCCAGGAGGGACGGGTCCTTGGAGAGGGACATCATGCTTGGGAGGGTGGAGGAACAGCGCAGGAGGGGAAGACCCTCTATGAGATGGATTGATTCGGTGACTGGGGTAATCAGGATGGGTGTGTCAGAGGCAGTGCAGTTGGCGCAGGATAGAGCAGGGTTTAGGGCTGTTGTGCATAGGGTCGCTATGAGTCGCAAATGACTTGACGGCACATAACAACAACAAACATTAAAAATTAAGAAAGCTCTTAAAATGTAACCAAACTGTAAGAATCAAGTAGTACAAATTAGACCCAAAACAAGCAGAAGGAAGAAAATAATAAAGATTAGAGAGGAAGCAAACAAAACAGAGGCTAGAAAAACAATAGAGAGAATCAACGAAACTGTATTATCCTGGAAAATAGTTTGGCAAATCCTAAAAATTATAGCAGAGAGTTATCATATGACCCAACAGTAAGGATGTGGCAGCAGAATCTGAGAATAACTCATCAACAAGCTATCTTACGCAGATGACACAATCTTGAAAGCAAAGAGAATTTGAAACACTTGCTGAAGAAAATCAAAGACTACAGCCTGCACTATAGATTATATCTCAAGATCAAGAATATGGTATAAGACCATTGTTGTAAAAATAGAAGGATAACTAATAAAACATGTATGGGGACCCAAGAGGGGAAGGAGTGGTAACAGAGGGGTAAGGATAGGTAGGGGTGTAACTACAAGTTTGCACAATTTGGTGGATAGCGGGAGGAGGTAAAGGAAATGGGAAAGATCCAGTGGGGACCTAAAAAGAAAGGGTAACAGTCTAATGGTAATTTGCTGTGCATCAAGGAGCTGGACAATGAGTAAGCATGACAGAAGAATAATTGATGCATTTGAGTTGTAGTGCTGGAGAAGAGTGCTGAACATTCTATGCACTGCAAAGAAAACAAACAGGTCTTTCCTAGAAAGAGTGAAACCAAGTTGCTTTCTGGAAGCAAGGATTTTGAAGCTCAGTCTCATGTACTTTGGGCATATGGCCAGGAGGGATCAATCCTTGAAGAAAGAGATCATGCTTGGAAAAGTGGAGGGACAACGTAGAAAAGGAAGACTCTGAATGAGATGGATTGACACAGTGACTGGGGCAATAAGGGTAGGTGTGTTGAAGACAGTGAGATTGGCTCAAGACAGGACAGGGTTCAGAGCTATTGTGCATAGGGTCACTATGAGTCACAGCAACTCAATGGCACAACAACCACCATGCATGGGAATGATTGTATGAAACACAGTGTGAATGAAGAATAATGTGAAACACAATGTATACAAACTTTGTAAGCAAACCAATATAAAATAAAATAAATACATTTTAAAAATTCCAAAAATCCTCACCACTGGACTAATAGGAAACGTTATGATAGATTGAGAAAAGAATGAAGTTGTTAATTATTATATCATTTTGCCTGGATCTAAAATCAATACCCTTGGTACTAGTAACCAATAAATCAAAAGAGGCAATACATTATGGAAAATATGCTGTCAAGGACATCTCTAAGGTGCTAATGAGCAACAACATCAGTTTAAAGACTAAGGTGCATCTGATTCAAGCCATAGTCTTTTCAATTTCTTCTTACATATCTGAAAGCTGGACAGTGACTAAAGATAACAGAAGATGAATCAGTGCCTTTAAGTTGTGGTGCTGGAGAAGAATACAAACGATCCCATGGACTGTCAAAAACAACAAACAAATATATCTTGGAGAAAGTGAAATCAGGATGCTCCTTAGAGGCAAGGATGGTGAAATTTCATCCTTCATACTTAGAGCAAGTTTTTAGGAAGGGCTAGGCCTTGAAAAAAGATGGAACAATGGATGATCAATGAAAGAAAGAGAAAGACACTCAACAAGATTGATCGACACAGTGATTGAAACAATGGGTTTGTGTTGGCCAGAATAAAGCAAAATTCAGATCTGTGTTCATATGGTCGCTTTGAGTTATAATTGGTTCAACAACACCTAACAACAACAGTATATAAAACAAACTAAAATCCAATATATTGCCTTCTAATTCATGGTGTTCTTGTGTTACACAGCATAAGTATTTCCTACGGTTTTCTTGTCATTTTTATGGAGTCAGATTAACGTATCTTTTTTCCACCATCCTCTGGATGTGCTTGAACACTAACTTTTGGATTAGCAGCCAAGATATGTAATTAGTACTACCAGGGACCTTTCTAAGTATACGTTGTGTGTGTACTGTGGAGTTTATTCTACTTCACAACAACCATCTATGTTATTAACAACCCATTGGAAAGGTAGGCAGTTTCATTCCCACATGATGTGCAGGAGAAAGAGTGGCAGTGTTTCCATGAAAACTATAGCCGTGGAAACCCATGGAGCAATTTAATCTGCCTTGTAGGACCACTATGAAACAGAATCAACTAGGCAGCAATAGAGTCTTAGTATATAAGATCAAACCCAGTGTAGTATTGGGTTTCCAAAACTGTAATCTTTACAAAAGCAGACTATCACATCTTTCTGCCATTAAGCGTCTGGTGAACATCCACTTACCAGTTGAACACATAAGTCATTATGTTGTTGTTGTTGTTGTTGTTAGGTGCCACCAAGTATGACTCATAGCGAACCTATGAACTAAAGATCTGAACCCTATTCTATTCTGCACTATCATCACACTTCCTGACATACAAGAACCAATTTTGGAAGTCAACATGTTTATCTACCTGGTTGAGGTTCTTCCTCTCCTTTTGCCGACTCTCTACCCTTTCCAACATCATGTGCCTCTCCAAAGAATAGCCACCCCTAGCAACATGCTCAAAGTATGTGAGGCGAAGCTTCATGATTCTTCCCTCCAAAAAGAACTGGCTACACCCTCTCCAAGACATATCTGTTTTTTCTTTTGTCTGTCCATGAGATGTTCATCAATTTTTCTTCTGTCATTCTTATTTATTGTCCAGCTCTCAGATGCATAGCAAGTGATCAGTAATACCATGGCCTGAATCAGACATACCGTAAACCTCAAATTGACATTGTTACTCTTTAATAATTTGGAGATGTCCTAACTGCAGACTTTCCCAGTGCAACACATCTCCTGATTTCCTGACTGCTGGTGTCAAGGGTGTTAATTGTGTATCAAAGCAAGATGAAGCTGTTGACACTTTCATTATTCTCTCTGTTCATCATGATGCTGCCTGTGTCTAGTGGTAAGAAACTATGTTTTCTTGACATTGGGATGCAATCCATATGAAAGGCTTAATTCTTTTATCTTCTGCAACAAGTTCTTCAAGTCCTCTTCACTTTCAACAAGCAAGGTTATGTTATCTGCATAATGCAGGTTATTGATGAGTCTTCCTCCAATGCTAATGCCACACTCCTCTTCACAGAGTACAGCTTCTCTAATAATTTGCCAAGCACATAGATTGAATAGACATGGAGAGAGAATACTACCCTGATGCACTCCCTTCTCAATTTTAAACCATGCAGTGTTCGCCTGCTCTGTTTTCACAAAAGCCTCCTGGTCCAAGCATAAGTTCCACATGAGCACAATTAAGTGCTCTGGGATTCCCATTCTTCTCAATGTCAGCTGTAACTTGACCCACACAATAAAATGTCTCTACATAGTCAATAAAGCACAAATAGACATTCTTCTGGTATGCTTTACTTTTTGACTCCAACAATGATGTTCTTGGCGCCACAGCCTCTTCTGATTTCTTTTTTTTTCTATATTTTATTAATTTTCATAAACATTTACAGAGATTTTGGGTTTCCATTCATTCATTGTTGCACTATTCTCTCTACCCTCCTCCCAGTTTGTTCTTGT
>NW_006399996.1:205442-237604 GCF_000299155.1 Elephantulus edwardii | reverse complement strand
GGTTCCAGTTTCTCCACAACCTCGCCAGCATTTGTTGCTTGCTGTTCTGTTAAATTTTGCTATTTTGACTGGGGTGAAATGATATCTCATAGTTGTTTTAGCCACAGCCTCTTCTAAATCCTGCTTGAACTTCTGGCAGTTACCTATCTATGTACTGTTCCAGCCATTTTTTAATGATCTTCAGTAGTATTTTGCTTGCACAGAATACTAACAATATAGTTTGATAGTTTCCACATTCAGCTGGATCACCTTTCATGGGAATGGGAACAAATATGGACCTCTTCCAATCCATTGGCCAGACAGCTGTCCTCCAAATTTCCTGGCATAAAGTTGGAGCAGTTGGATTCTGGAGGGTAGGTTATTTCTATTTCATTGAAAGTCGGCATAAACTGTTTGGGCACTTGTGATTTCATTAACAATCAAGTGTAAGCTGATTGGCAATTTTTATTTCATTAACAATCAGCTGTGGGATGGAAGCCTCTTGTTTAGGCCTCTTGTTTAGGACCTGAGGGGTAAGTCTTTGTATTTAAAAGTTGTTTGATTTCACTGAAAGTTTCATTTAGTCATTATACCATTAGAAAATGTTTTCCTTTTTGTTGTTGTTAGATGTAGTTAGGTCAAAGTCATAATGACTCTAAGAACAACAGAACCAAATTCTGCCCCATCCTGTACCTTCCTTACAATCTCTAATGTGTCTAGGTTTACCATCATAGTTACTGTGTCAATTCATCTCTGTCCCTAGTCTTCCACTTTTCCAAATATTAATGTCCTTTCCAAAGACTGGCCTCTCTTGATAACATGCCCAAAGAAGATGAGACAAAATCTCACCATCCTTTTATGTGGCACTCTGGCTGCACTATTTCCAAGACAGAATTATTTGTTCCTTTGGATGTTGTTGTTGATGTTATGTATCATCAAGTCAGAACTGATCCACAGCTGACTCTCCAGTGGTTTTTCAGAGGCAGTTAAGTCTTATGGAAAGAGATTGCCCATCTTTCTTCCACAAAACAGCTGATGCATTCGAACCACATCTTTTTGGATTAACAACACAGTTACTTTACCACTAAGTCATCAGAGTCCCATTTGACAGTATATGGTATACCCACTGCTCTGGTGGCATAGTCCATAGGAGGTTTTGCTATTTATCTGAAGGTTGGGCCTTTATAGTAGTAGGGATCAACAAACAGCTCTGTAGAAGAAAGATGGGCAATTTCTTTTTGTGCAATTTATAGCCTCAGAAATCCCATAGAGAGTCAGCTATGTGTTGGTTCTGCCTCAAGACAATGAGTGAGTGACTTCAACAACAACAACACAATTCAAAGACGTAAATTCTTCTTCAGCCTTCCTTATTTACTGAGCAATTTTTACATGTGTAAGACACAATTGGATAACCCACAGGTTGAGTCAGGCACATCTTAGTCTTAAAAGTCAGGCTTATCTTAGTCTTAAAAGCGACATCCTTGCTTGTTAGCACTTTAGAAGAACTCTTTGGCAGTAGATTTGCCCGAGGCAACAGGTCATTTAATTTCTTGACTGCTGCTTCCATTCATTTTAATTGTGGATCCAAGTAAAATTAAATCCTTCACAACTTCAATCTTTTCTTCGATGTTGCCTATTGTTCCAGCTAGGAAGATTTTCTTTATGTTGAGGTGTAATCCATACTGAAGGCAGTATTGATCTCCTTTAGTAAGTGCTTCATTTTTAGCATACTCATGCAGTCAGATGTATTGCATTGGAAAAATATGCTATTAGAGACCTTTCCAAAGTACTGAAGAACAACGATGTCAGTCTGGAGACTAAGGTGCACCTGATACAGGCCATGGTTTTTGCAATCACTTGCTATGCATCAGAGAGCTAGACAGTAACTAGGGATGATAGAAGGAGAATTGATGTCTTTGAGCTGTGGTGTTAGAAGAGTATTGAATATACCATGGACTGTTAAGAGAACAAACAGGTTCGTCCTGGAGAGGATAAAGCCAAGCTGCTCCTTGGAGGCAAGGATTCTGAAGCTTCTTCTGACATACTTTGGACATGTTGCGAAGAGGGACCAGTCCTTGGAGAGCGACGTCATGCTTGGGAGGGTGGAGGGACAGAGCAGGAGAGGAAGAGGATTGATTCAGTGACTGGGATAATGGGGGTAAGTGTGACAGAGATAGGAGATTTGCATAGAGTAGAACAGGGTTTAGGGCTGTTGTACATAGGGTCGCTATGAGTCGCAGGCAACTTGACTGCACATTGCAACAACATGGAGTCCAACTCTAGCTGATCCTCCAGAGGGTTTCCAAGACTGTAAATCACAGGAAAGAACACTGTCCATCTGTCTACCCAGAGTTGCGTGCCAGTGGATTCAAACTGTCAGAGAAGCGCCACCTCTGGATTAGCAGCACGATTCTTTATATAATGTCACCAGAGTAATGGGCAAAGCCAAAAATCCATTGCTGTCCAATGGATTTTGACTCTGTAGGACCAAAATCTATAGGGCTCTGTAGAAACCCTACAGGACAAAGTGGAGTCACCCCATAGGTTTTCCTAGGTCGATATAGGAACAATTTTAACAATTTTTACAGGCTGCCCCCCCTAATTAATGGCCAGTGAGGTTGGGGACTCCCAATCCTTTGGTTAGAGGCTAAAAGCTCAATAATCACTGTACTAATCGGGTTCCTCCTAGTATATCGGTTGTCATGTGCTGTGGAATTGGTTTTGATTTGCTACAACAATATCAAACAATGCCAAAGCGAAAAGAAAACGTAAAATAGCTAGTCCTTTGAACTACAACTCCAAACAGGGAGATCGTAACCGCAAAGGCGCATGGGAAATGTATGTCTTTACCAACTTTTCCGGCCACACTACCGTCAAGCGTCCACTGTCGTAAAAGTATCATCCCAGTCATTTAGTTTTTCCTTCTGCCGCCAACCAAGGAGCAGCTTCTCTCCGGGAACGCCTCACAGCGAGACGCGGGAGCGTGACAGAGCGCTTTACGACAGTTGCTTTGTGGCTGCACCGGAGGAGGAAGATGGCGACAACCTTAGTAGCTGCTGCAGGGATGGGGCCAGCACCGACCTGGGGGCCTGAGGGGCTCACTCCTGACTGGGAAGGTCGGGAAGTCTCCACAGGGGTGAGGAAGGACTCGGGGTTCAGGAGATGTGCTTAAAGCTCAACGCCTGAAAGAATAAGGCCAGAGTGGGTTGAGAGAGCTTCAGTGGTTGGTTAGAGTGGGCTCTGGGATTGCTCGGGGCAAGAGAAGAGTGATTTTGAAGTTGTTTGGAAGTTCGTGGTGGGGAGTGATGGTTGGTGGAGGCATGAAGTTCTGGGATTCTGAGGGGCGATTGAAACTCTTGGACCTAATTCCTGAATGGGCCAGTGGGAATTTGAGGATGGAATGCTGTTACTGCGTTGTATGCCCCTGTGATGTTTGGACGTAGATCAGAGCTGCATGATTTTC
Source organism: Elephantulus edwardii (assembly GCF_000299155.1). Taxonomy (NCBI): domain Eukaryota; kingdom Metazoa; phylum Chordata; class Mammalia; order Macroscelidea; family Macroscelididae; genus Elephantulus; species Elephantulus edwardii. Next base: position 234,162 of record NW_006399996.1, on the reverse strand, counting down.
GGACTGTGGCAGCTGGAGAAAGGATAGTTGATGTTTATGTAGGCTGGTGAATGTGGAAAAGCCCAGACTCACTGCCTTCTTCCTCTTCCCAGACCACAATTATGGCTGTGCAGTTCGACGGGGGCGTGGTTCTGGGAGCGGACTCCAGAACCACCACGGGGTGAGCTCAGGACGGGGACGGGAGAGGGCCCATCTTGCCCACGCTGCGCAGACTACTATGGACATAAGGATTTGTCCCGGCTTCTCGTACATCCCTGTTCTCCTCGCTCACCATTTGGTGAGATGAGAACTAAACAGACAGTTGTAGAATCCCGAGCCCTGAGCAAGTGGGGAGTGTCGAGATGGTGGTGGGAGGTATGTCTTCCCCCAGCTCTTTTGTTGTTCTGCAGGTCCTACATCGCTAACCGAGTGACTGACAAGCTGACCCCCATACACGACCGGATATTCTGCTGCCGCTCGGGTTCAGCAGCAGATACGCAGGCAGTAGCTGATGCTGTCACTTACCAGCTTGGCTTCCACAGGTGCTTGTGGTCAGGGGAAGAGCACGTCTCTGACAGGCATTGGGGCCTAAGGATCTTTGGAACGGCCTGACCTCACCCATGCTGACCCTGCCTTTATTGTGACCCCTTTCATACTTTAGCATTGAGCTGAATGAGCCTCCACTGGTACACACAGCAGCCAGCCTCTTTAAGGAGATGTGCTACAGATACCGGGAAGACCTGATGGCGGGAATCATTGTTGCAGGCTGGGACCCCCAAGAAGGAGGGCAGGTCAGAACCCCCTCTCTGGAGTTAAATGTTTGACCCTCTTCGAACCCCCTCTCTGGTGTTAAATGTTTGACCCTTTTCACACCCTAGCCAGTTTCTATTTCTCCACCAGTCTCTGTCTCCCTCCTCTAAGTCTTCCAGATCAATCCCAGGTGAGGGTATGTGTGTTGGAGGAGATAACTGAGGACTCTTCTCTATTTGGCAGGTGTACTCAGTGCCCATGGGGGGTATGATGGTAAGGCAGTCCTTTGCCATTGGAGGTTCTGGGAGCTCCTATATCTATGGCTATGTTGATGCTACCTACCGGGAAGGCATGACCAAGGAAGAGTGTCTGCACTTCACTGCCAATGGTGAGAACTTGGGCTTCTGGACCTGTGAGCTTCAAACTCCTCCAATCCCAAGCCAGACCAACATTCCCTATTGGTGTGGTGATCCCAGCATTAGAATTGAACTCTGACCTCAACTTTCTCCTTTTGTCCACAGCTCTCGCTTTGGCCATGGAGCGAGATGGCTCCAGTGGAGGAGTGATCCGCCTGGCAGCAATTGCAGAATCAGGGGTAGAGCGGCAGGTACTATTGGGAGACCAGATCCCCAAATTCACCATTGCCACTTTACCTCCCCCCTGAATCTCTGTACTCTGATATAATTAAAGACACTATACTGACAGAAAGATCAATAAACAGTTTGTCAGAGAATCTGTATAACTTTAGATTCTTTTCTTAACTTTAAACCTGAACTTGTCTGGCTGTGTTCTCTGTATCAACCAGTACACTGAACTCAAAGGAAGCTAGAGAAAAGATAAAGAACATTTATGAAAGCCCATTCCCCAGGAAGCCTCTGGACAAGTGCCTTTCAAACTTCTCTCCAGACTACCTTCTTTCCCCAGTGTTTTTGTTTGGGACTTTTTTCCCCCCTATCCACTATCCTGATCCAACCCATGGTCTTTGCATTTACTTGCCATGCATCGAAGAGCTGGACAGTAACTAACGATGATAGAAGGAGGATTGGTTCCTTTGAGTTGTGCTGGAGAAGAGTGTTGAACATACCATGGACCACCAGGAGAACAAAAAGGTCTGTCCTGGAGAGGGTGAAATGGGGCTGCTCCCTAGAGGCAAGGATTTTGAGGTTCCATCTCACATACTTTGGGCATGTGGCCGGGAGGGATCAGTCCTTGGAGAAGAACCTCATGCTTGAAAGGGTGGAGGGTCAGCGCAGGAGAAGAAGACCCAGGATGAGATCCATTGACTCAGGGGCTAGAGAAATGGGATTAGGTCTCTAAGAGATGGTGAGATTGGCTCAGGATAGGGCAGGTTTCAGAGCTTATGTACATAGGGTTGCTATGAGTCACAGGCGACTCAATGGCACATAATGACGACAACATATCCACAAATCCTAGTGTCACCAGAGTATGGTTGTTATGAATGATTTTCCTACTCTACTCAGGTCCAAGGTGGACCTCAAATTCTGACCAAGATGAGGCTCACCTCCCCTCAGTCTGTCTCTTGTCAGTCATCATGGGCTACTGGCCTTAAAGTCAGAAAAAGATCTCTGAGCCAGGCTCTCCACACTCACCTCTGTGTTCTAGAGCAACTCCTTGACTGTTGGGGGAGAAGTATAAACCTTGTCTACAAATGGTGTTTAAGGTGGACTATGGGTAGAAGGTCTGAAGAGTTCTGGTGGCTTAGTGGTAAGGAATTGCACTGGCAACTCCAAGGCACCACTGGCTGTGCCACAGGAGTAAGATGAGCTGTATCTTCCTGTACAATGTGCAGTCTCTCAAAACCTGCTGCAGGATCAGGTGTGGGTCGGTTCTGACTTGATGATACATAACATAATAACATGGGTAGGAGAGAGCAGCCACTAGAAGTGCTGTGTGCTGGCTGGAAACAACTATTCTAATGGGAAGTATTGTAATAATGAAGTCTCCAATGCCTTGAATGGGGGCCTGAGAGTAGACTAGCCCCTCCAAGGCTGTCCTCACTCATGCCAGGGACCTAAAGGAGCTCCACAGTGTTCTGTGACAGGGACATTCTCCATCTCCACCAGTCTCCATTCTGAATCAGGACATTGTGGAAGGTATACCTGGAAAAACTTGCTTTGTGAAAAGGCAAATTTCTAGTGAAATTTCCCTGGAGGGCTTTGGAGGCAAAAGAAGCCTTTCCCCCTTAAGTTTTTAACAAAGTGGAAGGGAGGGGGAAAGAGTTGGTAGAGCCCTGAATTAAGTAAAGAACGTGCATCTTATATCAATGTAAAACTGGATTTTCCTACCAAAACCTGTTCTTCCAGTTCTCCCTTTCTCAATCATCTTTGTTCCTCTCACACTCCATAGTCAATACTATGGTAAACCTTGAAAAATGAAGAGTATTTCTGAAAACCATCTGCTGTGGAGTTGACTGACTCATGGCAAGCTTACATATGTCAACATAATTGGGCTTCACAGGGCTTTTAGTTGCTAATTGTTCAGAAATAGACTTCAGAACTTTCTCCCAACCTGCCTCTGTGTCAACTCAAAGTTTTTTAGTAGAAATCAAGTGGTTGTCTGCTTCACCCAGAATCTAGAACTTACCATTTCCACACCACTTGGGCTTTCTCACCTGGATGGTGTCAACAGTGCTTCCATATTTGCCCTTCTATATTCCTTTCCCCATACAGCAACCAGGAACCTCTTAAAGATAGTGAAATCATACCATTTCCCTGCTTATCATTCTTCAATTCTTATTGTTCCTCCCTTATCATGACCTAGAAGACACCCTGATGGCACAGTCTGTAAAAAGCTGCACTGCTCCCTAAAGACTGAGTCACTGGTGGTTTGAATCCACCATGTCTGCATGAGAAAGGTGGGCAATCTCCTCATCTCCCTTGTAATTTATTGCCCTGGAAGCAACAGAGGGTCAGCTATGAGTTGGTTCCAATCCAATAGTAATGGGAGAGGAATTTGAACATTTTGCTGACTAGTTTTCTGTTCCTAGAATCCAACGGTCAGCACTTGCACTGCACTTGGACTTGTGGTTTCTTCTTGATAGGACTACTGTTCCCCAGTTTCCCCAGTTCTGACAGACTTACTCATTCAGGTCTCAGCTAAAATGTCATCCCTTCAAGGAAGGTCTTTCCTGACCCATGGAAATTAGATACATGGTCACCCTCACACACTTTGACGTGTGCACTCAAGCAGATTCTAATTCGTTATAGTCTTGTGGAGCAGAGCAGAGCAGAACTGCCTTGTAAGGTTTCCCAGGCAAGCAGACTACCACATCTTCCTCCCATTGACCAGCTGGTAGATTTGAATAGTTGACCTTTTGTTTAGCAGCCCAATGCTTTAATTCCCGAATCACCATCACATCAAAGTCATGGCCATGGCTCATACCTGACTCTAGAGCAGATTTTCAGATGCCATAAATCACACAGGAGGAAACTGCCCATCTTTCTTCTGCATAACCACTGGGGGATTCAAACCACCAGAGAGGTACTTCTAATTCACATATTCCCCTACTTTTATTTTTTCTACACTACATATAACATTCTCAGATTATTGGCTCCCTCTCCCTACCAGAAAGTCAGCTCAGTGAAAATTTGTTACCTCTGATTCACTGGTATATCTGCACTGCCTAGCAGGGTGCCATCAAATTGGAACCAACTCATAGCTGACCCTCTCGTGGGTTTTCAGAGGCTGTAAGTGGCAAAGGAAGAGATTGCCCTTCATTCTGCACAGAACAGCAGTGAAACCAAATTGCTTTTGGATTGAGAGTGCAACTCCTTTTTCCTTAGGCCACCAGAGCATTCTCAAACTCATTGCTTGTCAAGTTGAAACTGACTCAAAGCTGTATGACTAAATCACAGCAGAAGAGTGCCCACCACACTCCCACAGAGCCGCTGGTAGAGTCGAACTTCCAGAGAGGAACTTCTTTTGGCTTAACAGCATAACTCCCTATAGAATATGCTACCTGAGCTCTCTGGCAGGGAGTGGACATTGGTGTTTACTGAGTGATTGTGTTCCCTAGTCCCATCTGACGTCCTGCCCAGCTTCCAACCTCCCCAAGCTGCTCTCACCACACCCAAAAGCTTGAAGCTTGATCTTATTAAACTCTTACTTCTGCTAACCACATCTGGACTCTGCGTTAGATCCGCTGCCTCACATTCACCAGCTACTGTGGGTCCACACCACCCTATGCTAGCTACACTTTACATCTCAGCCCCATAACCTAGCCCCTATCTTATTCCTTGGCCCCCACCTGCTCCCTGCTCCCTACCATCCCACTCCATCCCACCACACACATGCACACACAGTTGGTAGCTGAGTGTATTTAATGAGAAGGTTCAGAGTGATGGGAGGAGCTAGGCACAGGTTACTGAGGAGTGGGGAGGAAGGAGAGGTGCCAAGGTGCTAAGGGCTCCTGGAGGTTCAGCCCCTGGACCTTCTCAAATGGTGGAGTCATTGGCTGATGCTATGTCATGCAGTTGGTGGCGGAAGGAGAGTCTGGCTTTTCTGCTGAAGTAGGCACCAGCAGGCTCTGAGGAAGGGATTCCTCCATCAGCCACAATGGCGGCTGTGGGTGGGCTGGGATCTGGAGGGATGGCCGGATCCAGGCCTAAAAGGGGAATTGCAGGATTAAGAAGGGAGTTGTGGTCTTGATGCATCTGTCACCACCTCCACCCCCAGCGTTGAGGACAGAAGCTAGAGAAGATGCCTGGGAGTCTGGGGTCAAAGAGGCTGATGACAGTAGCAGGGTTCGGGGGAGAGGATGTTGAGGTAGCAGGGCTTGCTCTGTGGACTCAGAAAGGCCCCATGCTTGATGTTATGTGCTCTGTCGCTTGCTGGAAGTTGTTACTAGTTTTTTAAAAGGGGCTCTGTCTTTTCATTTTATACTGGGCTGTGAAATTATCTAGCCTCCTGTGTAAGAGTGAGGAATCCACCACCACCCAGGAAGATAGACTGTGTTTTCCTCCTTTGCTGGTTTGAACATTTACCTTTCTACTAAATGAAGCTGTCTGCCTGACACCCCCTCTTTCTGCCCTCTCCCCCCATACCTGCTCCTCTTTCAGTCCCCCGCTGTCTCCGGCACCCACACCATGGGAAACACCAGGCCCCCTTCAGACCCATCTTAACAGCGGAGGAGGCTGCAATGTTGGGAATGGCCAGGAGAGCCCCTGGGTGAGGGGTGTGGTTTCCAGGCCCCCCCACCCTGGGCAAACTACCACTTAGCCTCAGACCCACCTGGTGATTATAGGCGCCAGGGGACAGAAGAGGGAGGAGGAGGAGGTAGAGAAGGAGGTAAGGGGAGAAGGACACCCCCATCCCAACAGCTACCTTCTACACCCCTTTAATTTTGGCGTTTTTTCTGATCCCCTTGGAGAAGCAGGAGGATACTGGGAAAAATAGCCTGGAAGAGACAGACATGGGGGTGCTCTGACAAACAGATGCACTGAAAATTCACTACAGTGCAGTAGTAATTCCAGACATTTCTCAGTGCTAGAGGGGATATTGCTGGGAAGTCAATTGTATTTTACAGAATTTGGGGTGCCCAAGAAAGAAAATATAAAGTTTTAATATCTATTTGCTCTCTTTGTGTGTGTTTATATATATTTTGTTTTTGTTATGTGCATCAAGTCACTTGTGACTCATAGCTACCCTGTGTACAACAGCCCTGAACCCTGCTCTATCCTGAGCCAATCTTATTGTCTCTGATACACCTACCCCCATTATGTACCCCAGTCACCGAATCAACCCCTCTCATCGAGGGTCTTCCTCTCTTGCACTGTACCTCCACCCTCCCAAGCATGATGTCCCTCTCTAAGGACTGGTCACTCCTTGCAACATGCCCAAAGTGCGTGTGTGTGTGTGTGTGTGTGTTTATTTATACATACATACATACATACATTTATTTTTTAGGAGAACTCACACAAGAAAGGTTACCAGTCACGGATATGTTATGCTCCCAGTTAATCGTCTGGTAACTCTTGTTCCCTTTTATGAAGATGTTAAAACCCAAATTCACAGCCACTGAGTCGATTACAACTCACAGCCACACTCTCTGTTGGGCCTTTGAGGCTTTAAACCTGTAAAGGAGGAGACTCCCACCTTCCCCTACTCTCTGCTGGGAGATGCAAACTGCTGACCTTTTAGCTAGCAGCTAGATACATCATAACATGCCACTAGGGCTCCTTTTTTATGGAGAGAGTCGTATGGAATTAAGTATGCTGTGCTAGGTGCTAGGGGTTTATACTTGTTATCTGATTTAATCATGTCAGTGATTTATTTGACCTAAATTGTAGTACTGTCCTGATTTTACAGATGAGGCATTGAAAGGCACTGTGGATTAGTTAACTTGCCCAAGGCCACACAGGTATTTATCAACAGAACAAGGACATTCCCCAGGCCAGTGCAATCCTACAGTCCACTCTGTTAACAACCACATTGGACTTCCCTGGCAGTCACTGATCCCCTTAGCTGGGTCCTGGCAACCAGAGTCCAAGCTAGGGGCCCCAGATCCAAGCAGCGGGTCTGGAAGTCTTAAGTGCTACGGGTGCCGTGATGTGGGAAAGGTTGAGAGGAACTGCTGACTACATCATACTGCCTAACTGAGAAATGTCTTAGCTTTCTGGTTTTTAAATGAATTCTATGAAAGTAAGAATTTATATGCAATTTTAATGCACACATATTAAGTGTCCACCATTCACTTATCAGCATGTTGAATTGTGGTTATTTACATGTTGCTGGATGCCATGCCTCTGGTATTCAGATACCAGCAAGGTCACCACAGTGGATAAGTTTCAGTGGAACTTCTAGACTAAGCAGGAGGTCTGGCCATCCACTGGTGATTGGAATGCAGAAGTTCAAAACAAAGATTGTTGTAATCCACCCCAACTTTCCAGGAGTGTTCACCCCACCCCGTTCTTCTTTCCTTTCCTCTTTAACTCTTGCATGGCCTCTTTCTTTTCTTTCTTTTTTTTTCAAATAGAACAGGTTATCCTTTATAGTTGAGGCCTCTTTCTTTACCAAGCTTACCTCCATATCTTATAAACGTCTAACTTGTTTCGCTAAAAAAAAAAAAAAGATTGTTGGAAGATGTTCCCTTGGTGATAGAAATGATGTTAGAATTCACATGACAGAATTTGGCAAGACTAATAATTTACTAATTAGAAGTATTTTCTTTGGCAACATAAACGGCAACTACACATGTTGACCTCTCAGGTTATACCAGAATAAAATCATCTACATTTGTAGAAAAAGAAACCTTAGTATCATCAGAACCAGTCAGAACTAGGCCAGGGTTTGATTACAGAAAAGACCATTACTTGCGCATATACAAGTTTAAACTGAAGCTGGAGAAAATTCAATCAATACCAACAGAGACAAGTGTAGCTTTGAGTATATCCTATGTGAATTTAGAGGTCATCTCAAGAACAAATTTGATGCACTGAACATTAATGACCAAAGATCAATCAAATTTCAGGGTGACATATAAAAATATATATGAAGAAGAACCAAAAGGCCATTAAAAAGATAGGAAAAGAAGAAAAGACCAAAATAGATGTCATAAGAGATTCTGAAATTTGGTCTTGAACTCATAGTAGCTAGAACAAATAAGAAAAGCAAAAGAAATAACCAAGCTGAACAGAAGATTTCAAAGGGTCCTCTCAAAGAAAAAGCTAAGAGCTTAAGGAAATGAGCAAAGTCTTGGAGTAAGAAAACCAAAAGAATGTACAATGCCATTTCTCAAGCTGAAAGAACTGAAGAAAAAGCGTAAGCCTGGAGTTTTGATCTTAGGCAAACCACTGAACAACACGGGGACAATTAAAAGAATATGGAAAAAATACAGTCATTGAAACAGAGTAAGTTACATTCAGCCATTTTTGAAGGTAGTATATGACTGAGAGCCAATAAATAGGGAAGCCCAAGCTACCCTGAAGGCACTGGCAAAAAACTCCAATGCTCCAGAAACTGATTGTATACCAATTGTGATGTTTGGACAGATAAAATGTCAGAAGCAGTCACTTTCTCTTTGCTATGCCAAAAATATTTGGAAGACCATTACCTGGCCAACAACTGAAAGATACCCATATTTGTTCTCATTCCAAAAAATAGTAGCCCAACAGAAGGGGGAAATTTCTACACGATATCATGAATATCATATGCAAGTAAAATTTTGCTGAAGATAATTCAAAACTGGTTGCAGCAATACATTGACAGAGAAATGCTAGAAATCCAGCCAGATGCAGAAGACATGAAATGATGGATTGCTGTTGTTGTTGGCAGGTGCCATGGAGTCAAGTACAACTCATAGCAATCCTGTGAACAACAGATCTGAACCCTGTCCTTTCCTGTGCCATCATCTCTGACACACTTGAGCCCATTGCAATCACTGTGTTTCCCTTTCCAAAAACAACTTCTGCTAACAACATGCCCAAAGTATGTAAGACAAAGCTCATCATCCTTGCCTTCAAGAAGCTCTCTGGTTACACTTTTCCCAAAACATACCTATTTATTCTTTTGGAGTCCATGGATATTCCATCTCTCCTATAACACCACAACTCAAAGGCATCAATACTTCATTTATCATCCTTATTCACTGTCCAGCTTTCAGATGCATTGTTGTTGCTATGTGCTGTCGAGTCACTTGAGACTCATACCAACTCTATGTACAGCAGCCCTATATGCTGCTCTATCCTGTGCCAATCTTATTGTCTCTGACACACCTACCCCCATTACACTAGTCACTGAATCTATCTCATCTCTTCTTCCTCTCTTGTGCTATCCCTTCACCCTTTCAAACATGACATCCCTCTTGAAGGACTGGTCCCTCCTTGCAACATGTCCAAAGTATGTCAGATAAAACTTCAGAATCCTTGCCTCCAAGAAGCAGCCTGGTTTCACCCTCTCTATAATGAACCTGTTTGTTCTTCTAGCTGTCCATGGTATATTCAATACTTTTCTCCAGCACCATAGCTCAAAGACATCAGTTCTCCTTCTAGCATCCTGAGTCATTGTCCAGCTTTCTGATATACAGCAAGTAATTGCAATGACTGTGGCCTGAATCAGGCACACCTTAGTCTCCAGACTGACATTGTTACTCTTCAGTATTTTGGAGAGCTCTCTGACAGCAGCCTTTCCCAATGCATTTCTTTTTTTTTTTAAATTAATCTTTTAATTTGCTGGCTGCTGGTATCAAGAGTTTTGATTGTGGAACCAAGCAAACTGAAGCTGATGGACAGCAAGTAATTGAAAAGACCATGGCCGAAATCAGGCACACCTTAGTCTTCAAACTGACATCACTGCTCCTCAGTAATTTGGAGAGGTCCCTGACAGTGGAATTGCCCAGTGCAATACGTCTTTGATCTCCTGACTGCTATCACCAAGAGTGTTGATTGTGGATCCAAGAAAGATTAAATCATTGACAATCTCAATTTTTTTCTCCATCTATCATGATGTTGCCTATCAGTCTAGTGGTGAGAATTGTTGTTTTCTTGATGTTGAAATTCAATAAATTACTGTTATCGGACGGATTTTGGCTGAAAGCAAATAAATTAAAAAATGATGAAAACAAAACCCCTCATTGCCATGGAATCAGAACAAACTTACAGCTGACCCCAACCACCACCACAGTGGGTCTCTGGGGCTATGAATCACCCCAGAAGAAATTACTCATCTTTGTGCGAGGAGCCCCGGGTGGATTCATACCCCCAGAGAGGTGTGACACTTGTGTTGGCAGTGTGATTCCTTATGGACTGTGCCACCAGAGCAACAGAAAGATGCTTATCTGTGTTTTATTGACTGGGTAAGTACATTTGAGTAGGTGGATCATAACAAATCACAGTTAATATTGTGAAGAACAAGAATTCCAGAATGCTTAATCTTAAGCAGAAACTTAAACATAGAATGAGAGACAGTTGTTTGAATAGAACAAAGGACATGGAGTAATTTAAAATCAGGAAAAATGTGTGTGAGAGTTATCTCCATTGTGTGTTATGCTGCTAACTGAAAGGTAAATTTCAATCTACCAGCTGCTCCATGGGAGAAAGATGGGCAGTCTCCTACAGTGATTTACAGCGTTGGAAACCCCACACAGGATTGATTGCAATGGGCCATTGCACTGAACAGAATCTGCTGCAGAAGACCTCTTTAAACTGTTAAAAGGGAAAATGCCATTTTGAGGACTTAGGTGGGTCTGACCCGAGCCATGCATGGTCTTTGCAATTACCTTCTATGCATTCACAAGTTGGATAATGAATAAGGAGGACTGACAGAAGACTCAGTGCATTTGAGTTATGGTATTGATGAAGAATACTGAATATGCCGTGGACCACCAAAAGTACAAACAAACATGAGAATGAAAGCTCGAATGGCTCCTTAGAAGCAAGGCTGGCAAGACTTCATCTCATCCACTTTGGGCATGTTATCCAGAAGGATCAGTCCCTGGAGATGGACAGCATGCATGGAAAAGCACTTGTTGTTAGGTGTCATTGAGTCGACTACAACTCATAGTGACTCTACAAACAACGGATTGGAACTGTGCAATCCTGTTCCAGATCATGAGCTCCGCCATGCCCAAGCCCTTGTTCCAGCCACTCTGTTTGTCACGCCATCTTGTTGAGCATCTTCCTCTTTCTTCGATGACCCTCTATGTTTCCCAGCATGCTGGCTTTTCCTAAGGACTGACCCCTCCTGACAACATGCCCCAAGTAGGTGGGACCACGTGCTCTTCTAAGGAGCATTCTGGTTGCACTTCCTCGAAGACAGATGTGTTTGCTCTCTTGGCAATCCACAGGATAGTCAATGCCCTTTGCCAACACCACTATTCAAAGCACTGATTCTTCTTCTGTCTTCCTTATTCACTGTCCAAGTCATCAGCAAAGAGGAAGACTGTCAATGGACAGATTGACGCCATAGCTACAACAATGGGCTCAAACAGAACAGTGATCATGAGGGCAGAGCAAGACCTGGCAGTGCTTCATTTTGCTGCATGAAGGTTGCTGTCAGTTATGTTTCATGAGTTTTGAAATGTTATATAATAATCAAACACTGCGGTGTTTACTCTAACTCATAGTTACCCTGTGTATGTCAGTGTAAAACTGTGCCCTGTGGATTCTCAATGACTTATTTTTTCCCAGGGAGCCTTTGGGTGGATTTGAACCTTCAATTAATTTTCCAGTTACCACTCAAGTTGATTAAAATTTGTACCACCTGTGCAATCTATGTTTTCCTTTATAGTCAATCTTTTATACCAAGTAACTGATCAGATTTGCATCACCACAAGTTGGTTTGTTATGGCAGAAAATGTGAGATTTAAATACTCAGCCAATATTGGAGATTAACAAACCTTTTATAACACGCAGGTTGAGAACGTCAGCTATTGCCCAACATTCTGACCCCGAGGGGAAGCAAAGATTGGGTTTACATACAGAGATTGGGCGTGGGGGTTACACGAAGTTCACTGAGGTTGGCAGTGGAGATTTCTTCACATTCAAGAGTCATTATTGTTTCTGACTTCTCATGGGTGTCTAGATCCCGGGGTGAGGTACAGGATGTAGTCAGGGAGTGGTAACCAAGATGGATCAGCACGTGCTCAAAAACATAAACCTTAGCAACACATATTATTGCCAAAATGATTGAAGTATGCATTTCTTAAAATGACTGTCAGAACAAAACAGCTTCTCTGATGATAACATATAAAACGGCTTCTCTAATGCTTAGAATTTCAACTGCTACTACAGATTCTTCCTATTTTAGAACCTCATAGAAGTGGTACCATATAGTATTACTCATGTGGCTTGCTTCTTTCTGCACATTTTTGAAATACATTTATGGTGTTTCATATAGTTAAGATTCTGTCTGTGTATTCTTTATGATCTCCTTATTGAGATACAGGGAGCTATGGTACCTTGGTAGGTAAGGAGTTGCACCAGCTGTTCCAAGGGACAAAGATGGGCAATTTCCTCCCAGGAGATTTACAGCCTCGGAAAAACCTTTTAGAAAGTCAGCTATGAGTTAATTCCAACTCGAATGGCAATGAGTTTTGAGTTACTGCGGTATAACTCACATATCATAAACTTTGACCTTTGAAAGTGTACACGAGTATATGTTAGTATATTTAGAGTTGTAAAACTACTGCCCATTGTAGAGTTACTACTGTAGAGCTGTAAAATGACATAAAATATGTTAGTATATTCAGAGTTGTAAAACTATAATTGCTAGTTTTAGAATCTTTTTATCACGCCTATACACCTGAGCAAACACTTTCCGTCTTTCTCTTTCCCTGGAATCACTAGTCAATTTTCTGTCTCCTCTGCACATTTCATGCAAACATACCAGATAATATGTGGCCTTCTGTGTTCGATTTTTTCTCACCTAACATTGCATTTATGAGGTTCATTCACACTGTAGCACACCTTAGTTCTTTTTTATGGTGGAGAACTGCCAGATGTGCAGTCTGGGTTTAGAAGAGGCTGTGGTACTAAGGATATATTATAGCTAGATGGATCTTGGCTGAAAGCAGAGAGTACCAGAGGGATGTCTATCTGTGCTTCATTGATTATGCAAAGGCATTTGACTGTGCGGATCACAACAAACTGTAGCTGACTCTTAGAAGAATGGGAGTCCCAGAACATCTGATCGTACTTATGCAAAACCTATAGTTGGACCAGGACACAGTCGTCAGAACAGAGTAAGGAAACACTGCATGGTTCAAAATCAGGAAGGGTGTATGCAAGGGATGTGTCCTATCTCTATATTTTTTCATTCTATATGCACAACAGTAATCCGGGAGACTGGGCTCTATGAGAAGAGATGTAGCATCAGAATTGGAGGAAGACTCATCAACAATCTGTGTTATGCAGATGACCCAATTCTGTTCGCTGAAATTGAGGAGGATCTGAAGCGCCTGCTGCAGAAGGTCAAGGACCTTCAATATGGATTGAAGCTCAACATCAAGAAAATAAAGATTCTCACCACTGGGTCAATTGGCAGCATTATGATAGAGGGTGAAGAGATCAAGATTGTTAACAGCTTTAGTTTGATTGGTTCCACAATCAACAGTCTTGGTACCAGCAGCCAGGAAATTAAAAGACAAATTGCACTGGGAAAGTCAGCTGTCAGGGACCTCTCCAGAGTACTGAAGAGCAATGATATCCATCTGGAGACTAAGGTGTGCCTTTTCCAAGTCATAATCTTTGCAATTACTTGCTATGCATCGAAAGCTGGATAATGACTAGGGATGAGAAAGAGAATTGATGCCTTTGAGCTGTGGTACTGGTGAAGAGTATTGAACATACCAGGAAAACAAACAGGTTTGTCCTGGAGAGGGTGAAACCAAGCTACTTCTTGGAGGCAAGAATTCTGAGGCTTCATCTGACATGCTCTGGTCATGTTGCAAGGAGGGGCCAGTCCTTGGAGAGGGATATCATCTTGGAAGAGTAGAGGGACAGGGCAAGAAAGGAAGACCCTCAATGAGATGGATTGATTCAGTGACTGGGGTGATGAGGGTAGGTGTGTCAGGGACAATAAGGTTGGCACAGCATATTTCAAGGCTATTGTACATATGGTCGATACGAGTCTCAAGCGACTCAATGGTACCTAACAACAACAAAACAATAACAATCTATTGTATAGCTATAAGGAGTTATATGGTGACATAGTAGATAAGCATTCAGCGGGTAATCAACAAGTGGATGGTTCAAACCCACTGACTACTTCATGGGAGAGAAATGTAGCAGTCTACATGCATAAAGATTTCCACTCTTGGAAACCCTATGGGGCAGTCGTACTCTGCCTAAAGGATTGTCTTGAGGTAGAATCACCTTGACAACCGGTTTGGTATGAATATTTTGTTTATCCACCGACCACCAACTGATGGACTTTGGCTTATTTTCACTTTTAGGTTATATAAACATGCACGTAATAGTTTTGGTGTAGATATTGTTGTTAAACCTCTCAGATTTATTACTGGGAGTGGAATTGCTAGATTATCTGTCTTGAAAGAAGGGCAATTAGGTTTCTCCTTAAAGGCAAAGATGGTGAAATTTCATCCCACATACTTCTGGCACATTATCAAGAGGGACCAGTTCTTGGAAAAAGATATCATGCTGGGAAAGGTAGAGTGTCAGTGAAAGAAAGGAAGACCCTCAATGAGATGGACTGCCCCAGTGACTGCAACAATGGCCTCGAGGATGCTGCAGTACAGGGTAAGATTCTGTGTCCATAGGGTCACTGTGAGTTGCAGCAATGACAACAACAACAATGATAATTATATGAAACACTGGTTGCTATACATTGTAGGCGACTCAACGGCACATAACAACAACATATCATATTGGTTGTTGTTGTTTTAAATTTAAGCTGCTTCTTTAGAGTCAACAAGAACTTGGGGAGGTATTTAAAGTCAGTTGTTATTTTATTTTGGAAGAACATTCTTCTAAGTGGTACACCACTCTTCTGTCAATATGTTGTACTGAGGTAACCTGGGGTTGCTGTGATGCTGAACCTTGTGCCATTGGGTTGTCAAATGCCATAATGGTTACCCATGGTGGACAGTGTATGGTGGAGCTCCCAGTTTAAGACAAGTTTAGAAGCAGGAGTGGCGTCCACTTCCTAAACAACATACCTCTGGAAACTCTACAAACTGTGATAAATGTTGATAGTTATAGAAAGGCTTCAGGTCTTTTATTCATAGAGTCACTATGAGTCGTGCTTGACTCGAAGGGGATCATCATCAACAACAATATGTGAAACATTTGGAGGAACTGTTAAACTCTTTTCCAGAAGGGTTGTATTATTGATTACAGGTCATTTATTTTTATTACTGAGTAACAGTCTCCTGGAGTGTCTAGGTGGCTAAAATAGTTAAGTGCTTGACCACTCCTTGATAGAACTGACCCAGAGATGCTTCAGAAATTGGGCCTAGGGATTAGCATCTGGAAGGTCACAGTCTTGAAAATCCTATGAAGTGGGTAGCACATGCAGTTTGTGTGAGTGCTAATTAATTGGAAGGCAATTAAAATCAACATTCTACCATTAAAATAAGCCACAAATGAATACAAATTCACAATTCCTGATCTTCAAAAGATGTCATTACACAGGAAATATTCTGGGAGAAAATATTTGCAATAGATGTATCTCTAAAGCAATACATCATGTCTCTAAAGCAACACATCCTGTCTCCAAGATATAAGAAGCCCTGGTGGTGTAGTGGGTTAGGTTGCTAACAGAAAGGTCAGTGGCTGTGATCAACAGCCAGAATCCATTTCATGGCAGTGGGCTTGGATTTAATACAAGATATAATAAGAACCCTTACAATTCAATGAAACAAATAATGTGATTTTTTTAATTGGCAAAAGACTGGAAACAGACACTTCACCAAAGAAGATGCACAATTTGCCAATAAACACATGAAAAGATGGTCAATATTATTAATATCAGAAAAATGCAAATGAAACCACAACAGACCACTTTATTAGATGGTTAACTAATGTATAAAAGACCCACATTTTTAAAAAATTTAAAAAAACCCAACCCTGACATTGTCAAGTCTTGGTGATACCTTGGAAATAAGTGGAACTATTTGATATTGATCTTGTAAAATATATCTTGTGAAAATATAAAGTAGAACAATCCTTTTTGAAAACAGTTTGGCAGCTTCTTACAAAGTTAAATACAACCTTATTAGAGACCTAGCAACGCCATTCCTAGCTACCTACCCAAGAGAAAAAACATTTATAGGAATATTAAACATAGGAGCTTTATTCATGATAGTTAAAAACTAGAGTCTTATCAAAAGAGGGGAAATGTGCCTTTTCACAGACACTGATATTTCTTATTTTTCTTGATGTGAGAATTTTCCCATTTTCCCCTGCTGCTGTTGTTGTTACATGCCTAACAAACACATGCCTGCGACCCATAGTGACCCTACTATGTACAGCAGCTCTGAACCCTACCCTGTCTTGAGCCAGTCTTACTCATTCCAACACACCAGCCCCCATTTGCCCCAGTTACTGTATCAATCCATCTCATTCTGGGGTATTTCTCTCCTGCATTGTCCCTCCACCCTTCTGAGCATGATGTCCTTCTCCAAGGACCAGTCTCTCCTGGCCACATGCCCAAAGTATGTGAGATGGACCTTCAAAATTCTAGCCTCTAAGAAGAAACTTGGTTTCATCCTGTCCAAGACAGACCGATTTGTTTTCTTTGCAGTCCATGGTATGTTCAAGACTCTTCTCCAGCACCACAATTTGCAGGCATCGATTCTTCTTCTATCATCCTTAGTCATTGTCCACCATCGCTCGGGTCTTCGAGTCCCAGGCCCGGCAAATCCCCGTGGTGGCCGTGCGTCGTAGCAGGATGGAGAGGCCCGGGACGACGGCCGGAGGAGGAACGAGCTCAGTGCCGAGCGCCCACAGGGCGGCGACAGGCCCCGCTCCACCGACGGCGCGGGACGGACGGGCTGACAGTCCTCGGCTGGACAGACGCGGCCGAGGGCGGGCGGGGGCGGGCCGAGGCCGGGTGAATCCGGCGGGGGAGCGGCGGGGGCCGTCCCGCCCCGGGGTGGCGGCGTTGTGGGGGGGGGGGGTAAGGCCCGGCCCACGCCCCGCCCCGGCCCACTGGAGTGTGGGCTCGGCCCGCTCGGCTCGTCTCCGGGGCTCGGAACCGCGCCGGCGCCGCCTGTCTCGGACTCGGCTGCGGGGTGAGGCCCGCGGAGCAGCCGCTGGGGGACCGGGGTTCTGGGAAGCGGGCTGGGCGGCGGCGGCGCGGGCTGCGGGGCTCTGCCGGCCGCACCCTCCTCCGAGTTCTGGCTTTGGCTGCGGGACCGGGAGAGCGGAACTTCCCCATTCCCACCGTGACGGTCTCCCAGTTCGGGGCCACTGGAACCTGGCTCTGCGCCTCCCGGCGTCCTGGTTACCAGCCAGGGCGGAGGGGCTGAGGGACTCAGGGCTTGGGACTGAGGAAGGAGCTGCATGGTAGAGGAGGCTCCCGGGCGTCGAGGAGGCTGCACGTAGAGGGAGGTTACGGGTCAGCGGGTCAGCGGGAGCCGGGTGTGTGGCGAAGAAGAGCTGTGGGATCTGCCGCTCGGTGGAAACTTTAGGATGGGGGCAAGGTCCCTCGGGGAAGTCCCCTTCCCTGAGGCCTCCTGGTATTGCTAGGAAGGATGACGACCCCAGAGAACCCGTTTTCTACTGGAGGCGACTTGGACTCGAACCAGCTACATATGGAGACCGACGAAATGGACACGCTCAAGGAGGGAGAAAACCCAGGTTTGCTCAATGGACAGCCCTCAAGGAGGGGGAGTTAGAGCCTAGGAATCTATCCTTGCGTTTTCTTTCTTCACAGCTGACCGGATGCACCCCTTTCTGGCCATCTATGACCTTCAGCCTTTGAAAATGCACCCCGTGGTGTTCGCCACAGGAGTCCCGGTCACTGCCCAGGTGGTGGGCACTGAAAGATACACCAGTGGATCCAAGGTGACTGGGCTGGGACCCGGAGGCCCGCAAAAGGAGGGCTGGTACCCGACGGGGAGGCATTACTTCAGTCCCTTGCACCCTCAGGTGGGAACCTGCACCCTGTATTCTGTCCGCATAACTCATGGTGACTTTACCTGGACGACCAAGAAGAAGTTCCGTCATTTCCAGGAGCTGCACCGGGACCTTCTAAGACACAAAGTTCTGATGAGTCTGCTCCCTCTGGCCCGGTGAGGGGGCCACAAACTGTGCCCTTCGCTCTGTGGAAGCATGAAACTCTTCATGCCCATACTTTCTTTATGCCTCTTACCCCCCCAGCCTCAATCTTTCCTCCCCACCCCCCTCTGACCACTAGATACCCTCCTGCTCACCCTGCCCACTGTTCTGTGCCAGTATCTCAGCCAGGCTGAATGCCCTTGGCCGTTTTCCCCTTGTCTCCATTCCCAGGGTAGGAGGCCTCCTTCCTGCCAGTCCCTGGACCTCCTGCCCTTCCCCACTCTCATTCCAGTTCTTCAGGCAGCCAGCATCTTTCTGCTCTCTGACCCTCATTCCATCCCTTCCACAGCTTTGCTGTTGCCTATGCTCCAGCCCCAGAGGCAGCCAACAGAGAGATTCCTTCTCTACCTCGAGTGGGTCCTGAGGGGTCTACAAGACATGCAGCCAGCAAACAGGTGAAATCCGACACCAGGTCCTCGAAGGAGTTTGGTGTGCAGATAGCTCTAGACTCATCTGTCTCTTTTCTCCATCCTCACTTCAGAAATACCTGGAGAATTACCTCAATCGCCTCTTGGCCATGTCTTTCTACAGAAATTATCACGCCATGGTAAGATCCTGGGACTTAATGCCTTGAATGATTGAGGTGGGATATAATCATCCGATTCCCAAGGGAACAGAGAACCAGGGATATCTGAATCTGAGAGGCTGAAGGTAAAAATTTCTCCTCTCTGCTTTTGCCTCGCTCTGCAGACAGAGTTTCTGGAAGTCAGTCAGTTGTCCTTTATCCCAGACCTTGGCTGCAAAGGACTGTGAGTGTCTGACACCCCTCATCCAGCCATGTGGAAACATCTCTCAGGATTGCCTCCTGCCCTGAGAAATGGGCTGGAGTGGTCTGAATTCCACTCCTCTTGGTTTTCCCTCAGGGAGGGACTGATCCGAAAGCGCTCAGGGGGCCACCGAGTTCCTGGCCTCACCTGCTGTGGCCGAGACCAAGTTTGTTATCGCTGGTCCAAAAGGTGAGCAGGACTGGGCCAAGCGGCTGGGTAGTAGGTGGGGGTGAGGGGGTTCGAGAGATATCTGAGGCCAAGGAAGAACAAATGGAGCCCTTCCACTCTAGGTGGCTGGTGGTGAAGGACTCCTTCCTACTGTACATGTGCCTCGAGACTGGCATCATCTCATTTGTCCAGCTCTTTGACCCTGGCTTTGAGGTGCAGGTGGGAAAAAGGAGCACAGAAACACGGTACGGGGTCCGCATCGACACCTCTCACAGGTGAGGCCTTACTGGCGTGGAGAGAAGCTTGGGCAAGTGGAAAGCCAGGCTGGGGGTAGTTGAGTGGGAGGCCACGTGAGAGAGTCACATGTTTCTACCAGAGGCTGACACAGACAAAAAAGGAACGCCACTCATTCATTCATTTATTCACTTAACAAACTTGAGCATCTGGCACGAATCTCCAGGAGGTGCTGGATACCCAGAGACTCGATGGCACACAACAGCAACATCATGTCCTGTTCATGTGGGGTTGTGAGTTAGAAGTTAAGAGAGGAAGTGAAAAATGTGGGGCAGTCAAAGTGGGGAAGTCGCTGGACCAGGCTAGAGGTATGGAGGTGGAGGGTACGCCGTCCATCTCATTGCTCCCTCATTGTCCAGGTCCCTGATTCTCAAGTGCAGCAGCTATCGGCAGGCGCGGTGGTGGGCGCAGGAGATCACTGAGCTGGCTCATGGCCCAGGCAGGGACTTCCTGAAGCTGCACCGGCATGACAGCTATGCCCCGCCCCGTCCTGGAACCCTGGCCCGGTGGTGAGACACTGGCGTCCATCTTGAGCATGTGTCGGGCCTTATCCACCCATTGGTGTTCTCTGACTCTTTAACGCTCTCTTTATCTCCTATAATCTCTTCTGCTTTCACTGAATCCCCTTTGACTTCTCTAATGTCCCTGATCTGATATTTCTGATCTTGACCCCTTTGACCTTCAAACTCTCTGGCCCCTGAACTCTTTAACCTCCTGCGACTTCTTTGACCTCCTTCCCCAGACCACCTCCATGTGTTCTTTCGCCTCTCCTCAATTCTCTCTGGCTGGTTCAATCATATGGTAAATATTTTCTAAATACCTACCGTGTACTGAGTCCAGTGCTAGACAACGACACAGGCAGGCTTCTCTGGTTTCACCTCCAGGTCAGTGGGTGATTCAGTAATAAAACAATGTGAACTTGCCACACTACTGATAGATGCAGAGAGAATGAGCGCAGAGGAGTGCCTGACCCAGCCTGGGGATGTCAGGACAGGCTCCCAGAAGGCCGTTAACTCCTTGTTAGCCTTAGCCAGATAAAGAAAATAGAGACAGTTGTCCAGGCGTGTCTTGGAACTCTGAGGATTGATTGTAGTTGCTGTGGAGGGAGAAGGAGGGGTCAGAGAAGAGTTGACATGTTAGCTGCTTCTGGTCTTGCAGGGCCTCATGTGCTAAACTGAGGAGGTTGAACTTGATTGCAGGCTGGGGAGAGTCATGGAAGAGATTTTTTAATTGAAAGATAGTTTTGAGGTTTTTAGTTTTGGGGTTTTTGGGTTTGTTTGTTTTTTTTAACATAGTAGCTAATACTTAACATAGCACTTATGATATGTCAAGAACTGTTATGCCTCCCATGCATTGATTAATTAAATTCTTACATTCCGCTATGAGGCAGATAGAGTTATCTCCATTTTTCAGATGAAGAAAATTGAGACAGCAGAGGGTAAAAGTCTTGTCCAAGGTCACATACTTTGCAACAGTGAAACCAGGATTCAAATCCAGACAGTCTGGGTATTAACCTTTCTTAACCTTCATACTAGGTCATTGGTTATTATAAGTAAGTCAAACTATAGGGAAGACACTCCATTGCCCTAACTTCCTTCCATTAACCATGCTTCTCTCCAGAAGCAACCCTGGTTAGCAGTTGGAGAGGTGTCCTCCCAGATCTTTTTCTACTTATTTTCATATGTGCATGTACATATACATACACTTTGTTTTAACGTAAATGAGCCCACTCCCCCGACACCTGATACACATTTAGAGAATAGACATTAAAGTTATTACCAGTTTTTCACTCTTCCAGTGTAATGAACCCAGTCTTTTCCCGAGTATTGTATAGAATGTAAGGAGCCCTGAAAGCACAGCAGTTAAGCACTTGGCTGTTAACTGAAAGGTTGGTGGTTCAGACCCACTCAGTGGCTCTCAGAAAGACCTTGTGACCTTCTCCCTTGGGGCAGCATTTCTCTGTCACATGAAGCAAAAATCAGTTTGACAACATCTAACAACAGTGGCTTAGTGGTAAGGAATTGCCAACCCAAAGGTACGCCAGCTACTCCATAGGAGAAAGATGGGCAGAATCTGCCGTGCGATTGACTGCCTCTGAAAACCCATCAAAGGGTCAGCTATGAGTCAGCTCCGATTCCGTGGTACTCAGCAACATCCCTAGAAATAGAATTACTGTGCTAAAGCTATGTTCATTTAATATTTTGGTATATACTGCCAAATTATTCTCTGCTGTGTAACCACTAGGGAGCTCTGGTGGCAGAAAGGGTGAGGAGCTGTGCTCCCAGCCCAAAGGTGGGAGTTTAGACTTCACCAGCTGATCCACAGAAGAGACAAGCAGTCTCCTCCCGTGAGATTTACAGCCTCTGAAAACCCACTGGAGGATCAGCTCTGAGATGGTTTATGTTTATATAGATATAAATGATCTCTATATCTATCTATCTAAACCCATCAGGACATTAGGAAACTCTAGTAGCCTAGTTGCAAGAAGCTGTGCTGCAATCCTGAAGGCATGCAGTTCGAGGCCACCAGCTGCTCCTCAGTAGATGGATAGGCAATCTCCTCCCGTGTGATTAATTGCCTCTGAAAACCTGCCAGAGGGTTAACTATGGGTCAGTTCCAACTCTATGGTATAAACTACAACCACCTACCATTATATATCCCCATAGTCTACGAGACTACCCACTTTCCCATATGCCACTTTCAGGCTACCAATGCTTTGAGTTTTTGTCAATCCAATGGATAAAGTAAGGTTATTTCATTTGTTGTTGTTTACTAGTGAAAAAATCTTTTTCCATGGTTGACCATCTTAATTTCCTCTGTGAATGTTAGTTCTTCATCTTTTGTTCATTTTCTCAGTTGACTTACATGTCTTATTGATCTTTTAGAGTTTTTTTCTCTTCTTTTTATTAATTTTAATGAAAGTTTACAGAGACTTAGGGTTTCCAATCATACATTGTTGCACTTTTCTCCTTGCCTACCCCTTCTCCCCCCCAATTCACTCTTCTCCTTTGAAAAGTAAAAATTATTTTAGAGTTCTTTATGTCTGATGACTCCTCCCAGTCTGTCATTTTCTTTGGTTTATTGTGTCTTCTGTGAATTTTATTTGTACTTGCTCCAAACTGGCAAGTTTGTTCTACTTTATTATGTCAGATACCATCTGACCTCACTTGTTCTCTTGACTCTGCTGTCACCTCTGACCCATGACTGTCCTCGGTCTTCACTCTCCAGAGCTTTCTGACTTCTGACTCCTCTGACCTCCTTGGCTTGGCCTCCCCCCAGGTTTGTGAATGGGGCAGGTTACTTTGCGGCTGTGGCAGATGCCATCCTGAGGGCACAAGAGGAGATTTTCATCACAGACTGGTGGTGAGTGGAGGGAAGGCCCAATCCAAGAGAGTGGGGTTGTGTCTGTGGCCATTGGCTTGTTGGTCAGAGGATGGTGCTGAGGGGATGGGTGGCTGGTTGTCTGTAGCTGTCACTTGCTCCTCACCTCTGTCCCAAATTCCAGGTTAAGTCCTGAGGTTTATCTGAAGCGTCCAGCTCATTCAGATGACTGGAGACTGGACATTATGCTCAAGAAGAAGGCGGTAAGGAGAGTGACCAAGCTGGAGGGCTGTGTGGCTGGGGTTGTTTGTGAATGGAGGGAAGTGAGTATCTAAAGGACTCCAGCATGGGAGGCAGTAGGAAGTCCTCGGGTGAGGCAATATACCCACCCAGGCACAGTGTCTGGCAAGCATCATTCCCCCAGCCCCTTCTTTCCTACTGAGAACCAACAGCTCCCTCTTTATGTTCTCCTTTACCTGGTCCAGACTTTTCACCCAGGGCCTATGCCTCATCTCTCTCACTAGGCGGATAGCTCCTTGGGTGGAAACACTGGCTGTTTTATACCACCAGCTCTAGGACAAGGCACAGTGTTTGCTATGTTTGGGGGTATCCATGGAAGGAAGGATGGATGGTGATAGAGCGTGAATGGGTAGATAATGGAAAGGGAGATCAATGGAAGTTGATGAGGTTGGAAAGGTAGATAGGTAGGAGAATGGGTCGATGCATAAAAGGTGGATCCATGGATGATAGATAGGAGAGTGGATGGATGGGTGCTTAGAAAAGGGTAGGTGGGCAGGTAAGTGGATGGATGGAAGTTGAATCCTAAAGGAGATGGAAGGATAGACGGATGGAAGGATGAATGAGTGGAGGAGCAGATAGGTGACAATCTAAGTTTGCCTGGAGCCTCACAGCAGAGTCTCAAGGATCTTAGGCAGGATAGAGGGACAGATAGGATTCCTGGGCCTGGGGAAGGAAGGGCTTTGGGAAGGTAGAAGCATTCTGGGAGAAGCATTAGCATCTCATTCCCTCACTCACCACAGGAGGAGGGTATCCGTGTGTCTGTGCTGCTGTTTAAAGAAGTGGAGTTGGCCTTGGGCATCAACAGTGGCTACAGCAAGAGGGCTCTGATGCTGCTGCACCCCAATGTAAAGGTACCTCCCAGGCCTCCAATACATCTCCCAATCTGCAGCACTCCTCACCACACTTCCACCTCCCTTTCCATGAGCACCTCATCCTTTCATCTTTCCATTCCTCTTCCCAACGTTTCCCTTGCCTTTCCCTACCTGAAACCCATAAGTTGCCTTGGACTTGTTCCAGGTGATGCGCCACCCAGACCAGGTGACACTGTGGGCACATCATGAGAAACTGCTGGTCGTGGACCAAGCAGTGGCCTTCCTGGGGGGGCTGGACCTTGCCTATGGCCGCTGGGATGACTTGCATTACCGACTGACTGACCTTGGGGACTCCTGTGAGTCAGCCACCTCTCAGGTAACCCCTCCATGCCTTCCTAAGTGTCCCCAAACTCAACTCACCTAAATCCACATCCTTTCCCTGCTCCTGCCTTCCCCCTTCTATCGTTCCAAGCACCATCCACCCTCAGAGTTTTCCAGCTTTTCTAGGACCCCCCAGAAACCTCTATGAAAATACCCAATCCCTCCACCATTTCTCCTACCTCATGTACCCCTGATTTCTCTAGAGATATGAAATGCAGCCAAAAGCAAGGGCTGGAGGGTCAGACTCTCTGTTCCATTCTTCTTCTCTGTGTTACCGATGTCTGTCTGTCCACACCTTTATTACAGTTCTCTTGTCTTAACTACTTTTTAAAATTAATTTTAATGAACATTTACAGAGATTTTGGATTTCCATACATTCATTGTTGTACTTTTCTTCCTGCCCACTCCTCCCCCCAGTTTGCTCTTCTCTTTGAAAAGTAAAATAAAAATTATTTCATTGGTATACAATCACCCTGCCCCCCTCTGCAATCTTCATTCTGGACTCTTGTCATAACTGTAATACCCGATCATATATCGCTTTCAAAGAGTTCTCTCTCTCATCTGTTTCAATGCAGTATACATAATTTATCCAATTTTTCTCAGTCTCACCGCAACCCTGATGTCAGTCCCATTCTACAACAGTGGCACCTTGCAGCCCCTGTCCTTTTGTGACTGAGATATTTCACTCAGCATAATGTCCTCCACGGTCACCCATTTTGAATAATATTGCATGAGTCCCTTATTTTTCAATGCAGCGTAGTATTCCATTGTGTGACTATACCACAGCTTCTCTATTTGTTTATTGATGGGCACTTAGATTGTTTCCAATTCTTTGCTGTTGTGAACAAAGTACAATAAACATGGGCGTGCATATATCTGCCTGGGTGGCAGTTATTGTTTCTTTAGTGTACATTCCTAGTAATGGAATTGCTGAGTCAAATGGTATTTCTATTTGCAACTTTTTGAGAGAGTGCCATACAGCCTTCCATAGCGGTTGCACCATTTTACACTTCCACCAACAGTAAATAAGGATTCCAGTTTCTCCACAACCTCACCAGCATTTGTTGTTTGCTGCTGTTTTAAATTTTACTATTCTTACTGGGGTGAGATGATATCTCATAGTTGTTTTGATTTGCATTTCTCTTAGAGCTAAGGATTTTGAACATTTCTTCATGTATTTGTTGGCCATCTGAATGTCTTCTTTGGTGAAGTATCTGTTCATATCCTGTGCCCATTTTCCAATTGGGTTATTTACCTTTATCTTCTTGTGGTGCTCGGGTATTTTATAAATTCTAGATATAAGTCCATTATCTGACATGTCATTACCAAATATTTTTTCCTCTTGTCTTCTCTTTGGCCTGGGCTCTGCGTGGCCCATGACCCTCTCCTCATCCCTGGCCTGAGTGTGTTCTTCTTACAGCCTTCCACCCCATGCCCAGGATCTGCATCCACCCCAGACCTCTCTCACAACCAATACTTCTGGCTGGGCAAGGACTACAGCAATCTTATCACCAAGGACTGGGTGCAGCTGGATCGACCTTTTGAGGGTGAGGGGAGCCCCCACTCCAAGAGCCCCTAAAAAAGTGGGAGTAGGAGCAGAAATTGGGGCTGGGGCTAAGGATGAGCTGAAATGAGATGGGCCATGGTCAGGCAGCCCCCCATTTGGCAGGCACTTTTTCCTCCCTGCCCCAAGTGGCCTTGAGGGGCCAGTACTACACCCTTCCTTGACTCTCCTGGGACCCCCAGATTTCATCGACAGGGAGACCAAACCCCGGATGCCATGGCGGGACGTTGGGGTGGTAGTTCATGGCTCCCCCGCCCGGGACCTTGCCCGGCACTTCATCCAGCGCTGGAACTTCACTAAGGTGCTCTTATGCCCTCGGGGATGCTGGAGGGTGGGAGGGGGACAGAGGCAACTGACCACCTCGCTCCAATTCTGCCATCCTCCTCAGACCACCAAGGCCAAGTACAAATCATCAGGGTACCCCTACCTGCTGCCCAAATCCTGCAGCATCACAAGCCAGCTCCCCTTTGTTGTCCCTGGGGTGCAGTGCGCCACCGTGCAGGTGAGGCAGCCCCCTCCTCCAACCCCCTGGCCCTCCTAACACCCCTTTCTTTGCCCCTCTCCACTTCAACTCCTCAGAGAAGAGGAGGAACCTTCTCTGCCACTCGACATTCACTGCTTCCCTCAGGTCTTGCGGTCAGTGGACCGCTGGTCAGCAGGGACCTTAGAGAACTCTATCCTCAATGCCTACCTGCACACCATCCGGGAGAGCCAGCACTTCCTCTACATCGAGGTCAGACTGGAATTGGATGTGAGGAGAGGGTGGAGGGGATGGCCCAGAAAGGGACTTAGGATGTTAGTGAGGTTCCCTGAGGACCAGTGTAGCCAGGGCTGGGCAGAAGTCTGGGCCCGAAGCCAGAGCAGAAGCCTCGGGCCAAGTCAGGCCTGCAGCCAGAGGTGGGAAGCCTGGGAGCTGAGGAGCCTGACTGCTAATCTCTCTCTCTGGTCCTCCCCCCAGAATCAGTTCTTCATCAGCTGCTCTGATGGGCGGACGGTTCTGAACAAGGTGGGCGATGAGATTGTGGACAGAATCCTGAAGGCCCACAAGTAAGGTGGTCTGGCAGGAAGGTGGGGACCATGGGGGTGGATTAAGCCCAAGCAGAGAGGGTGCTGTGGATCACTCCTCTGACCACCCTTCCTCCCAGGCATGGGCAGTGCTTCCGTGTGTACATACTGTTGCCCCTGCTCCCCGGCTTTGAGGGCGATATCTCCACTGGTGGTGGTAACTCCATCCAGGCTATTCTGCACTTCACCTACAGGTGAGTCCTGCAGCCCATCTCTTGATGACCTTAGTCTGCCCAGCCCTCTCCTTACTCTCCTCTGATTCCTTCCTGCTGGATCTTTGAGGCCCACCTCTCTCCTGACATCCCTGCCCCTGCCTGTAACTGCTTCTTCCTTTACATTTTCTTTCCCTAAGGACTCTGTGTCGTGGAGAGTATTCCATCCTGCATCGCCTCAAAGCATCCAGTGAGTGCTGGGGGCTAAGGGTTGCAGTTCCGGACTCCTGGAGAGGGAGAAGTTGAGATTCAGGAGGCATGGAGGGTGGAGTAGGGGAGAGAGAGGCTACTTACTAGAGACAGAGACCACTGGTAGCCTTTTGCTGCAGGGAGAGGTACATAGACAAGACCCTTAGAAGGTCTTCTGAAACCAGGAGGAGAGTACCAGCTGCATAAAGGGTGCATGTTTCACCTAAGTTACTTCCCCTTCTTGTGCCCAGTGGGGACAGCGTGGCGAGACTACATGTCCATCTGCGGGCTTCGCACACATGGGGAGCTGGAGGGGCACCCAATCTCAGAGCTCATCTACATCCACAGCAAGATGCTCATCGCAGATGACAGGACAGTCATCATTGGTCAGTGCTGGAGACAGGCCCCAAGCTCTAAGAAGGCTGGAGGGGTGGAATAGAGTCCAGCCAGGGCCAAAGAACTGAGGCAGTGGGATGGTGGAGACTGAAGCTGAGGCCCAGCTGTGTATGGACTATCACCAGTGCGCTCTGGCAGAGGTGCTGGGGTGCTGGTCCCCCTGGGCCTGGGTGCACAGTCTGTCCTGCACCCACCCCAGGCTCTGCCAACATCAATGACCGAAGCTTACTAGGGAAACGGGACAGCGAGCTGGCTGTGCTGATTGAGGACACGGAGATGGAGCCCTCCCTCATGAACGGTGCAGAGTATCAGGCGGGCAGGTTTGCCCTGAGTCTGCGGAAGCACTGCTTCAGGTAAGGCACGGGACGGTGCTGCAGGTAGAGGTCGAGGGCTGGGGGTAGGAGAGCTAGCTGCCTTTGATCAGAAGTCTGGGGGGCTTAGAGATGGGATTGGGTTTCCCATTAGGCAAACTAAACCAATTTAGGGCACCAGCAAAGTAGGGACACCAAAGGAAGAGAGAGAAACTATTTGAAAAATAATTTCATATTTGAAAATATAAAAATAAACAACAGAGACAAATAGAAACTCTGTTGGCTCCTTTATACTCATTTCACTATGACCTGTTGGAATGCCTGTTGGAATGTTCTGAAGAGAACAAGAGGATTTTCCGTCTGCTCGGAATGACAAAGCAAAATACTACAATGAAATTTGCGAGGAGCTAGAGTCAGAAAATCAAAAGGGCCGAACTCGCTCAGCATTTCTTAAG
>NW_006399996.1:197827-202902 GCF_000299155.1 Elephantulus edwardii | reverse complement strand
GGGTAATCGGGATGGGTGTATCAGAGGCGGTGCGGTTGGCGCAGGATAGAGCAGGGTTTAGGGCTGTTGTGCATAGGGTCGCTATGAGTTGGAAACGACTCGACGGCACATAACAACAACACAACAACTAAGGGTTTTATCTGGCCCTGCTGAGACCCCCCCCTTTCTCCCTCAGTGTGATTCTTGGAGCTAATGCTCAGCCAGACCTGGATCTCCGGGACCCTGTCTGTGAGGACTTCTTCCAGTTGTGGCAAGACATAGCTGAGAAAAATGCCAATATCTATGAGCAGGTGGGAGTGGCCTGCAGCTCACGTAGAATGAAGAGAGGCTCCCCAACCCAGTGGTTTTTGGGAGGGAATAGAGGTGGGGGTGGGGATAGGAATTGACTATCAAGGCATTCAGTGGTCGAGGGTCAATGTGAGGGGTATTGAGAGATAGGATGAGAGGAAGACCCTCAAGAGATGGACTGACACAGTGACTGTAACAACAGGCTCAAGTATATCAGAGATGGTCAGGATAGGACAGGGCAAAGTTCAGATCCATTGTTCATGGGGTCACACCTAACGACAACAACATGGGAGGATTGTGGGGGTCCAGCCCAGGACTGTCCTCTTAGGAAAGTCTCCCATGCCTTATTGTCTCCTGCTCACCCCTCCCACAGATCTTCCGCTGCTTGCCGTCCAATGCCACACGCTCCATGCGGGCACTCCGGGAGTACGTGACTGCAGACCCTCTGGCCATAGTGAGCCCTCCCTTGGCACGGTCTGAGCTCACCAAGGTCCAGGGCCACCTAGTCCACTTCCCCCTCAAGTTCCTAGAGGAAGAGTCTTTGCTGCCCCCCCTCGGCAGCAAGGAGAGCATGATACCCCTGGAGGTGTGGACGTAGCTATGGCTTTCCGTGGTGGGGCTGAGGTTGGCAGCTGCTAGGCTTCCCCCATCTGGCTCCTGTCCCTTAACATGAGACTGAGAGGGCTCCTGTCTGTCTCTTTACACTAATGGACTGAGGGCAGTGCCCTCTGAGACCAGGAAGGGGCAGGCATCCCTGAGGGGTTATTGAGAAGACACAGGGGACCCCCCCTTGGGGAGCAGCCAAGGAAAACACTCCTGACTCTAGAACGGGGAGTCAGGAGAGGAACTCAGAGGACAGTGTCTTCCTCGATGCCTACTTCAAACCAATGTGACCACTGGGATTAAGAGGATCATGCCTGAAGGAGGAGGGCCCTCTGCCCGGGGCCTTTCCCACTGCTCCCCTGGGTCCTCACCTGCCCAGGGTCTTTCCCAGCCTATTTCTGCCAAGGTGGAGCAAAGGTTAGAGTCACTTCTTCCCTCAGCCCCACTCGGGTGCTGGACTAAGCACCACTGCCAGCTGCTGACAGACACTAACTTTGTATCAAGCCACTAAGTATTTCATAAATAAAAGTGTAGAAAATGTGCCTTCCTCTTCTGGCAAATGTGTGTGCTTCTCTGAGTTCCTTACCCTGTCTGTACAGAGCACTAGTCCCCTTATCTATGGGAAAGGACATTTTCTATCCCACTCCTTTCCTCTTCCTCCAGTCTCTAGATCTCCTCTAGATTGTGGCTTCAAGAGCTCACTCACCTGGTTGAGGAAGAAAAGGAGTCCACCTAGTGATGCCTGGGGAAAAGGGAGGGCAGAGCAAGGCCAGGGCTCCTGGAGAATGAGGGCACAGGCCTCACACTTGCAAAGGCCGGGAGGCCCAGAGAGGCTGCCTGTAGTGAAGACCTATGAATGCTCCGTGGGAGGGGGTGGGGTTTCAGGGCACATCAGGAAGAACTCCTAGGTAAGCTAGATGACCTTGTCAAGTCACATCACCTTTATGGGCCTCTGTGGTGCCAGCTGGAAAAGAAAGCCATGATGAGCTTTCTATAAAGATTCTGTCATTGGCTTAAATATTGAACACTTCCCTGTTGTTAGGCACTGTCAACTCACAGCTGACCCTCCAGCAAGTTTTCAAGTAAATGCCTGGGAGGAGATTGCCCATTTTTTAAAAAAAATTTATTTAGGCGCATTGCCATGGGAAAGTCTGCTGTTAGGGACCTCTCCAAAGTGCTGAAGAGCAGTGGTGTCTCTCTGGAGACTAAAGTGCGTCTGATACAGGCCATGGTCTTCGCAATCACCTGTTATGCATCAGAGAGTTGGACAATGACCAAGGAGGATAGAAGGAGAATTGATGCCTTTGAGCTGTGGTGCTGGAGAAGAGTACTGAGAATACCATGGACTGCTAGGAAAACAAATAGATTTGTCCTGGAGAGGGTTAAACCGGGTGGCTCCTTGGAGGCAAGGATTCTGAGGCTCTGTCTAACTTACTTTGGACATGTAGTGAGGAGAGACCGGTCCTTGGAGAGGGACATCATGCTTGGGAGGGTGGAAGGACGGCACAGGAGAGGAAAGCCCTCTATGAGGTGGATTGATTCAGTAATTGGGATGGGAGTGTCAGAGACAGTGCGATTGGCACAGGACAGAGCGGAGTTTAGGGCTGTTGTACATAGGGTCGCTATGAGT
This sequence comes from Elephantulus edwardii, assembly GCF_000299155.1. Classification (NCBI taxonomy): domain Eukaryota; kingdom Metazoa; phylum Chordata; class Mammalia; order Macroscelidea; family Macroscelididae; genus Elephantulus; species Elephantulus edwardii. Next base: position 200,381 of record NW_006399996.1, on the reverse strand, counting down.
CGCAGGCAACTCGAAGGCACATAACAACAACAACATGTGTGTACCATCAAATCGGATCTGACTGGTACAGGAGGCGATTGTTCCTCCTTCAGCAGAGCATCTGGTGGATTTGAACCATGCACCTCTGGGATTGCAGTGCAGTTTCCTGCCACTAAGCCATCAGAGCTCACCTGATTGCCCATTTTTATCCCATGAAGCAGCTGGTTCCCTGGGAGGTGCAAGAAAGGTTTGGCATTCTAAAGACTATGGCCAGGAAAACCTATTGAACAGTTCCACCCTGCAACACAGGCCATGTTCTAGACCCACAACAGTGAGTACAAAAAACATTCTCCACTCCATACTAGAGCTCCTCTTCCCAATACAAAGGCCTTAACTACATCTGGTTATTTAAATTTAAATGGGTTAGAATTAGAAAAACGTGTTCCTCAATCTTATACTCAGTCTTGTTACATTTCAAGTGCTCAGTGACCGTGTATTACTAGTTGTTGTTTTTAGGCACCATTGAGTCAGCGACCCTATGAGCAATAGACCTGATCCCTGTCCCATTCTGTGCCATCCTCATCATCTTCTGTACTTGAACCCATTGCTGCTGTCACTGTGTAAATCCATCTTGTCACTGTTGTGGTGATGTTATCATGTCCTTTGAGTCCTTGTCCAAGGTCTGGTCCTTCCTGGCAATATAGCAAGAATATGTGAGAAAGAGTTTCAAAATCCTTGCATCCAAGGAGCAACCTGGTTTCACACTCTCCAGGATTGACCTGTTTGTTCTCTTGGTGGCCCATGGAATGTTCAATACTTTTCTCCAGCACCACAGCTCAAAGGAATCACCTGTTCTTTTTCTGTCACCCTTAGTCATTGTCCGGTTCTTAGATGCATATCAAGCAATCAAGAAGACCATGGCCTGGATCAGGTGCAACTTACTATCTAGACTGACATTGTTGCTCTTTAGCACTCTGGAGAGGTCCCTGATGGCCAGCTTTCCTATACAGCAACTCATCTTTTGATTTCCTGACTGCTGGTGCCAAAAGTGTTGATTGTGGATCCAAGCACGATGAACTTGCTCACATCTTGTTACTAGTGACTAGCAATCATAACGGACAGCACAGACATAAACAATGTCCATCACTATAGAAGAGTCCAGTGGACAGTCGAGAAAGGAGCTAGACTACCCGGCGTTGTTTGTGAAGGAGCATAGCATACAGTGGATTGAGGAGGGTGCTTATGTCTGGGGTGGGCAGTGAGAAAGAGATAGGATAACAGGAGGTATACAGAAATAGATTTAACTCAAATCAGTAATTTATTTCTTAAACTGAGTGCTGGGTATATGGATTTTTTTATGATATAAATTTTCACATATTTTTGTGTAATTTTCTCGCAATTTTAGAAAAGATTAGTATACATCTTGGGTTGAATTGTTTACACACACACACACACACACACACACACACACACACACACATTCCCCAAAGCCTCAGAATTGATACAGGAGTGTGAGGAGACTAAGGGAAGTGGAGTGGAGGGTTTAGGAAGACTTCCTGGAAGAGGAGATGCTGGCTCGGATGACAGTGGGAGGAGAGAGAATTCTGTTGCCTTGTTCTCATCCTTTTATTTGAGTCTGGACCCTCCTTTCCTCACAAAAAGCCACTTCCACACAAGAACTCCCCCTCCCTCTTATAGCTGTCCCTTGGTGCTAATTGGCATCCTATTAATTAGCTTCATTATCAGCACTAAGTGCCTCTTTCCCTGAGGGGACCATATCATTAACTCTGGAGGAGGGTGGAAGCAGCACCTGCTCCAGGCTTGGGAAGGGGCTGGGTGGGCTGTTCCACAGGGTTGGTCTTTGTTCTTTTATAAAGAACCAACAGTTCAACATTTCCTACATGTAAAGTTCAGGTACTTTGATTATCCTTTGAGTTGTGCAACCATTTCCACCCTCTTTTTATGAGCAGTTCCTCTCATTAACAAACTCACTGCCTTCTCTTAAGGTTCTTAGCCAGTCTTTTGAATTGTTGTTGTGACTTTTTTATTTTTTATTATTTTTTTGAATTAATTTTAATGAAAATTTACAGAAACTTTGGATTCATTGTTGCACTTTTCTCCCTGCCCACCCCTCCCCACACACACACTCTTCTCTTTGAAAAGTAAAAGTTCCCCCATTGTTTTACAATCCCTCCCTCGTTGTGACTTTTGATTCCAGATAGATAGATAAATCTTAAAAGTGCAACAATATTCAAGGTGATGGAGATCTGGTGGCCAATTGGGAAGAGGCTACGTTGCCAAGGCAAAGGCACGTGGTTAGAATCCATCAGCTGTTCTGCAGGACAAAAATGATCTCCTTTCATGCAATTTAAAGCCTGTGAAAACCCACCAGAAGCTCAGCTGTGAGTCAATTCCAACCAAACAGAACATAACAACAATGTTCAAGACAGACATTCTTCAGCAGTGAGTTAAACTATCATTTTACAAGTTGTGCCAAGAAATCTGGAGAACGACCACTTGGCCAACTGACTGGAAGAGATCGATATTTGTTCCTATCCCAAAGAAAGGCGACCCA
>NW_006399996.1:154111-196607 GCF_000299155.1 Elephantulus edwardii | reverse complement strand
TTCATAGGGTCGCTATGAGTCGCAGGCGACTCGACGGCACATAACAACAACAACAACAAGGGATACTTTTAAGATTTAAAGATAATCTCAGGACAATAGTTGCAGAAGTTCATCCAGTCCCTATGGCTCCGTAAGGGAGCTTTGGTGGTCTGGTGGCAAGAAGCTATGCTATAATCCCAAAGGCTTGTAGTTTTAACCCGCCAGCTACTCTGCAGGAGAAGGATGAGCAATCTCCTCCCATTTGATTTACTGCCTCTGAAAACCCATTGGAGGGTCAGCTATGGGTTGATTCCAACTCAGTGGTACTCAACAATAACACAGCTTCATAAAGTCTAGAGCCTTTGAGAATTTTCAATTCTGTTCTGAATTTTCCTTCTTTTGATAAGTATTCTTCTATAAAATGGCCAGTACTGGTAACTGTGCCTCGTCCAGTTCTTGCCTAATGGCAAAAGAGGTTGTTGTTCATGGAGGCAAACATAAATTCATTCCTCCTTCTATTCCTGACTCTTTGTTTTCTTCTATTGCCCCAGGCAAACAGAAACCAGATATACTTTGATGGCTGTCTGCAAGCTTTTAAGACTCTAGGCACCAAAAAAAAAAAAAAAGACTCTAGGCACCACAAAAAACACCACAAAAACAAAAAAAACAACCCTATGAGGTAGAACAGTAGTATTGAAAATGTCTAGGCCAATTACGGGGTTGGGGGGCTGGGGGAATATCCTGTAGAATTTTGACCTTAATCCTCTAAACCAAGGTCTTTGAGCTGTTTGGTTAATACATAGGCAGCCTCAGCAGCTACTCTTTTTTTTTTAATTGCTATTAAAAATGTTAGCAAGCACATGACCTCAAAAACTTGTGATTACTTGCACACACGGACCACCATGCTCAGGCAGCAAGAAGTCACAGAAACCCTGGGTGGAGTCATCCAGGAAGGACACAACAATAACAATGACAACATAGAAAAAGCTACACTGGCTTAGTGGACAGAAAGTTATGCTACCAAGCCCAAGGTGGGTGATTTTAATCTGCGGCCCTTAGGCCTGGTTCAAATTGCTTTTCTGTCAGAAATTCTTCTAGGTGGTATAGCACTGGTCTGTGCATTGCTGTGCAGAGTAACTCATGGTTGCTGTGATGCTAAACACTGTGACACTCATGTGCCAAAAGTGATAATGGTTATCCATGCTGGACAGTTTTTGGTGGAGCTTCCTGAGTAAAACAAGCTTGGAAGCAGATGTGGCATCCACTTCTGAAATGGCTTGCCTCTGGAAACTCTATGAACAGTGCTCAGGCTTTCATTCATAGGGTTGCTATGAGTCATCTACGACTCTACAGCACCTAACAACAACAACAATTATAAATGTATTTATCACACTTTCATCAATAAAACTTTTTACATATGTACAACTTATTGATTATGCAAAGGTGTTTGACTGTGTGGATCATAACAAACTGTGGCTAACTCTGAGAAGAATGGGAATCCCAGAACACTTGATCATTCTACTGTGAAACCTATTACTTGGACCAAGAGGCAGTTGTCAGAACAGAGCAGGGAAACACTGCATCATTCAAAATTGGAAAAGGTGTAGGCCAGGGATGTGTCCTATCTCCATACCTTTTCAACCTGTATGCAGAACAGATTATCCGAGAGACTGGGTTCTATGAGGAGAAGTGTGGCGTCAGGATTGGTGGAAGATCTATTAACAATCTGCGTTATGCAGATGACACAATCTTGCTTGCTGAAACTAGGAGGACCTGAAATGCTTGCTGCAGAGGGTCAAGGACTGCAGCCTTCAGTATGGATTGAAGCTCAATGTCAAGAAGATTCTCATCACTGGACCAATTGGCAGCATCAGGATGGATGGTGAAGAGATTGAGATTGTTAACAACTTTAGTCTGCTTGGCTCCATGGTCAACACTCTTGGCACCAGTAGCCAGGAAATAAAAAAACATATTGTGATGGGAAAGTCTGCTGTTAGGGGCCTGAAGAGCAATGGTGTCACTGGGGAGACTAAGGTGCATCTGATACAGGCTATGGTCTTTGCAATCACTTGTTATGCATCAGAGAGTTGGACAATGACTAAGGAGGATAGAAGGAGAATTGATGCCTTTGAGCTGTGGTGCTGGAAAGAGTATTGAATGTACCCTGGACTGCCAAGAAAACAAACCGATTCATCCTTGGAGGCAAGGGTTCTGAGGTTTCATCTGACATACTTTGGACACAAAGTTGTAAGGATGGAGAGGTCCTTGGAGAGGGACATCATGCTTGGGAGGGTGGAGGGTCGGCGCAGAAGGGGAAAACCTTCTATGAGGTGGATTGATTCAGTGACTGGGGTAATTGGGATGGGTGTGTCAGAGGCAGTGAGATTGTCACAGGATAGAGCAGGGTTTAGGGCTGTTGTACATAGGGTCACTTTGAGTTGCAAGCGACTCGACGGCACATAACAACAACAACTTATTGATAGCAATTATAACAATTAGCTGTGCAACCATATCAGTGCATGTAAATGGGAAGTCAATACTCCATAACCCTCCTTTTCTTTTCTCCCTTCCTCCTGCTCCTGATGTTGTTGTTGTTATGTGCTGTCGAGTTGCCTGTGACTCATAGCGACCCTATGTACAAAAGTCCTAAACACTGCTCTATCCTGTGCCAATCCTGTCCCTGATAACCACTAAAAAAATTGTCTCTCATTTGTCTTTTTTATACAAGTGAGAGAATAAAATATTTGTCCATTTGTGATTTATTTCACTCATGATAATGTCTTTAAAGATCCATCTAAATTATATATGTATCAAAACAGGTTTTTTACAGGCTGAGTAATATTCCAGTGCATGTATGTACCACTTTCTGTTTATCTATTCATCTGTTGATAGGCATTTAGGTTATTCCCACCTTTGACTGTTGTCAAAGTACAAGTATCTATTTGAGTCTGCTTTCAAGTCTGCTTTTCATATATACCTAAGTGGAATTGCTGACCAATATAATAGTCCTTATTTTAGTTTTTTTAGGAACTGCTGCAAAGGCATTCCCACTTGCAATGGACACTGTTGTTAGATCCTGTCAAGTCAACTACAACTCATAGTGTCCCTTAGAACAATGAATCTGAAGCTTGCCTTTTCCTATACCATCCTCACCACCTGTGGTAGGTATACCTGAGCCCACTATTATAGTCACTGTGTCAATCCATCCTATTGAGGGTCTTCCCTCCTTCACTCACCTATCTTTCCAAGCAGGATGTCCATTTCTAAGGCTTGGTCCCTCCTAACAACGTGCCCAAAATAGGTGAGCTGAAGTTTCATCCTTGCCACCAAGGAGAACCTTGGTTGCACTTTCTCCAAGATACATACTTTTTCTTTTGGCAGGCCATAGGATATTCAGTATCCTTCAACACCACATTCATTCTTCTTTCATCCTTATTTGTTTCCCAACTTTCAGATGCATACCAAGTCATTGAAAAGCTCATGACTTGAATCAGGTGCACCTTCATCTTTACACTGATATCACTGCTCTTCAACAAATTGGAGAAGTCCTTAGCAAAAGTTCATCTCAATGCCACAAAGCAGAGTTGGAGGAAATCCAATCCATTGCCATTGGGTCAATTAAAAATCCTGATTACCATACAGGATGCAGTAGAAATGCTCGTAGGGTTTCCAAGTGGTAAATCCTTACAGAATTTTTACTGTCCCATCATTCTCCCATGGAGCTGTTGTTGGGTTCAAACCACTAACATTTGTTGAGTAACCAAATGTAACCATTGCACCATCCAGGTTTCCTTTATTAGCAATAAAGAAGGACTTCTATTTTCCCACATTCTTACCAACATTTGCTTTTTTTCTGGAGGTTTGTGCTTTTTTTTTTTTTTTTATCTTAGCCATCCTACTGGGAAAGAAATAGTCATGTTTTCCCTTATGCTTTTTATTTGCCTATGGCTTTGATCTGCCTCTCCCTGATGGCTTATAATGCTAAGGATCTTTACTTGGATTTGGTGGCCACTTGAATGTCCTCTTTGGTGAAATGTCAATTCAAGTCCTTTGCCAGTCCTGATGTTTCTTGACTAGAAGCCATCACAGTGCAGGGGCAAATGTAATGGGCTCAGAACCAGAGAAAGAATAAGTCTCATTTTCCAGGGTGGTTGTGAGGCCTTGAGGGTGAGTAGGGTTGGGCAAAGTGTTCATTCATCCCATTAGTATCCCATAATTAGCCTTATATCCATAATGAATCATATCTTTAGTGTTTTAACTTTCTTGGTACCTGGTCCAGAGCCCCCTCTACTCCATAACATTTGTCTGTTGTTGGTTTGGTTGTTTTTTGTTTTTTTTCCCCCCAGAGTGTCATCTTTTATTGGGAAAGGTGCCAGGACAAAGGCACTCCAGCCAGGAACAGGCCTCTCAGTGGTATTTTCTTAACTGGTCATGTTTGAGCTCCTTGTAAGAAAGGCAGTGGCTGAACACCTCGTAAGCTGCCGGCACCATGGCACCCCTCTTCACGTTGACACACTCGTAGCATCTGTAGTAGCCTTGCTGGAGTGCTCCCATGATGCTGCTCGGGGTGAAGTCTCCCATCACTATCTAGCTGGGCAGCTCCCCTAGTTTAACATCTTTGAGCTTCCTCTCCAGAGGTACGATGGAGGCCATCTTGGAGTTCTGGTGTTTCTTTTGAACAATTTCAACTATACATAAAAGTAGAGGATTATCAACTTCAAAATCATTACCAATAGGATAATGAACCTTTGTGTACCCAATACTGATAATTGTCAGCTCAAATCCAATCTTGTTTCTCTATGCCTTTTCCTTACTCCCTCTTCTGAAGCTTGTGTGACCATTTACCCATGACCATAACCCTGTGATATTGACTTGCTCATTCATTCAGCATTATTATGAGAAGATCTGTGTGTCAGCTTGGTGCCATGGTGGAAATAGTGCATAACACATCAGGCTGCTAACTGAAAAATCAGCACAGATTGGTGCCCTACCCTAGTGTGTAACAGATCCACTGTTAACTGAAGATTTAAGTAGCTCGAGTCTACCAGGTGTGCTGTGGGAAAACGATAGACAGTCTTCACCTGTATAGACTCGTAGCCTTAGAAATTTGACGAAGGGTTACTATGGGTTGGAACTGGCTGGCAGTAAAGGGTTTGATTTTGGTGTGTTAGGCAATAGTGATGTCATAGTTATGTGTCATATATGTGTGGATGGTGTATCTGGTTAACATCCTCGGCTGATAATTACAAAGTGCTCTGAGTTCAGATATGCATCTTGGAAGAAAGGCCTGGAAATTGACTACTGAAAAATCAGCCACTGTAAACTTAAGGAACACGGTTCTATGTTGACATACATAGAATCAACTCATTGGCAACTGGTTTGGTCTTTTAGTGAAAACCAAGATCTTTGTTGTTGCTGTTGTTTGGTGCTATTGAGCTGGCTTTAACATACAGCAACCTATAAATGACACATCTGAACCTTGCCCTGTCCTGCATCACCTTCCCCACCTCTGATGCTTGAGCCACTGTTAGTTACAGTCCCTGTGTCACTCCATGTTGCTGAATGTCTTCCTATCTTTCTATGACTCTCCACCCTTCCCAGCATGATGTATTGTTCCAAGGACTGGTCCCTCCTGACAACATGCTCAAGTATATGAGGCAGAATTTCATCATCTTTGCCTCTTTGCCTCCAGGGCGCACACTGGCTGCACTTCCACCGAGACAGACTTGTTCGTTCTTTTGGCAGTCCATGTTCTAACGTAGAATTATCATTCCTATTGTACAAAGGATGGAATCTGTACAATAAATTAGCTTAACTGATTTATCCAAAATGCCAACTTCAAATTCTATGTTTTTTACCTACTACTATGTTCTGTGACACTGATGGTTGGTTACCCAATGCGGACAGTGTGGGGTGGAGCTCCCTGATTAAAACAAGCTTGGAAGCAGGAGTGGTATCCACTTCCATAATAGCTTGCCTCCAGAAACCCTGTGAACCTGGAGAGAGGATGAGAGACACCTAAGTGTTGAGGACTCTCCTTCATAGGGTCGCTATGAGTCGCCTGCGACTCGACGGCACTTAACAACAACAACAACAACAACTATGTTCTGGTCTTGCTTACCTGAACAGCAGATGTCTTTACTCACTTAAGAGTTATTGAACACTCTAGTTAATTTCCACACCTTGTATTGATTGAACAAGACTTACATTTTTTTCTGCTTGAAGGAGATTCACCAATTAAAGAAGATTTACAATTCAATTGAATGTCCAATGTTATCATGGGCTAAAGGCACACAGCTAAAAAAGAAGAGCCACATTCAATCTTAGTGAATCCAAGAAAGCTTCCTGAAGAGATGATGTAACTATGTAGGACAAAGCAATGAATGTAGGCAAAGTATGGGTCAGAGGTCGGGAAATAGTCTAAAGAGAAAAAATAGCAAGTGCAAAGAATGGAGGAGACTGTGTTGAGTTCTGAGAACTGTGAGCAGACTATGTCTGGAAAGCTGGAACCCATGAGACTCAGTGGCCTAGTATTGATAAAAAAGGCAGACAGCAACAACAACTCTTGAACTCAATTACCAATGTAGGAAGCAGCAAAAAATGATGGCAGGAATACACAGACTCACTATGCTAAAAAGAACTGGTGGATACAGATCCATCTCAGTAAGTAGCATAAGATCAAGAACCAATTATAATGAAGGAAGAAGTTCAAGCTGCACTGAAGGCATCTGCAAAAAATAAGGCCCCAAGAATGGCTGGATTACTAATTGACAACTTATATGTTTCAACATACAGATGCAGTCCTGAACATGCTTACCAGTCTATGCCAAGAATTTTGGAAGACAGCTACCCAGTCAACTGACTGAAAAAAAAATTCCCATTTATTTTCATTCCTAAAAAGGTGATCCAATAGAATATATAAATTGCCAAACAATATAATTATATCCTATGCAAGTAAAATCTTGCTGAAGTTTATGACAAAGTATCTAGAACATTACATTGACAAGGAACTGTCAGAAATTCAAGCTGGATTTAGAAGAGGCTGTGGCACTAGGAATATCACTGCTGATGTCACATGGATCTTGGTTGAAAGCTGAGAATATCAGACAAATGTTTGTTTTATTGATTTAACTGTGTGAATAACAAATTATGGGTAGCATTGAGAAGAATGGGAATCTCAGAACATTTAATCATGCCCATGTGAAACCTATACTTAGACCAAGAAACTGTTGCCTGAACAGAAGAAGGGAACACTGCATGCTTTAAAATCAGAAAGGTATGTATCAAGCCTGTATTCTTTCTCCATACCTATTAAATCTATATGATTAATAAATAATTTGAGAAGCTGGACTAACGGAAAAAGAATGTGACATGAGGTTTGGAGGAGGACTCATTAACAACCTGCTTTATGCAGAAGATACAACCTTGCTTGTAGAAAGTGAAGAGGACTTGAAATACTTGCTGCAGAAGATCAAAGACTCCCACCTTCAATATGGATTGTATCTTAAAATCAAGAAAACAAAAATCCTCACTGCTGGTCCTATAGGCAATATCATGATGGATGGAGAAAAGATTAAAGTTGTAAATGATTTAATTTTAATTGGATCTACAACCAACACTCTTGGTACTAGCAGCTGAGAAATCAAAAGAAATGCTACATTGGAAAAATCTGCTGTCAAGGACCTCTCCAAAGTGCTGAAGATCAATATTGCTGTAGTTGTGTGCTGTTAAGTTGGAACCGACCCACACGGGAAGCCAAACTTTATACCAAACATTATATGAAAACACTTGTTCAGGAATTAAAGATTTATAAATTAGGATTTCTCTTGTGGCAGATCCCAGAAAATGAGCTGTTTGTTCCCTGCAGACAGGAGACAGCAAAGGGCCCCCTACAGAGAGAGTGTTAATTCCTGAGCTAGAGTCACCCAGAGGCATCAAGGCAATCCTTAAGGGTATACCAAATTCTTGCATTTGCAAACCCCTCCCTCCTGGGCCAAGCAGATGGTCTTCAATAGAAAGAGCTTGGCTTCATTTGCATTGAATTCTCTTTGTGATTTACTTCCTGATAATTTTCAATAAAGATACAGAGAAGCTTGGCTTGGGGTCTTCAGTTGAGAACTGCTGACCCCCTGTTTTATGCTCTCTGCTCTATCTCATTCCTGGCTGTTTGTCTCATTATTAATAATTATAAAATTATTCCATCATTTGGGACCCTTGGTCTCCAACAGACCCATAAGGAACATTTGAGTCAGTTTAAAGACTAAGGTGCGCCTGGTCCAAATTATAGTCTTTTCAATTACTTGCTGTGCATCTGAAAGTTGGACAATAAATGATGATGACAGAAGAATGGATGCCTTTGAGTTGTGGTATTCGAGAAGAGTAGTGAATATTTCATGATGTTGTTGTTATGTGCCGTTGAGCTGAAACTGACTCACAGCCAACCCTCCAGTGGGTTTTCAGAGGCTGTAAATTGCATGGGAGGAGACTGCCCATCTTTTCCCCTCAAAGCAGCTGATAAATTTGAACTGCCAGCTTTTGGGTTGGCAGTGCAAATCCTTACCACTAAATCACCAGTTGTTGTGTACCACCAAGTTGGAACCAACCCATAGCTGACTCTCCAGGATGTTTTCAGAGGCAGTTAATCACATTAGAGGAGAGTGCACATCTTCCTCCTGCTGAGTTGCTGGTAGCCTTGAGCCTTCGGGATTGCAGCACAGCTTCTTGCTTTTAGGCTGCTCCCTGAATATCCTATGGAATGCCAAAAGAACAAATAGGTTAGAGAATGCAACCAGGGTGTTCCTTAGAGGCAAGGATGGTGAAACTTCATTTTATTTCACCATCTTTCATCACGATGCAGGTGGGGCCAGTCCTTGGAACCACACTTCATGCATGGAAAGGTGGGAAGTCATCAACAGGAAGGGAGACCATCAACAAGATGAACTGACACAATGATTTTATTATTGAGCTTCAGTGTATCAGATATGATGAGTATGGTGCAGTTAGGGCAAGGTCTAGAACCATCGTTCATAGGGTTTCTATGACTCACAATCAGCACTTAAAAAGTAACAACACTCTTGAAGAGCCATATATTCAACTCCACCTAGAAAGCACATAGCCAACGAAGGGTCTCAAGAAGTGACATCAAAGCTAAGCTTTAGAAAAATTACTCTGGATGTAGAAAAATTAATTTTAAGGGGATCAAGCTGGGAGGCTGATACAAAGTAATTGAGGTGTGTGGTGATTTGGGCCTACACAAGGACAAGTGCAGGATAAAACGGGGGGGGGGGTGATTAGGGCATCAATGTGAATCACAGTGTTTTAAAGGGTAAAAAAAAAGTCCAGAAAGGGTGTCAACCAGTCTTTGATGATGATAATCTTTAATTAAGATTTACAGAAAGGTTTTCATTCACTCATTGTTGCAAATTTTCCTTCCCCCCCACTCCTCGTGTCCACTTTGCAATACACCTCTTGTACCAGATTGTTGTCATACATGTCTAATCATCCATTCCTTTCAGACAGTTCTGTCTGTTTCAATGCGTTGTTCATTACCTATCCACTTCCTCCAACCCCTCCATGTTAGTTCTGTTTTATAAAAGCAGTGTTGTATTTGTTTCTTTGTAACTAATTCACTCAGCATGTCTTCTAGGCTTACTCATATTGTGTAATGTTTTACAAGTTCATTGTTTTTCAGTGCTGCATAATATTCCATTGTGTGAATGTACAATTTTTCTATTCACTCATTTGTTGACAGGCACTTCCATCTCTTTATTTGCAAATAATGCAGCAAAAATCGTAAGTGTGCATACATCTATTTGAATGGTGGCTCTTATTTCTTTAGGGTATGTTCCAAATAGTGGAATTGCTAGGTCAAATGGTATTTCTATTTCCAACTTTTTGAGAAAGTATCAGACAACCTTCCATAGTGGTTGTACCATTTTACATTCCCACCAGCAGTGAATAAGAGTTTCAATCTCTCCACAACCTGGGTAGCATTTGTTGTTTGTTTTCCTGTTGTTGTTGGGGTGAGACAGTATCTCATAGCTGTTTTCATCCAGTCTCTTTGCAAGGCTATTTTTTTTCAAAGTATGAAACTATACTTGGACCAGGAAGCAGTCATCAGAACAGAGCAAGGAAGAGTATGCAGAACAGATCATCCAGGATGCTGGGTTGTACGAGGAGGAATGTGGCATCAGGATTAGAGGAAGATTCATCAACAATCTGTCATGAAGATGACACAACTCTGCTTGCTGAAATTGAGAAGGACCTGAAGTGCTTGCTGCAGAAGGTCAAGGACTGCAGCCTTCAATATGGATTGAGGCTCCACATCAAGAAAACAAAGATTCTCACCACTGGGCCAATTGGCAGTATCATTATGGAGGGTGAAGAGATTGAGATTGTTAACAGTTCCAGTTTGCTTGGCTCCACAATCAACACTCTTGGTACCAGCAGCTAGGAAATCAAAAGACAAACTGCATTAGGAAAGCCAGCTGTCAGGGACCTCCCTAGAGTACTAAAGAGCAATGATGTCAGGCTGGAGACTAAGGTGCGCCTGATCCAGGCCATAGTCTTAGCAATTGTGTGCAATGCATCAGAGAGCTGGACAATGACTAGGGATGATAGAAAGATAATTGATGCCTTCAAGCTGTGGTGCTGGAGTAGGGTGTGAATATACCACAGACTGCTAAGAGAACAAACAGGTTTGTCCTGGAGAGGGTGAAACCGGGCTCTCCTTGGAGGCAAGGATTCTGAAGCTTCGCCTGACATACTTTGGGCCTGCTGCAAGGAAGAACCAGTCCTTGGAGAAAGACACCATATTTGGGAGGGTGAGGGGACAGCACAGGAGGGGAAAACCCTCCATGAAATGGATTGATTCAGTGATTGAGGTAATGGGAGTAGGTGTGTCAGAGATAGTGAGGTTGGCACAGGATAGAGCAGGGTTTAGGGCTCTTGTATATAGGGTCACTGAGTTGCAAGCAACTCGATGTCACAGAACAACAATTACTAGGTACATCAGGCTGACGGTAGGGTCTTTCAGAGAAAATACTGGCGCTGTTAAAAGAGATCGTGGAGATCATACAACTGCCCTCTTTACAGTGAATGAAAAGCTCAGAGAAGCAAAGCAATTTGCTTAAGATCACACAGCAAGGCTGGGCAGTGTTTGAATGTTATTTACATAGCATTACTCAGCCTTTAGTGAAGCCAATGTCTGGGAGTAGTGTGCCAACATGATTAGCTCCAAAGTGAGTCAAGCAAGATTTAGAGGGGTTGGACACAGCTAGCTCCTTACCACTTCACCCCACCCCACTCACTCTTCCCCTGTGGGCTCCAATGATCAGTCAATGAATAATAAGTTCAAAACAGTTCCTTGTTGCAAAATATTTTTAGATGGGCACACCCAGACAGATACAGGCCTTCGACAAAATTATCTTGAGAGCTGAGATCTCCTCCTCAGCATTCTTAATTCCGGGCAGGTACAGGGGATATGTGTTAGGCAAACAGTTCTCCACCATCCCAACTCCTACGTGTTCTCCAACCAGGTTCTCATAGAGGCCCTTCTTTCAGCGGCTCCACTGTTTCCATGGCAATCAGGTGGGTGGACAGCCCATCCTAAGTACAGGCCACCCAGCCCTCGCGTGGGGAGTTGCCATAACAACTCCCTAGTAATAGAGGGGGTTGGGTCCCGCCCCCGCCCCCCCACTCCCCGTAACTAGCGAGGTGGGTGGCTTGATTGGCAGCTGGGCACACAAAGGAAGAAAAGAGAAGGAAAGGCGCCAACAAAAACCTAAGAGGGAAATGGGGAAGAGAAAAAACAAAAAAATAAGGCAAGGCTAAAAACGCATGTGCGCACGCGCGCCGGCTGGTGGGCGCACTCAGCGGACGCCCCTGACGCCGTCCCCACTTTTCACGCCAGGTTCGCGCGCGCCTCTTGCTCCTTCGCTCCCGCGCTCTCCTGCGCCTGCGCCCAGGTGTCAGCGCCTAGTGGGCGGGGAAGCCCGGCGCGCTCGCGTCACGTTCCCTCTCCCACCCTCCGAGCCTGCGCAGGAGAGTCGGACGGCTCGGGTTGCAGGCTCTGGGGTGAGATCTCCTGTCAGCCGGTGGGTCGGTCCTCCAGCCGGCCCTCCCCCCTCCCCGTTCTCCAGGGGAGGCGCGGTGGAGCCCGCCCCCAGGGTTCCCGATGGGGGGAGAAGCGGCGACGGCGGCAGTGGAATAACCGAGCCAGAGCGTGAGCGGCTTCGGGGCCCCGTGCCCTACGGAGGCCATGGGCGACCCAGCCCCCGCCCGCAGCCTGGACGACATCGACCTGTCCGCCCTGCGGGTGAGCGCGCCGCCCCCCAGCCTCGCCCGGGTCCGCGCCCCCACCGCGCGGGAGCCCGGTGGTCTCGCGCCTCACGTTGCTCCCCGGGCGTCCCTCCGCCAGCCCCGTTCCCCTCGGCGCCCCGGCTCCTTTTCTCGGCTCCTCTGCTCCTCTTACCTTCCCACTTGCTGCAGATTCTGGAAGCTAGTTTGGTCTCCACCCTGTAGTGGCGAGGGCCCCGCCCCCACGCTTCTCCACCACCCTTACCTGCACCCCGAGGTGTGGGAACCCGTTTCTCCCAGGTGATTGGGGGCCACCACTCTGCTTCCCCTAAATTTGTACCCCCCGCCTGCCGCAGAGCTGGTCGGCTGGTGCCTCTCCGCAGCTCTTTACCTCCTCGAGGCCCTCTTCCCACCTTACTTTCTCCCTCCCATCCATCCTCCCTTTCTCTTCCACCCATTTTGACTTTGCAACTCGTCTTGACAGCCTCCCCCTCATCTCTCTCTCCCTCGCCCACCCTCGAATCGCATCTCTCCTTCCGGCCTGTATTTCAGCCTCCAGGTTTCATCTCACAGCTCCTACCTTCTCCCGCACCCTCTTGTTCAGTTCACATCACTCTCTCGTTTCAAGTGCAGCAGTCCAGAACCAGGCATTTCCGGTCTCAGGGTCCCTGAATGTTCCCTTGCCACTTCTGCAGCAGTGTGGGGCCGGGAGGAGAGACAAGTGCAGGGGTGTGGGGAGAGGAAGCATTCATTCTCATAACAAAAATTCTGGCATGGCCTGGAAAGAGGATGTTTATATGTGTGCACATACACAAATACATGCTGCATGTGGCTGGTCAGGAGGTTTGGAAATGCTCTGGGGATTTAGCCGCTGGCGGGAGGGCACAGTGGTGATAGCTAAAGGGAAAGGCTTATTTGAGAAAGGGAGGCTCAGAGGAAATCACTGCAGCAGGAGTTTGTTCAAAATACCCATTTATTGCCCCACATGGGCACTCACATGCTTTCATGCAGGAACTCTTAGCATCGTTTATGCATTTTCTTCCTTTTTTCTCAGCAGGAAGTACTTGCTTGGGGGGCAATTTAGTGATTTCAAGGTGAACACTCCAGACATCCGAGTGGTGGTGTTTGTGGACTCCAGTCTTTCCCCCTTGGGGCTTTCTCACTAGGCCCAGGTGTGGGGAGAACACAGCTGTCCAGTTATAGGCTAACTCCTGGGGAGCCCCCATGTTTAAAGTGTTTTCTGACATTTTAGTTAGAGAACATGGCTAGTGTTTAGGAAAAGGCAGTCAGCAGCCAGCTACACAGGTGCCCCGGTTATGCCTGGAAGGGAGAGGGGAATTGGAGAGAGCAGAGTCATGTTGTTAATTGGGTTTCTTTAGGTGACACACTTTTCTCTTGCCATTCAGGTCATAATTTGTATGGTGCATTGTTGGACTATGAGACCCGACTTAACTGGAGATAAGGTGATAAGTGGCTAGGCAGGAAACTGTTTCTGTGTGTGTGGTTGGGGGTGGGAGGGTCTGAAGGCTTTGAAAAGGAGAGTCTTAACACTAGGGTTTGAACTGGAATTCTCCAGTCAGTTGAGATAGAAGAAAACGTTTAGCTCTGTGTAGAAGTCTCTTAAATATTATCTGTGCTCTGAGATGAGCCTGCTTTCACCTTTCCTTCCCACCTTGGTTATTGATTAACTCTGGCTACAGGTTCTTGTGGCTGTGGTGACTGAAATACAGTAAAAACTGGGTGGGTTCCAACTGTGATCTTTGGCTTGAACCTTGTAGGATTCCGCTTGATCTTTGGGTTGCTTTTAGCGTCTTGTGGTAGTTTGCCTTGCACCCTAACCTGGAATTTCCAGCTGTTCTGGAGCCTGACCTTGGAAGTGGTATTTCCCTTCTGGGCTTCTGATTGAAGCAGTGTTGGCCTCTTTCCTCAATTGCTTCCTGCCTGTTCCCTTCCCCCAGAGAGCTAGATGATTTGAGCCCACTGCTTCTATCTGTCCTGCCTCTTGCTTCTTAGAAAAGTGTCTTCTCTCCCCCACTACACCTCAGTGCTCTGAGCTTGAGGGAAAGGCATGACTTTGAATTGAGGCTTGAGAGGATCTGCCTTCTCCTTGTTGCTGACCTTTTCTCACAGCTTTCCTCTTCACCTCAGAAAGCAGCTAATGGTACTGTTGTGCCGCTAGCTCAGTCATTTCTTGTTCTGTTCCTGTCTGCTTCCAAGGAGAAATGGACACCAGGCGAATTAGCAGCAAAGCATGGTTCCTTTTACTACATCATCTTATGTTTCGACATGGGGGGCGGGGAGAGAAACATTCAGCATTTATTAGCCAGCCTTGAAGAATCCAAGTTGTCTGTCTTATTTCAAGATAGGGCTTCATTTTTAGCCAGTGATGAGAGTAATATCACATATTAGGGAAGAATGAATTGCCTTAATTTCTTAGCCATGTGTAAGCAGATTGAATAGATTTGTCACTTTGGGACCCACAGGTACACTTTACCTTTTGTCTTAGAGCTTCCATTTCTCCCCTAGCACAGTGGCTTGGTGTGGTTTAGAGAATGGTGGGTTTTGGAGTTAATGGAGTTCCAAGGAGCTCTGGTGGCTTTGTGGTAAAGAATTGCAGTACTTGGATCAACTCCATTAGCTGTCCAGTAGGAGAAAGATGAGCACTCTTCCCATGTGATTTACTGCTTCTGAAAACCTGCTGGAGGGTCAGCTATGGTTAATGACGAGTTGACGGTACACAACAACCAGACGGAGTTACAGGTCCCTGCTTCATCACTTTTTGTGTTACCTTGGCTTTGTTCATCCTTTTTTCTTTACTTGCTACAGTTTAGGCAAAGAGTTTTACCTGTCTAAGGTTCTGTTTTCTCATGCATAGAGTGGGATGGTAATAATACTAAACTCTTGAGTTGTTGAGGGTTAACTAAAACACTATTTATTAAGTACTTCATCTAGTTCCTAGCACACAGCAATCATATAGTGTCCTTTATTGTTATCAACTCACAGTCTGAGAATTCTTCCAGGACAATCAGATCTAAAATAGCATTCCTTCCTCTGTTTTATTTTTTGTAACACTGTATACATTTTTTTATATAGCGCTCCTTTAGTTTGCATTATTTTTCTTCATGGTAGTTTTCACTAAGCTGATAAACCTTTATTTCTGTCAACCTCAATTAGAATGTAAGCTCAGTGAGAGATTTTGT
Source organism: Elephantulus edwardii (assembly GCF_000299155.1). NCBI lineage: Eukaryota > Metazoa > Chordata > Mammalia > Macroscelidea > Macroscelididae > Elephantulus > Elephantulus edwardii. The sequence goes on along the minus strand of NW_006399996.1, from coordinate 181,131 downwards.
TTCATGTATTTTTTCATGCTCAATGGCTGTTACAGCGTTTTTCCATAAAAAGGGGCCCAAATATTTGTCAAGAGAAGTGCATACTATAAGAAGTACAGCCTCAGAAACCTGATAGAAGGCCCCAGTGAGACAAAATGAACATGAAAGCAGTGGGTATAATAAGTATAAGATGGTTTATTAGGGGAATATAAGACTTTTAGGATTTTTTTGACCCTTTTTAGATATAAACAGTTGAGATCTTTTCTGAGTTGTTTTTAGAATCAAACCTTGTATTTCATGTAAGAGATGCCATTGAAGTAAAGTTAGGATCATTCTAACAGGAAGTCTGGGCCTTCTGTTCAACCCTTCTTTGTGTCCAAGCTTGGTTGTATTACAGAAGAATCATCTGACTTAGAACTCTTGGCTTTCTAACCAGGGATAAGTGTCAGCAGAAGTAGATGGGACAAGGAGAAGGAAAACCCCACGCTGACCTTATTCCCTTTGCATTCCTCATTTTGGTTGACCCACTTAAAAAAATCATGCAGTTTCCTCTTACTTTCTGAGCAGCTAGAAGTTTTAGACTGCCGTGCCCTTGAAACTGTTGAGTTGTACTTGTGTTGGTACATTTAAAGAACATGGAGAGAGACTTGTTGCTGGTGGTAGTTGGTGACTGAGGTTTTTTTCAAATGATTTGTTGTTGTTGCTTGTCTGTTCTTTGGAGAAGTCTCTTCGTTCCTCCTTTCTTCATGTGACTGAAGTGAATACCACTTGGGAAGCTGGCTAGGCTGCTGAGCAAAACATGGGACTGTTACTGTGTTCTGATGGGCTGACTGTCCAAATGTTAATGGCAGATGCCTCTGGCAGGAGAATAAAAAGACCGAGTTAGTGCAGCAGAAATAATTTCAGTAAGTGGTGACCTTTTTTCCCTAGAGAACTGCAAATGAGGGGTGGTGCAGTTTGGGAAGCTGGTAGCATTTGGACTCAAGTGAAATGCTACTTTGGCAAAATGATGGAAGATTATAGGGAATTTTGCTGGAACTAGATATTCAGCACTTCCCAAATGAAAAGCTAGACTTCACCCCCCTTTTAATGGGTAACATTAAAAACTCTATGAACTTTGATAAATGTCGATAGTTACAGAGGGCCTTCAGGCCTTTTGTTCATAGGGTCGGTATGAGTTGTGCTCAACTCGAAGGCAATTCACAACAGCTCCCCTTTTGATGAGTCATAGCCTTTAGTGATACAATAAGGGAAAGTTCTAGAACTTGCAGTGTGGCATTTTACTACTAAAACCACTAACTTGATAGGTCTATAAATAGGGAATGCAGGAATCTCTCAACCCAGAAGTAGCCATTTAAGTCTGTCTGCCTAATTTACCTATGTCCAGACAATGTGGTACCAAAGGAATTGTAGTTAACATTCTTCCTTGCATAAATCACCAAACACTGTGAATCCACTGTGTGGAGAGTGACATTTTAGATGCTATGGGGAGGTTCTACATAAAGTTATTTAGTTGGCGTGGAGTGAGCATCCATAGAAGTTCCTTTGCAACCTCTGGCTCCCATTTATTCAATTGTTTTGAAAAGATTTCTGTATTGACAAGACATTTCAATTCATTAACATTCATCAGTTGTAATTAATGTTACAAAACAAAATGTATATGAATGATTAAATCCAGTATGATTTATAAACTTTCATGCAAATAAATAAGGAGAAGAAGAAAGGATATTGTAAAAATGGCAGAGTGCCGCCAGAGGTCCTCTGACTTTAGAGGGGAGGAGAAATAACATCAGCATCAGCCCAAAGCTGATCAAACATACATACCTCCACCCATCAACCTTTATTTTTTTAAGTTATAATACCAGCTTTATGTCTTGGGACACTTTCTAGTTCTCCACTGGGATTGATAATTTGTTATAGTGGCCACGCATCACTCAGACCATACTTGGAGTTAGGGAGTTATTAGAAAAGTCAGAGTTGAGATCAACAAGCTGCAACTGTTAAGATTAGGAAGCCTGTAGATGGTCTCCTTCCTTCAATACAGCACAGCTCTCTTCTTGGCCATAAGGGTCTTCTCTCAGCCTCCTCAGCCCCTGCTTGGGCCTGGCCTCTTACCAAGTGGGTGAGTGCTACCAGGCTCTTTAGCTCCACTGATAAATGTCCAGTCACCCGTTCTTCTTATTAGATGCCATTGAGTTCATTATGACTCATAGCTCCCTTATAACAAGGAATCTGAACTTGCCCTCTCCTATGCCATCCTTGTCATCTCTGATATAATTGAGCCCATTCATACAGTTACTATATTGATCTGTCTTGATGAGAGTCTTCTCTCTTTCGCTGACCCAGCAGTTTTCCAAACATGGTGTGTTTTTCCAAAGAATGGCCCCTCATAACAAAATGCCCCAAGTTTGTGAGATGAAGTTTCACGATCTGCCTCCAAGGAGCACCCTTCTTTAAGACATTTGTTCTTTTGGCAGTCCTCAGGATATTCAGCACTCTCCTCCCACATTATAACTCTAAAGCATTGATTCTTCTGTCATCCTTATTCCGTGTCCAGGTTTCAGTGGCACCCTGCTCCACCAGGAAGCAGCCTGCTTGAAGGCACTTAGGTCCTTTGCTCTGTGAGTCAGCAGACCTAGCTCTACCAACAAGTAGCAGAGGCATCCAACTCTGCCTGCAAGTCCTTTGCTCAAAGAGACTTTCTCGCTGCAGTAGTTGGCATGCTCACTGTGGCGCCCTTACTTGGTGGGCTGTGCCATCTCCTGATTCTGCTGCAACTATTTCAATGCTGTGCTTACTGCTGCTTCTGCCTTCTCAGACGTCTCTGGCATTACAGTTTTCACACTCTCTCATGCTAACTCACTATCACTATCTCTCTTTCACTGACCATTTCCTTCAGTAGATACTATGCATCTTATGTACATTGCCGTCTAGTTCCCTTCATGGATCACACGTATCTTGTATAAACTGTTGTTGTGTATCATTGAGTTGGACCGACTCATAGGTGACCCCTCCAGCAGGTTTTCAGAGGCAATAATCATACTGAAGGAGATTGCCCATCCTCTCTCCAAGCAGCTGGCAGATTCTAACTGTGTACCTATAGGATTGTAGCCCTACTCGATCATAAGTGAGCTCTGGTGGCCTAGTGATAAGAATCAGTACCGCAGTCCCAAAAGCACGTTGTTCGAATTCACCAGCTGCTCCATGGGAGAAGGATGGGCCATCTCTTCCTGTGTGATTAAACTGCAGGTTTAGCTGCTTTTGAAAACCCACAGGAGGGTCAACTCTGTGTCGTTTCTGACAGTACACAGTAGTTTTTGTGTGAGAGTCACAAGATTATGTGCCTAAAAGGATCATATTAAGTAATTCCGTGTACTGCAGGTAGGTTTTTGCTTTTTGCAAAATTTTTAAAGCCCTCAAAATTGAGGATATTTTGCTAAATATGACTGTCATAAATTACACTAATTTTGTCTAATAGTCTGCGGTTTTAGGAGAAAAAATCTTTTGAAATCTCATACTCACCTCACCAGTTTACATTCCCTTTCTCTGCCTTGAATAAATAGAAAAATAATCAGTTCAATGAGTCAACTCTCAAAGCATTTCTTGAATGCCCAGGAATGTGGGAAGATGTAAAGACGTTAGTTAGTAGAAGAATCGGATCTTGTCCACGGCTAACATTCCTCTTGCCTTGTTTCTTTGAAGTACTGCTCTTGCTGTTCTCCCAACCAAGTCAGTTCCTTGACTCAGTCTAGTGTTCTCTCAACTGTGAAAGCTCCTCTGGAGGGTAATTGAGTAGGCATTTGAGGCTCTTTGTTGTTACTGTGTTGTTGTTAGGTGCTGTCATTGAGTTTGGACTCCACATGGCAGAGTAGAACTGCCCCATCAGCTGTAATCTTGATGGAGCAGCTCTCCATGTCTTTCTCTTGTGGAACTGCTGAGTGAATTCCAACTGTCAGGCTTTGGGTTAGCAGCCACCATGATTCCTTTGTTCCTTTTTTTAGTATATTTTATTATGTTTTCTTTTTAAAATTTTGTTTTCTGTGTAAGTTCACACAGGAAATTAGGCTCCCATTTGACATTTTGTTCTGTCACTTTTTTACAGCATTTCAGAAATCTCTCTAATTCTGTTCTGGTTTTCCATTTTCAGTCCTCTAGTTTCCCAGCTCCCTCAGCTTGTCATCTTTGCTTTAAAGTAAGTGTTGACCTTTTGATTTCATGTAAATGGTTTTTTAGTGGAGTACCAGGAGTGGTATCCACTTCCTAAACATGCCTCTGGAAACTCTATGAGCTTTAATAAATGATGATAGTTATAGAAAGGCTTCAGGCCTTTTTTTCATAGGGTCGCTATGAGTCGTGCTCAGCTTGACAGCAATCAGCAACAACAACTACCACCTTACTCATAGGTGATAGCATTTGTTTTGTGTGCCAGGCTGTAATTTCACTAAAAAGTGACTTCAGTGGGTAGATTTGGTTGAAGGTTTAAAGAGCATCTTTGGGCAATAATCTCAGAAAGTTCTCTGTTCTCCACTGGTCCAGTAACTGGAATTTTGTAAGGCTTTGAAGTCTGTTCTGCGCCGATCAGAACTGTCTGTGACAGTCGGGAATCCATTCTTACATCTCAGGGAGGGGAGGCTATAGCATAGAAAGACCTAATAAGTCCCGTAGACTACTTCTTTTTTTCTCTTTTGTTCCTGATGAATAGAAACAAATAGTTGTATCTTAGGTGTCTGCCCAGAAGCTTTTAAGATCCTAGATCCAACTGACCTAGGGTGCCTGAATTTTTTTTATTTTAATATTGGGTACACAAGGGAAGCTCTGGTGGCCTAGTGGCAAGGAGCTGCAACTACAATCCCATAGGCTCACGGTTCGAATCCACCAGTTGCTCTGCCGGGGAAGGAGGGGCAGTCTCCTCCTGTACCAGTCAGATCTGATTTGATGGTACACTCACACAAAAATAATAAAATAAAATAAAAAAAAATTGGGTACACAATGTTGGAGGGGGAAAAAAGAGGAAAAGAATGGAATTTTAGTGACCCAGGAGAACCCCTGGAGATTTTTTACCAGTGGCCAGCAACCTGAGAAATAGGCTTGCTTATTCTCTAGATAGAATTCTTTTTCAGTTTGAGGGGAAAAAATAATCTAGAGCTAGGCACAGAATCCACAGTACTAAAAAAAGACAATTATGATTCTTCTAGAGTTTAGTAGTGAGAGAAACATTAAATAAATAATCACATGTAAATATAATTGCAAATTATATGTATAAAATTGCACAGTGGAAGAAAACTTAAGGATGTCATGGAAGCATAGAACAATTGTTTTTACTTTTTGCAAAGCACAAATATTTGTTTTGTTGCTTAAGAAAGAACTAAATTATATATCAAAGAGGCCAGCTGGCATTGCTTGTTACAAAAAAAGGGTAGGTAAGGTGAGCCAGCAGGTAGAGGGTGGTGACAGCCTGAATGAGGATGGCCTGGAATGGGGCCATCCTTAGGGTGGAGCATTGAACAACTACCCAGAGCCTGAGGATGGGGTGGAACTCCAGGCTTAACTTTTAGAAGGATTTTCTCTGAACCTTCCCATGGGGAAAAAAAGCGCATATATGTGAAAAGGGCACATGATGCATATGACTTTCATTTTTATTTGTTGGGAGAGGGTCTCTGAGACTCACATGTGGTTCTGCACAAGGTGGGGAGGGTACTGCTTCTTGGATCTGGTATATGAGAGAGAAGGGTATCCAACAAAATGTTATTAACCTGGTGGTGGCCGGGGTTGGGAAGGTAGGTCAGTCTCCCTCAAATAAGATTAAATGGGTCCAGCTTTGAGTTTAGATTTTGTGGTCTATGGGAAGTGGTATTCTTCCTAAGATTACATAGATAATGCATATGAATAGATAAGAATTTCAGTTTACATTGTGTACAAGCGAAGGATGAGTGGGATGTGTAAGGGGTATTGTTAATGATTTTACATGCTTGAAATGAAACAGGTTGGGGAAGCCACAAGCCCTGGACTTTTTGGAGGAGGCAGACTCTAGAAGTAGCTTGAATGTCAGGCTGGTGGTGGATTAGAAGGTGGTGGCTGGGCTGTGAGAAGTATTTGGTGACACCGCCTGTGAGAAGAGCCTTAATGAATGAGGAAATGGAGACTCTGCCTAGGAAAATCAGTGATGTTTAATAAGGGAGGTAGCAAGACTGTTGCCAGTGGTAGTAGTTAGGACCTGGGAGGGCTACAGAGAATCTTATGGGGCCAGAGGGACTGGTGAAGTAGGGAGTTTTTGTAGCCATAACTGGGAGCCCTCACTACTTGATCTGGCTAAGTTTTTTGGTTCCGACTTTGGTTCTTAAGACAAGCTGGCTCAGTCGCTTAGGCCATTGCTGCTCTTCTCCTTCTGGAGAAAAGCTTCCACAGGTTAGTCTGTCTGCTGCTGTTGAAGCCCAGGGGAACTTCAGTGCTACATAGAACTTGTTGTCATTCCTCCTTTGTTTAGGAGAGAAAATGAAAGGTTTTAATAACCCCTTCTACCAGAAACCGTTTGAGGATGAGATTTGAAGGGCTGTGGCTACAAACTTGTTCTTGAAACTACAGATTTGGAGGAGTTTTCCATGAATAGTCTGTTCCTTGCAGGGACAGATTGAGAATCAGTAAAGCTGAATGAAGACAATTCCACTCCCACCAAGAACCATCCCAACGACCCCCCACCCCAAAGCTTCTCCCAACTTTGCCAGCCCCTCTTCTCTTTTTTGAATAGTGATAAAATTATGCATTCCAGTATTATATGTGGTTGAGGCAGAACAGATCTAAGGCGTTTCAGCAGAGGGTTTTCACATAGGCCATGGGAAGTCTCCCCCTGCACAGAGAGCTTCAGAGTGAAAAGGGGTATATGTCTTACTGCCTCTGTGAGCGGAAACCGTAGAGTATGAGTGATTTAAAAAGTGAAGACATTCATTCAGATTACTAGAGTGATAACATTTTACTTTTTTAAAATTTTAGACATAACCGTTTGCCCTGAGGTTGCTGCATATCCAGTAGGCTAGTAGTAGATTCAGAGTAGGGGAATTTCCAAGTTGAGAGCATTTTCTCTAAAAAGGAAAAGAGTAGCTTTCTTAAAGATCATAGTGTAGAATCACTTGGTAGTATATGTAGTTAATTTTTTATTTTATTGTAGTAGAACATTTAACTATTAAACTCACATTAGAATCTCTAATTATGTTATCTGTTCAGGGCTGTTACAATCATTTTGGGTTTTTCTGTAGGAATATACACAGCCCTTCTTGGTACTACCTTTGTACTACCTTCTTCACTATGGAACAAACCTTAGAGTTTAGCATTTGATCATAATGTTGTCTTAAACTGGTGAATGATTTATGATCTTGCCTTTCTGACTAATTTTTATGTATATGGACTGTGGTCTGTATGTGGACTGCTGGCCCCTCCCAGTGTCTGCAGACATGCTGAGCATATGGTAACCCTCCAGGAGTTGGGTAGATTCATGCATTACAAAATAGAACTGCTCCAGAGGCGTATCTTGGCTGTAAGAGCTCAGTAATTGCTATTTTATACCACTTGGTAAGTGATATGTACCTGAATGTACCTCATGACGTGTCCTTTCCCATTTTACTCAGTCTACGAGTAATGCAGAGTGCTTAGTATATGCTAGTGGTGTGAGGGTAACTAACAGGGAACATTTGAATTCATACCGAAGCAACTTGAAAGAAAGACTTAACAATTAGCTTTTGAAAAACCAGCCATTGAACACTGTGGTAGTGCACATTCCTTAGAATAAACAGCTGTACAAGATAAAAAAAGCAGCATTGGCCCAGATATAACAAACACTCAAAAGGCAGGAGAGGGCGGGAAGGAATAGAAAAGAGGAAGGACGAATGGAAAAGGTGAACACATGGATGAAGTGGGGAAAAGGCTGTTGCATTGTGGGGGTTGAAGTCAGTGTAACAAAGCAAAATGTGTGTAAATATTCACTTAAATAACAATAAGAAGTGGGATTGGGGGAGACAGCCTTCGGGAGCACAGCTCTGGTGTGACCATGACTTAAAATGTCTCCACACTAACTATACTGGACATTGTAGGGACATAAGGCAATCCATATACTTACTGTTTCACATCCAGGGTACCCTGCCATCCCTGGATAGTTTGGAAATGTAAGGAGGAAGAATTTGTTACAATGACTTGTGAGCCCAAGCACATTTAGTAGGTAGGAATGTTGTTTTTGATTGCCGTCGAGTTAAGTGCGACTCATAGCAACTCTGAACAAAAGACCTAATGCCTTTCCATAACTATTGTCATTTCTCCAAGTTCATAGAGTTTCCAGAGGCTTGTGGTTTAGGAAGTAGATGCCACTCCTGCTTTCAAACCTGGTTTGACAACTGGGAGCTCCACCAAACACTGTCCACATTGGGAAACCGTTCTGGTATTTGATACCCCAGTGGTACAAGGTTCAGCATCACAGCAACACAGGTTACTTCATACCGCACATTGACAAAGAGTGATGTACAAAGTGGGAGAGTGTTCCTCCAGATATAACACTACTAGTTTCATTTAGCAGTGGTTAAGTGTTATCAAGTCGAATACGACTGAGAGTAAGCTTTGCACAAAAGACCTGAACTTTGTTCTATAACTAACATAATTTCTGTACATTTTTAGAGTTTAGAGAGTAGGAGATGTTAAATCATCCTGCAATGTCGCCAGTGCATTAAAGAAGTGTTTTCATCCAAAAAACAATAGTGCCTCTTTTGAACAAATATTATGGACACAAGAGAAAGATCAGGGTAGGTTTCTTCGATGAAGTAAGTGCTCCCCAAGTCCCTTAACAACAAGAAGTCCCCTTGTTTACTTCTCTCTGCATGGAGAGAGGAGTGTAGGCTCTGAATTACTTCTGTGCATGGCACCTATCTCTTCTAACAGCTTTTATTTGTCTGCCAATACACCTCTGAAGGTATAATGGGCAGACTCCCAGGCAAACTGTAAGGGAAAAGATTTTCCTGTTCTTTCCTCACCACCCACTCTTTCTTTCAAGGCACATTTGTAGGAAAGTGGCTGAAGCATTTAGTACTTCTAGGTGGCTCAGGGAAGTCTTCAAGAAAACAATTGGCTGGGGCTCCAGGAAGCTGAAGAAACACGAGGCAGAGATAGCTGTGTGCATGTGGTATTTGGGAGAAGAGACTAGCTATTTGTCTTCTCTCTCAGATCTTTTCACCCTAAGAGTTTTGCCAGTGATCAGTATTTCCTCTGGAGGTAGGTGAGGGATGGGGGATGGACCGCTGACCAAGCCAAGTTGATGGAGCTCTGCAGAGGTAGCCTCCATCCCACTACCTCCATCTCCATATGTGAGTTAGGAGAGCAGAACCTGATAGGCTTCATGATGAGGCTAGATGAGCCTCATCTAGCTGAAGTTTTGGAAGAGTTGGAGAAAGACCTGCTGTATTAGCAAGGTCATTTCTTACCATGGAAACTGCCTTAGGCCCACATGACAAAGCATGGCTGAGGTGACAGACAGCTGTACACCAGAAGATATTAGTTCCATTATCCTTCCAGACCTCTAGTAAGCCATTCTTTTTTTTAGTACAGAACAAAAATTGCCCTATAAAAATAATTTCTAATTTAATGTGCATTCATTTCAGGAGTTTTAGGGTTAGGGTAGGAATAACAGTAAGCACTCACTATGCACTGCCTGCTTCCCTTACATTGAGTCAGTCTTCACACTAGCCCTTTGGGGTGGTTGTTGTGTGCTAAATAAGAACTGATTCATAGCTGACCCTGCAGCAGATTTTCATAGGCAGTAAATCACACTGGACGAAATGTCCCATCCTTCTCCCATAGAAGAGCTGATGGATTCCAACTGTGTTGCTTTGGGATTGCAGCACAGCTTCTTACCATCCTTTAGGGTAAATGATATTATTTTCAAGATTAGTAAAATCAAGGCTTAGAAAAGTTAACTTGAAGACCTAAGGTTGGGCAGCCAGTAAGAGGTGAGGCCCAGATTCACTGTGGGGTCTAACTCGCTCCACAGCCCGAGCTCGTTGAGCCTGTCTACTCAGAGGCCTGTTCCTTGGGTATGTTGAGGAAATGGTAAGGGAACTCATGTTCTGTACTGTGTGCTATGGACAGTCTTTTTTTCGTGCTCTCTTTGATTGTAAATGTAGCATTTCGGTAACCTGTGATACCCCGGCTTTGTGGGCTTTCTTGGAGACATGACACCATCCATATGTACAACATTCCTGTGTTAAGATCTTTGTAGGCTCTTGGAACACAGCCAGTCTCATGGGTCAAAGATGAGGCTGTAGTGGAGCGTTCATTGGTAGAATCCTCACCTCCCATGTGGCAGATTGGCCTTTGATTCCTTTGTTTCCCACCCAGTTCATTTCATGTGCAGCCACTCATCAGTTAGTAGAGGTTTATGTGATGTTATTATGTGGTGTCATGTACAGGTTTCAATGGATTCTAGATTAGGATGGACTAGCAGGAAAGGTTTGAGGATTTTCTTCTAAAAATCAGCCAATGAAAGATCTCTGGCTTGCAACAGTGTGCTCCCCAGGCAGTTGCTGGGCCGGTGCAGAACTGGGCAGTGTTCAGAGACACTGTGTGTTCAGACTAACGCAATAGCTGAGAATAGCAGCATAGATTTGAGACAGCCAGTGTGAAAAATAGTTACTGCCTTCCAAGAATGTATAGTTTGGATCTGTGTCTGAGTAGAGGACACACTTCATTCTTATAACTAAGACTTTCTGAAGAGAGGACTGTGTAGTTGCCTTTGAGATCAGCAGGTAAGTTGGCATTGGTGGGTAGAAATACAGAGCTCCAAGTGGGCTGTGCCAGAGCTAATAAAGATTTCTGCATGTTGGGCTCCCAAATGAAAGGACAAAAGGAATTTAGAAAATAAGTCTGGAGGAAAGAGAATTGAATGATTCAGAAGTCCTGTTCTTCAGAGAGGGAGGAGGATTGTCTCATCCATCCCCTCCTCCCTTTCTTTTAATTGTGATATGAGTGATGTCTCATCCCTTTTTGTGTGTGCAGAATTAAGCAGAGGACCTGATATAATAGATGCTTAATATTTGTGGTGTCAGATGAGGTGAAGTGTCTGAAAGTCCATGTATCATCAGCCAATTGTGAACATTCTCCTCTTTGCTGGCTCTCACGCAAGGTGCTAGACCGCTGAATGGAATTCTAAATGAAGCGGCTGTATAGAATCACAAGAGAACTGGAGATTGGAAGGAGAATTTCTTCCGTGCTCAGCTCTTTTTGCCATCTCCCAGCTATGCCTTGCTTATGGTTCTGTTATGCTTGTATTTATCATCCTTCGTTAGCTTCTAATTCTCATTTTGGGGAGGTCTTATAAGTAGGTGCTAGAGAAAGGTGGCCACTTAGGAAACAAGATAAACTGTAGCAGCATTTCTGTGCTTCTTTTTGTAGGTGTGTTGTTGTTGTTGTTGTTATGTGCGACTCATAGCGACCCTATGTACAACAGCCCTAAACTCCGCTCTGTCCTGTGCCAATCGCACTGTCTCCGACACTCCCATCCCAATTATCCCAGTCACTGAATCAATCCACCTCGTAGAGGGCCTTCCTCTCCTGCGCTGTCCCTCCACCCTCCCAAGCATGCGAAGACCATAGCCTGTATCAGACGCACCTTAGGTGTACATATATAAAATGAGTGTCTCCCATGAGAGTGGGAGAAAATCCTCCAGGGATGAGTCGTTTGGACAGGGCTAAATGTCTTTCTGCCCTTTACCATCCACCTTTCTTTAGGTGTTTATTTTTTCTTTTAATTTTATATGCTCAATTATTTATTCATTGTAATCACCTCTTTCTAAAACAATTTCTACTAGCTTATTTACAACATTCAAATACATTGTTTTCAAGAATAAATTCTTTCAATTTCTCTCACCCTCTCCATCTAATTGTACAACTTCATGATTAATCCCCCCTCCCCCTGCACATCCTCATCCTTCTGCTTCCAACCTCTCCAACCCCTCTTGGATCCTTATACTCATTCTACAGTAATGGTTTTACATACTATTTATCCTTGTGGGACTGAGTTCACGCAGCATCATGTTCTCCAGTCCCTCCAAGTTAGGTAATAATTTACAAAATCATTGCTTCTGTGTGCTGCATAGTATTCCATTGTGTGACTGTACCATAATTTCTCAATCCATTCGTTTGTGGTTGGACATTTGGGCTGTGTGCGTGTTCTTGCGATGATGAATAATGCTGCTATGAACATTGGTGTGCAAATCTCCGTTTGTGCCTCAGTTCTCATTTTGTCAGTACATATTCCAAGTAATTGAATAGCTGGATCATATGGAATTTCTGTGTTCAGCTTTTTTTTTTATCTCGTTAAGAGCCAAACTGCACACATCTTTATTGGCCGCTGAGCTCCAGCCATGTTCAGCTTTTTGAGGGAGCGCCAAACTGCCTTCCAGAATGATTGTACCATTTTACAATCCCACCTACAGTGTATAAGAGTTCCTTTCTTGCCACATCTTCTCCAGCATTTATTACTTGCTGCCCTGTTAAACATTGCCACTATTACTGGAGTGAGATAGTACCTCATTGTAGTTTTGACTTGCTCTCTCTTAGTGCCAGTTATTTGGAGCATTTCTTCATGTGTCTGTTTGCCATTTAAATATCTTCCTCTGTGAGAGAGAGAAAGAGAGGGAGAGAGAACACAAACTTGACATCAGCGCATCTTAAAAAAAGACTTATAGATTTATTGTTAGGTATTCTTCTAGTTGTTAAAAGTCTATACACAGACAATCTCAAGTAAAGGGAAAGTAGGTTTTATGTGAGGCAATGTGAGATTCACTCCTGTGGGATGTTATTGTTGTTTTTAGGTGCTATTGAGTCTAGTATGACCCATAGTCACCCTATGAACAACAGATCTGAACCCTGTCCTGTCCTGCGGCATCCTTACACTTCCTGACATAGTAACGCCCATTGTGGCAGTCACCATGTCAGTCCTCCTGATCAAGGGTTGTCTTCTCCTTTGCCGATCCTCTGCCTTTCCGAGCATCATGTCCCTCTCCAAGGAATAGCCCCTCCTTGCAACATACTCGAAGTATGTGAGGCAGAGCTTCATCATCTTTGCCTCTAAAGAACACTTGGGATGCACTTTCTCCAAGTCGTATCTGTTTGTTCTTTGGCAGTCCATGGGATGTTCAGCATTATTCTTCAGTACCATACCTCAAAGCCAGCAATTCTTCTTCTGTCATACTTATTTATTGTCCAGCTCTCAGATACATAGCAAGTGATCAGAAAGACCATGACCTGAATCACACACACATTAGTCCTCAAACTGACGTTATTACTCCTCAATAATTTGGAGAGGCCTAAATTCCTATGGTGCAAGAAGGTGTTGGTTGCTGGAGATGTTGTGGGGAGACTCTGGGTAACATTTAAGGGTCCTTTGATAGCACCCTTTTGGCCCTTGAGGTCTGAACAGTTTGGAGCCAAGCCGGGCTTTGCATCTGTGGTGTGCACGTCTCTGGACAGACCCAGAGCATTACCTAGAATTGAGTTAGATTTCTTAGTCTAGAAGTGACCCATTCCATGGCCTGTCTGGCCTATTCCGTGTACCTTGTCTACACCATTTAGTTCTTCATGGAGGAAGATGGAGAGAGGTGGGAGAGACAGGCTTAGCACCCCAGTCACCCAGGAAGAGAGGTGGTAGGAGAGCCTCAGATTGTCTTAGAGGTCAAAGCCCAAACACAGAGTCCCCTGGCTGGTCGTTGAGAGTAGCTCACTTTGCAACCCTTGAACTCTTCAAAATAGTGTTAAATCCCAAGGAGCACTGTTGGTGTAGTCTGTAGGGTGTTGTACTTCTAACCAAAATAGTGTTGGATTCCCAAAGACAGTGGGAAAGTGTTTAGTCTTCTGGCTCCATTTTTATTATTAGCGCCATGATTTAACTGACTGAACTAACTGGCTAATTTCTTACCACATGTTTAGCATTATCTTCCAGGGTCTACCCTGAACTGAGTGACCCTTCTCACTACATTCCGTCTCATTGCAGTCTAAAAGCCTGCTCTTTTCTTAGATTGATTGAACTGGATATAAATTGGAATGTTTGTTTTCATTGTACTGGTCCTAGTCCATCTAATTGTGCTTTTCAAAAGTCTGAATCATTCACTCCCAGAAACACTGCCTTCCTTTGGTGTAATTCTGTAGTCTAGTATTATGCATGGCATGGACATTGTTTGTACTCACTGTCATTAATAAAAGCAAAAAGTTATTTAAGTGCCTGTGTTTATTTTTTAACCTTTTATTGTAATTTGAGTAAAAGTTTACAGAGTTTTATTCAAGATTCAAAGGATGGCTAAGTGCCATACTCTCTGGGATTCTGCCAGGCTTCCCCATGTCTTCTGTATTGCCTAATCCCCAGCAGAAACCAAGGATTTACTTGTGTTGGTTAGCCTAGGGTCCAAGGTGCACTATACAGGTTAGGTATGCTTTTCACAAGTCATTGATGAAAGCCCCAGCTATGTCCCCAGTCTCCTGCTCTGGTCTCATAACTTCTGATAGGGTAGAACTTGCCCATCATTAGTAAATGCTCACCTTGAAGCCTGCTGACTTGAAGAGTTATCTGTGCACTCAGTCTCATTTGAAGGAGTTCTGGTAGCATAGACCATGGGGCGTTGCACTGCTAATCCAAATGCTGCACCTTTCTGCAGTTCAAATCCACCAGTGACTCCTTGGGAGATGGATGAGCATTCTCCTGTGCAGTTTACAGCCTTGGATCCAATGGAGGGTCATCAGGGTCACTTCTGACTTGATGGCAGTGAGTTTGAAGTCTGTTTGAGTCAGCATGATCCACAGAGTGAACAGGACATTGGGAACTGTCCCACTTGGTTCCAGCTTTGATTGCTGCTCTGGTATACAGAATGAGCATTTTCTCTCTTGGATTTAGTTTCCTTACCTGAAAATGAGTAGCTGAGAATCCATACTAAAACTCATTGCTGTCGAGCCACGTTTGAGCCATAGTGACCCTATAAGAGAAAAGAAAAATGATACTCCATAGTGTTTCAAGGCTGTTCTTCTTTATTGAAGCCAACTGGTAAATCTTTTCTACAAGAAGCAATTGTGAGTTCTAACCACCGACCCATTGCTAGTTGCTGAGCACTAAAACTCCTATCTTAGAGCTTATGCAGTGTATCAACCCAATTGCACACCCTACATTAGGGCATCTTGGGAATGAGGGATTAGTCCACTGGCATCATGTCGATTTAGACACATAGCAACCCTGTAAGAACGAATGAAACTAACAGTCCATAGGATTTCAAGTCTCTCAGCCTTTATAGAGGTAGACAGCAACATCTTTCTCCCACAAAGCAGCTGCTGGTCTGGAACCACCACCATTTTAGGTAACAGCTGAGCACTTTAATCACAGTACCACTGGGGCTCCTTAGGGCTGATAACTAATCATTTGAATTGCTTTGAGGGTTTATTTTTTGTGTTTAAAAATATTTTATTTTGCTGATTGACAACTGTGGATAACTTTTTTGAAATTTTTATTAATTTTAATGAACATTTACAGAGATTTTGGATTTCTGTTCATTCATTGTTGCACTTTTCTCCCTGCCCAGCCCTTCCCCCCAGCTCACTCCTCTCTCTGAAAAGTAAAAAAAAAATTCTTTCATTGGTATACAAGCCCCCCGCCACGCACCCTCCCGCTCCTAGTACACTCCACTATGCAACCTTAATTCTGGACTCTTGTGATAACCATAATACCCTATCATATATCACTTTTAAATTGTTCTCTCCCTCATCTGTTTCAATGCAGTATATTAATCCAGTTTTTCTCAGTCTTACCCCAACCCTGATGTCAGTTCCATTCTACAACAGTGGCATCATGCAGTATTTGTCCTTTTGTGACTAAGATATTTTACTCAGCATAATGTCCTCCAGGGTCACTAATTTTGAATAATATTGCATGAGGTCCTTGTTTTTAATGCAGCGTAGTATTCCATTATGTGACTATACCACAGCTTCTCTATCCATTTGTTTGTTGATGGGCACTTGGGTTGTTTCCAAATCCTTGCTATTGTGAACAAAGCCGCGATAAACATGGGTGTGCATATATCTGCTTGGATGTCGGTTATGGTCTCTTTAGGGTATATTCCCAGTAGTGGAATTGCTGGGTCAAATGTTATCTCTATCTGCAACTTTTTGAGAAAGTGCCACACTACTTTCCACAGTGGTTGCACCATTTTACACTTCACCAACAGTGAATAAAGGTTCCAGTTTCTCCACAACCTTGCCAGCATTTGTTGCTATTCTTTAAATTTTGCTATTCTGACTGGGGTGAGATGATATCTCATAGTTGTTTTGATTTGCATCTCTCTTAGAGATTTTGAACATTTCTTCATGTGCTTGTTGGCCATTAGAATGTCTTCTTTGGTGAAGTATCTGTTCATATCCTGTGCCCATTTTTCAGTTGGATTGTTTACCTTTATCTTGTGGTGGTGAATAGCTTTTTTAATGGACACTCCCAGGGATAATTAAGACAGGCTGCTCTGAGTGAAGCCCTGTTATTGTTATGTGCTTTGAAACTGAAATCAACTCATGGCTGACCCTCTCGTGAGTTTTCAGACAGTAAATTGCACGGGAGGAGGTTACACATCATTCTTCTGTGGAGCAGCTGGTAGATTTTAACTGTGTTCCTTTGGGATTGCAACACAGCTTCTTACCACTGGGCCACTAGAGCTCTCTGAGGGAAGCACTGATGTGTGTATATTCTCAGGTGCGTTTGATGATGATTTCCTGCTAAGACTTAATGTCTAAGGTCCCTTCAAGACCCAAGAGTCCCCTTCTTTTCTCCCATCTTCTGTCTCCCTTCCTAAAATTCGGAGTCCTTCGTTTGGATTGTTACTAATGATACTCCAAAACATAGTCTTTAGTATGTATTACACCTCAGTGTGAAGAAGACAGTTACAACTGGGATAGTCCACAACATCATGATAACATAAAGCAAAGATATCAAGGACTTCTTTCATGTGGATCCGCCATCCCAAGGAAGCAGCAGTCAGGACATCAAATGACCTGTTGACACAAGTGGCTGCCACAGTGGGTTTACGCACACCAGAGATTGTGAGGATGGTGTAAGGTCCACAGGATCCCGCTGAGCCGGAGTGGGCACCTAACCATACTGCTATGGAATCCACTCAGTTCTCAGTGAGGATTTCATTGTATAAATGGATCAGGTGTGTGAATTACATAAGGAAAGGGGCCTTTAGAGGGGAGCGATTGTGTGAGGCTAAGCAAGGAGGATGTTGAGAAAAACAGCATGGTTTTGAGTGGTCAGTGTAAGGGTACCTGAGAAGAATGTCTCAGAGCATGTTGTAGAGGCCTCAGGATGGTGGTATTGATGAGGGTAGCATCTGTGGACAGAATACAAAAATAAAAGGATAATTTAGCAAAAAGGCTGAAGGACTAGAAGTGAATTGTGAACTTTTGTGTGTGTGTACCCCCCAGACTGTTTCCTGGGTCTGTTTGTGCTGAGAAGGAGAGCAGTCAATGAGGCCTGGCTGGATAGGTAAAATTTTTAGTTGAGTTTTTAGATGTTTTTAGTTTTAGAATAGATGGATGATACTTTGTCATCAGCACTTTTCCTGTCCAGAAGCATCAGAGTTGGTGAGACACTTTGATTAAAATCTCAGCTCAGTTGCCTACTCACTGGCTGTGTGAGCTTTGACAGTAATTAGTACTCCTGTACATCATTTTCATCATCTGTAAAATGAGTGAGTGAACTGAAACCTCTGCTGTCAAGTGGTTTTGGACCCATAGTGACCCTTCATTGGGTTTCCAAGGCTGGAATGGAAACTGCCCCTCTTTCTCCTGAGTGGCTGGTGGATTTGAACTGCCAGCTTTTTGATTAGTGGATCCATAAATTATGCATTACCTCACCAGGGCTCCAAAATGAGTGACAAGACACACTTAATAGAGTTTTCAGAGAAAGAATTAAAAATACACAAAATGCTCTGCATGCTATATACTCATTAGCTAGGTGGTAGCTGCTCAATTTCTCTTAATAAAAGAAGTGTCCAGAAGGGATGTCTCCTGGGGTTTTTTGCTGTTGTACCTTTCCTCCTTGGCTTAGTGGGTTTTTTGTTGGGTTTTTTTTCCAATCTGTTGATTTTGCCCCAAAATGACATTAGGTTAGACACTGTACCCCGAGCCTTGAGTGTGGACTTCCCCTGAGCATGGCACCCCATTCCTTGGCTTAAAGCTTTCTACCATCTTTCTGACCTCACTGAAAAGTCTTCTAGCTTCACTGGAAGAATGAACAACTTCAAAATCTTGTATCTGAACATGAAACTCCTGGTAGTCCTGCCCCCTGCAGATCCTGGAGTCCTGTCAAGCTCTCCTGGGCCTGCACAGGAAGCTCTCAGCCTGAGAGTGAAAACCTGAGCCTTACCCTGGGGGACCTGGCTTTGTTCTGATGTGGGAGACTGGACGTTCTTTTTTCTTTTTTTTTTTAACCAGAAATAGACATTTATTTCAAGGAAATGACTCACATGAATGTAGAGCTGGCAAGTCCCAGGTCTCTGGGTCAGATCCCAGGAGAGAGGTTTCTCCTAACACATGCAGCTATAGAGGCTGACAAGTTCAAGGACAGCCAGTAAGGTAAACTGCTTAAGGCAAAGTTAAAGAACCAGAGATGATGAGCCAGATGCAGGATCCAGATCCATATATATTTTTTTGTCCCTCTAAAACTCCTTTCAACCGTTAGACTTCTCATAGCAGATCTTATCATGGAAGTGATTACACTATGGAAGGTCTCATCAAGGAATAGATTATATCACATCAGGTTTGGTGGGCATTCTTTATAGAGAAATGTGTAAAGTGCTTTAAAGAAAGGCCTTGAGCCAGGGTGTGGCACGACAGGATGCTGCCTCCTTCTACTGGGTTGCTCAGAGATTTGAGGCTTTTTTCCTGCCATACAGGCTCTGGGCCCTAGTTAACTCTTCCTTGTCCTTTAGGTTTCAGTTTAAATATATTGCTAGCAGGCTTTTCCCCACTCCGTCTTTCCTCATCTCAGTCTTTCTCTACAGCTTTTCTTCAAAGTCTTTATCATAGTTGTATTTGTGTAGCTCTGTCTTTAATGTCTTCTTTCTTGATTTGTCAGTAAGCTATGTGAATGCAGGGACTGTTTATTTTGTTCATTGCTATGTTCTAGTATCCTGAGGGGTTTGGTACATAGCAGACACTGAGTGTTTGTTGAATAAATCTGTAGCCTGGATTTCAGGCCTTTGAGGTAGGATGGGTGGGGTTATGGAAGGTTTCTTAGGGAAAAGGAGGGACAGGCCTGGTGAAAAATCGAGTGAACCTGTTAGCTCCATCCTGCTGGTCAGGAAGTTCCTGCTTGTATCTCATCTCCCTCTCTCCTCATTTTGTCTGGGTTCACTATTGATGAGGCCAGGGAATATTCTGTCTCCACCCTCTGAAGAGTAGTGCTGGGCTTCCTTTCAGAGCCAGTGACTCACAGCCCTTCCTCGCCCTCCCTGCTGGTCCCACATCCTCCACTGCTCTCCCAGCTGACTCAGCTTTGTGCTCTCTATCCTTCCTGGCAGATTTTCTTCTCACAGACCCCTTTTTTCTAAATTCTCTCTCATAGCATCTGATTGGTTCTTTTTAGAATGAGAAGTAATATGAAAATAGGACAAGTTACAGGCCTTCTTGGTGTTAAAGCTTTCCCAGTCTTTTCCCTTGGATTTGTGGACACGACTCCCACAGGAGGAGGCTGGCAATGAAATACAATGATTTGTTTGTGCTGCAGTTGAAAAACAGCAGTGAGAAGCCATATTATTATCTAACCTCTTATTGCTAGTGCTTGCCTCCACCGTTAGCTTGGTATCTGCCAACCTGAATGGCCTGACATCTCTTCTCACTTCCTGCCTCCGCCTGCTTCCATACTCTCTACCCTTTCTTGAGCTCCTTCATGCTTATCTTCCTAGGAACCATCTGTCTTCCCTGCAGCTTTCAGCCTTCTTGTTCTATGCCATGAGTTGACTGAGATGCATAAGTACCATAGCTCTGAACCCCGCCCTAACCTGAGCCTTACCACAAAGGACATAAGTCTTTTCCTCCATACTCTCTCTGCCTTCCTTTCAATTCTGCTTTAAAACTCTTTGTTTTTGTTTTGTTTCCTGAGCTCCGACTTTTCACTCTAAATTCCAGAAACACCCAACAATCTGAGCAAATCACCTTTTGACTTACTCTTTGCTGTGAGGGAGCCAGTCTCTTTAATAATGACTTCTGTGCAAATTCCTAAGACTTTACAGTTTTCACATTCTTGAATTTTAGCTTGTGTTGTTTTTTTAATATTAACAAATATAATTTTTGGTTAGAATTATATTAATAAAATTCTGATGTTTTTAAAAAATATTCATTGTTACACATTTTCCTCCCTCCTGTCCCTCTCCCCGAATCCACTTTGCAGTGCATCTCTTGCTTGGGATAGTTATCATATGCCTGTGAAATCTTGCTAGATGATATTGAGCAGGCAAGGGAACAGAAACTCTGAGAGCCTATGTGATTTACTCATATGCCCAAATTACATCAAGAATTAGCACCAGTGCCTAGATCCTCTTATGTGTAGTGTAGGATAACCACTAATCTGTTCCCCTCATTCTCTCTCACTGTACTTCTGATTGCCTCCCTTCCTTTCTGCTTGAGCCAATAAAATCTACCCCTGAGTTACCCACTTCCACTTTTTAAAATGTTTCCTTATGTTGTGCTCTTACTAAGATGAGATCCTTGTCTGTCTTTCTTCCCTGCCCAACCTCTGTCCTTTCCTCCTTTCGAAAATGTTTAGCTTATTTTTTCCTCCTAAAATCCTTCCCATTCCTGCCCCTGTTGCTTCCTACAATCTTTAGGCGCTCACCAATGCTCACATTTTGTTTTAGCAGATTATATAGGAGCTCTTTGCTTTAAGAAAGTTCATTTTCTGGTCAAACATTTGTACCAGAAATATAAATTATGGGGTGCTGACTGACAGGACAAAAAGGAATTTGCCTTTAATACCTGCCTGGTGCATTACACTGAAGTTAATTTTTAGAAATATTTTTGAAAGGATAGAAAGAAACCAGAGCTAAGGTTAGAAGCCAGTGCACTAAGGGAAGGGTAGTTTTTCTAGATAACAACAATCTTCTCTCACACCTATGTTTGTTCATTCAACAGAGCATAGTTCTAAACCAGCCGACAAAACAGGTAATCACAAAAATGTAGTTGACATTGTGGCAGGGTGGTACTGTGGAAACAGAGGGATGTAGAGTCAGGGCAGCTTCCTGAATTAGGTGCTAAGTGTTTATGTTCTCTTCAAGGAGAGCCTTAGACATCTAGGGAAGAGGAGAGAGAAGTTTATACACAAGATCAGTTGTGAAAAAGGCTAGGGTGTATTGGAACTAAAGAAATCCAGTGGAGTGCAAGGCTCCTGCCTCTTTCCCTTATGCCCACAACAGCAAAAAGCAAGATGACACCAAGATGGGGATCTCCAAGATTTTAGATAAACTTTACCTGGGATAACTAGCTGCTCAGCAGCCCCCCTGAGCATGAGGAAGAACCTTTTTAGCTCACAGAAGGCAAGTGAAAGCTAATAAGTAATAGTGCTTGGGAAAGGCAGGGTAGGTCACGAGAAGATCTCTTAGATTTGCTATCAAAAGACTAGCCAGGCCTGAGTTCTAACCCCACCTGGACAAACATTTAATATCTCTGAACCTTGATTTTCTCATCTGCAAAATAGGTCATAATTGTGCCCTGCTTACCTATTGGTTTGATGCTCAGTTGACATGATGGTCTGAAGGCACTCTGCAGACTGTAAAGTGGTGGTGCGGTCGGCAGTGACAACACTGTGCTATGGGGGTAAAGATGATTCTCAGAACTTTATGCATAGTTCCTGTAGAATGTACGTTATTATCCTTGAATCTCTTGTGGAAGAACCAGAATCCAGCTGTCCTGACAGCTTATGGTGGTGCAAAACTGAAGGTGAGACTTGGGACATCAGTGCTAGAGAGTTACAAGCAAGATACCATCTTGGCTTCTAGGAGGCTGCAATATCGTCTGATGAGGACAGGACACAGCTCGGGTGACCTCTAGCAGTCTTCATACTGAGGCTGGGGTGTCCTGTGGGTTCTACATTCTCTCTTCCCTCAGCAGACCCTGGAGGCTGAACTTCAGAAACAAGCTGTTTAGGTTTTTCAGTTTATTTTTAAATTTCTGACTGTGATGTTATTTATTTTTTCCTTTTCCCTTTCCCCACTTCCCCAGCTCAGCATCAGAAAGGGACCATCTGTCCCCTGCCTTGCTTGTGGCCGTTTTAGAACCAGCAGAAGGTTGGTTGAGTTCTGGTCCCCTCTTCCCTCCCCCTACACAGCCTGACTTTCTCCATTCTGCACTCCCTGAAATTTCTCTCATCTAGCTCCCTCCATGTGTCAGCTACCCACCTCCTGTAGGCCTCTCCATCTGTGAACACCTCCAGCCTGGATCAGCCACTGCCCAGGGCCCCTGGCAGAGGCAGCCAGGTCTGTGGAGATCCAAGGCATTGAGGTCACCAAATCAACTTTTTGAAAGAGGAAGGCAACTATCCCCAGCGTCCTTGTTTCAAGCAGGGGCCCTTCAGCTTTTTCTGATCTCTGATTAGAATGGTATCTGTCTTCATGTATGTGTTATGTCTGAACTTGCTTCTGCCTCTGCATGTATCTGCAGGAGTATATGTGTGTACATGTCTTTTTGGCATGGAGATCCAGGAGGCGGTAATTTAAAAACTAACCCCGCTTCCCTCCCACACATACCAGTGACTTCCCTGATGTCTTTCCTTTCTCTGTAACCCTAGAACCTACTTGATATCCTCCCCACCATTCCCATTAAAAGACTTGAAAATCTTCACGGTAGTCAGTAAGCAGAGGACTAGTGCTTCACAGAGTGAAATCAGAATGAAAGGGATTTGATTCATCCCCAATGTGTGAAGAGTAAGCCTTGAGTTATTTTTTTTACATTTTTAAAAATTGTGATTTTTAACAAAAATTTACAAAAAATTTGGATTTTCATTCATTCATTGTTGTACATTTTCCTTCCTACCCTCTTCAGTTTGCTTTTTTAAAAAATCATTCATTGTTGCAAAATTTTCTCCCTCTCCCTCCATCCCAGTCTACTTTGCTATGCATCTCTTATTCTGGACTTATTCATACAAATAATGCCTAATCATAAATTCCTTTTAAACCATTTTCTTCCTTCTTGTGTTTCAATGCAATGTTCATTATTTATCCCTTCTTTTCTTAGTTTCCCCCAACCCTCATGTCAGTCCCGTTTTATCACAGCAGCATTATGCAGTATTTGTCCTTTTGTGACTGAGATATTTTACTCAGCATAGTATTCTCCAGGGTCACCCATATTGTATAATATTTTATGAGTTCTTTGTTTTTCAGTGCTGCTTAGTATTCCATTGTGTGAATATATCATAGTCTTTCTATCCATTATCTGTTGATGGACATTTGGATTTCTTCTGTCTCTTTGCTTTTGTGAATAACAGCAGCAGTAAACATGGGTATGTGTATATATCATTAGGTGGCAGCTCTGGTTTCTTTAGGGTATATTCCTGGTAGTGGGATTGCTGTATTAAAAGGTATTTCTATTTCCAGTTTTTTGAGAAAGCACCACACTGGCTTCCATAGTGGTTACACCATTTTATACTCCCATTAGCATTGAATAAGGGTTCCAATCTTTCTACAACTTTGCCAGCATTTGTTGTTTGGAGAATCGCTTTTAGAGTAGTGTAATCTGGGTAAAGGAGGAGTTTGTTGGCTGGTTTTGGGAATTTTTTTTAAGGTTTATTGCAGTTGTTACGTACTGTTGAGTCAGCACCAACTCATAGCCAACCCTCCAGCAGGTTTTCAGAGGTAATATATAGCTTGGGAAGAGACTGGCCATCCCATGGTGGATTCAGACTCTAAACCTTAGCATTGGCTGTGCAACTTCTTACCACTAGGCCACCAGAGCTCCCTGTTTATTAGAGTCCTGTGTGTTTCTTTTTATTATTGTATGAAGCCCAATTTATTACTGGCCACCTCTTGATTTAATGAAAAAGACTGTGTACTCCCTTGGTAGTAATTTAGGAGGTATTAGCTACAAATAAGGAAAAGGCCAAATTTTTAGGTGTTACTTTTTTATGCTAACTCAATAGCTAATAATTTTTTTGTCACCAAGGAAATTGGAATATTCTACTTGTTTCTATAAAGTCTCCAGTCCTTGGAGATTTTATGGTGTGAGACTTATTAGGTCCCATCAAGTCAATTATAACTCATACCCTATGAACAATGGATCTGAACCTTGTCCTATCTGTGCCGTCCTTATCATCTCTGATATATTCAAGCCCGTTATTGCAGTCACTGTGTTGATCCATCTTGTTGAGGGTCTTCCTCTCTTTTGCTGACTCTCCTTCGTACTTCAAAACAAGATGTCCCTTTCCAAGGACTGCCCCGTCCTAGCCACATGCCAAAATATGAGAGATGTAATTTCACCATCCTTACCTTTAAGGAGCACTCTGGTTGCATTTATTTGTTCTCTTTGCAGTCTATGGAATATTCAGTCCTCTTCTTAAGCACTTCAGCTCAAAGGCATCGATTCTTTTTCTGTCATTCTTAGTCATTGTCTAACTTTCAGATGCATAGCAAGTGATTGGAAAGACCATGGCTTGAATCAGGTGCACCTCAGTCTTTAAACTGACATCATTGCTCTTTAGCACCTTGGAGAAGTCCTTGACAGTAGATTTTCCCCAGTGTAGTATGTTTGTTGTATTATTTATTAATTTTTAGAACAATCAAATATTATGTTACTGTTTTTAGCTCACTCAAAGAAGTTTTGTTTTGTTGTAATAATTTTAACTAGCCTGCCTTGAGTCACTTGTTTTCAGAAACAGAATTATTTCCCTGTATATTTTTCAGATTAACTCCTAAAAATTAACCTTAAGCTTAAATGTTTATGTAATTAATATTTTCAACATAGGTCCAGCCTGTGTCCCTGTGGGACTTGAGCTGTTGAGGAAACCACTGTCTGCCCGTCATCTCTCAGTTCCTGGGGACTCACCTGATAGCTCTAGAGGCTCTCCTGTGAGTTTAGGGTTAATAATTTGGTCAGTAGGGAGCTCTGGTTAAAGGCACGCGGTTCAAATCCACCAGGTTGGTGAGGGACTAAAACCCAAGCACTGCCATCTATCTCATGAATGCTGACTCAACAGTGATTTCTCCGTCAGCTTTCAGAAGTTCCGAAATCATTTTGGGAGAAGCCTATTTTCATCTTTCTCCAGAGGAAGGGCAGGCATATTCAAGCCACTAACTTCTCTTTTTGCGGCTCAACACTTTGCCACCAGGGTATCTTAGTGGACCTGAGAGAAAAGTTTTAAAGCTGCCGTTGCATAGCAGCCACTGTTTTTGTAGTTAAAGGTTGGGTTTTTGGGTTTTTTTTTTTTGCAAAGTGGCTTTGCTGTTATTGTCAGTTGGCTCTGACTCATAGCTGCCTTGTGTACGGCAGAACGAAGCCCTGCTTGATCCTACGCCATCCTCAAAATCTCTTTTGTGCTTAATTAAGGAGCTAGTAGAATTTATGAGAAACCAAAGACCCCCTCTCCTTCCCATCCCTTGGTACTACAACACTGCCTTTGCTTCTCTCTTCCTTTTTGGTGTGGGCCGTATGGTTTACAGGAAGAGCTCAGGAAAACAGGCCCATTGTTTTTATCTGGGAGGGAGGGTGAGCCTTTCAGCCCTGCCCAGTCTCACTCTCCTTTGAAATGGTACCAGATAAATAAAAGCTCCACAGGCCCTGGCAACCCTGCTCTTCCAGGGCAAGAGAGGCTTGTTTGGGCTCTTATTATGCCAACTATTGTTGATTCTCTCTTTAGGCCACAAGTTCCCATTCTCTTCCCCTGCTGGTCCCCCTCATTCTTGCTTCCTCACCCCCACCCCATTAATTTGTTGCATGTTTCTCTGAGTCTCGTGTTCTCTGAGTCGTTCTCATATGGCTGGTAAGAAGCAGACAGGCCTCTGTTCCTCTCCTAGAAGTAACAAGGTGGAGCTGTGACCTAGGAAAGGAAGGGCCTCCCATCCCCCATCATCATGGCTGGTTTTTCCCTGCCTTGTCACGATCCTGTCCCCAGCAGCTTTGTGCAGCCCCACCTCCTGGCACTGTGCCATTATAGGAGTAGGGGTGGCACCTTGCCTGGGTTTGGGAATGGCCCTGGTTACGGCAGCAGAACCTGCCAGGGCACATCGAAGTGAATAATCACTACTGAAATTGAAGCACAGGAGTCTCCATGAAACCTTTTTTTTTTGTTTCTTTCTCAAGAACTTTAAGTTTTTCTACCATTCTAGTAGACTCCTAGAATCCCCTGGGATTCTTCCTGGTCTTATCCAGTTCTCAGATTCTGGGCAGGAAATTAGAAGGTTGTTTTTCTGTCCTCCTCCTTTGCTTAAAGTTGCTTAACCAGCAAGTCTGCCCTTAATATTCTAGCATATGTTACTCTTCCCAACATGATAATGCTCTTCTCTGGCTGTATATCAGATTTATGAGCTCCCAGAGGGTAGAGCCAGAATTCAAGAAGCCATTTTTAGACAAGCACTTATTAAAGATACTAGCTAATATTGATAACAGTTTGCATTTGTTGAAGTACTTGGTGGGGGGGGGGAGAGAATCTTTGCCCCTCTGGAGATTTTATCTGCATGCAAAGCAGACGTACAGCAGGAATTAATGTCCCTGTTTGAAGATGGCCTATGAAAAGTGAAACACAAAGGGAAGAGACATATTGTTAGTGGAGTTAGCATAGAAAGCCAGGTTCTGATCATCTAGCTTTGGGCCACTGCAAAGACATTTTTTTTTTTTTTCTATAATTATATTTTATTAATTTTCATAAACATTTACAGAGATTTTGGGTTTCCACTCATTCATTGT
Source organism: Elephantulus edwardii (assembly GCF_000299155.1). Lineage (NCBI taxonomy): Eukaryota > Metazoa > Chordata > Mammalia > Macroscelidea > Macroscelididae > Elephantulus > Elephantulus edwardii. The sequence continues at coordinate 154,209 of NW_006399996.1, read as the reverse complement.
TGCACTATTCTCTTTACCCTCCTCCCAGTTTGTTCTTGTCCAAATGCCACAGTGCTTGTCAAAGCCAGTTCTGATTAATCTTCTTTGTCAGTGTATCC
>NW_006399996.1:150825-153121 GCF_000299155.1 Elephantulus edwardii | reverse complement strand
CATCTCTCTTAGGGCTAGGGATTTTGAGCATTTCTTCATGTGTTTGTTAGCCATCTGAATGTCGTCTTCGGTGAAGTGCCTGTTCATATCCTGTGCCCATATTTCTATTGGATTGTTTACCTTTATCTTGTTGTGGTGCTCAATTACTGCAAAGACATTTGACCATAAACCTAAGGTGCTTAGCTCCTGTAGCCCAATCTCTGTCCTCCTTCTGCTTCATCCAAGACTGTGACTGCACACCTCTGCCACACACCTCCAGGGAGTCACCTCGTAATTGTGAGGAAGGATGAGGTTTTCTCCTCCTTCCCTTACCCTCCAGCCTTGGCTCACTGCTCTGTAGTCACTGAATTTCAGCTTCTGTCCCCACATGCTGTCCTTGCCTTTTGAATGAGATTGTTTACTGGTAGTTCTCAAATAATGTATGCATAAAGTCTTGCATTTTCTCTTGAGAAATAGTCAGTCTACTTGCTTACTTAATCTGTACTACTACTACATTAAAATGACTTCTTTGTTTAAGGAAAGAAGAAGAAAATGTCTGTTAATGCTGAGTCCCACACATCAGGAAAACTGCCTTGCTTTTTGCTAGAGCTACTCTTGTCGTTCTCTCGTTCTTTATCTAAAAGTGAGCTGTTGAAGTAGAGAGTAGAGGGGAGCAAGTTCAAGGCCACTTTGTACCTGATTTCAGTCAGTATAGTGAGTAGTTCATGATAAATGTCTAAATTGGTTATCCTGGAAAGGATTGAGGTGAGGCTGGGAAGGAACTGTAAGGTAGTTCTGTCACCATGCTTTTTGACCAGATGGGAAGGTTGTTGCGTGTTGTTGAGTCTAAACTGACTCACAGCTGACCCTCCAGCAAATTCAGAGGCTGTAAACATCAAAAATCATGTTCAGGAAGTACCTGGATATTGCACTTTACTGAGATGAAAATGAGAATGGAAAATAACAGCAGTGTTGCTTCTGTGCAGCTCACCATTGGTATCATACATAAAACTGTTTTTGCCACATAGTCTGTGGTCTGTGGCTGCTTTCTGTTCACTCGTTAGATACTCTAGTAACCATTTCTGGTCCTCCTAAATTTTACATATATTTTTATTGTCTTCAGTTGATAAAGAAGCTGTAAAGACAGTATAAAAGTATGTCAGGATCAGTTAGTTACTGGAATGAGGCTCTGCGACAAGTGGCAGACCCCCCACTTCTGTGTAAGCATCACTATATAGAATGATGCTGACTGTGACATAACTTTGTTAACTACATTATAAACTTAAGTTGCTTTGTTCAGCTATCAAAAAGAGGCTAACAAGACAAGCTCCCTTGGTGAATAGAACTCTGTGTACATTACAGGGGGAACATGTTGCACACACATTTTCAGTCCCAACAGTAATATGCAGTTCATTCAGGTTGTTACTCTTGCCTAACTCAACAGCTACCTGAATGAAATAAAACAGGAATCAACTCCTCTGTTTCTTTTCTTTTTTTTCTTCTGGTATAAAGCTTTTTTTTTTATTTTTAGCTTTTTATAATAGTATTTTTTCTCCTGTGACTGACTTATTTTACTTTTAAGTATCTTTCTGAGGGTGGGGTTGACAAATTAACTTTACCTCTAGAATGTGGTCTTTGTCCTAGGTTCCTGGGCCAGATAACCTTTGAAAACCTTAAAAATTTCTTCAACAACTAAAGTATCTTTGATGAGGTCTACAAATCAAACCTGAGCGTAAATAATTTATGTTAACAAGTTTATGATCCAGGTAGGGGATGGGCCAGGCCAAATGACCCATGTTGTAGCATTACCTCCCAAAATACAGGAGAATGATCCAGTCAGTCATGCCGAAGCCACAAGAAAGGTTCTGAATAGGAAGTGGCACGGGATTCCTGGTTGGTCAGAGACACCTGTGCATATCAGAGGGGGTAGCAGGTCCCTTCTCAGGGCATGGAAGCTTGGCATTGGACATCATCCCAGACCTTATAATAAGTGTTTGTTATTTTTTAGTATAATAAAATTATTAGTAAGTTCTATGAGTTTTGTGAGTCGTTCTAGTGAATACCAAACAGAGAAGAAAAGGAGCAAGCAGTCTAGAAGGGAGAGGATCCTAGAGATTCCTAAGCTTACAGCATATGAGAAGGAAGCCCACATTTGTAAGCAGCACATCCAGTACCACAGGACTCCCATACCTGTGGCTGGTATCTATAAGACAGAGTGTGCAAAAGAGGCTAGGAGTGAGCAAACTGCCACCTCTGATTTTTTTTTCTGTTTTGAATGGATCCTTTTTTTTAAAAAAATTTTTTTTAATTTTATTTT
>NW_006399996.1:139071-150548 GCF_000299155.1 Elephantulus edwardii | reverse complement strand
CTTCTTTATTATTATTATTAAATTTTATTAGTTTTAATGAACATTTACAGAGATTTTGGGTTTTCATTCAATCATTGTTGCACTGTTTTCTCTACCCTCCTCCCCAGTTCGTTCTTCTTTATTCCCCCCTTGAATGCCTGTTTTAATTGTCGAATTTTTACAGTGCTTGTCAAAGCCAGTTCTGATTAATCTCCTTTGTCAGTGTGTCCTTTGCCATTTCCTATCACTCCTCCCTGAGAGAGACTTCACCCTGATTCATAAGGAAAATGGAGTGGCGTATTCTCTTAGCTACTTCCTGCTGAAAAGGGACATTGTAGGTTTCAGGGTGAAGATCTTCTCTCACTACTCTAAAGGGCCCCTTTCGCAGTAGGAAACATGTAGACTATTGTGGAGATTGATTTTGGAATTTAGATGCACTGTTATCAGTTGTGCTTAGCCATACATGTTCATAACCTTGAAGATGTATCTTGTAAGTGTTGTAGCCTAGAAGACACAAATTTAACAAATTAAAAGTACATGAGTCAAAAATTAAAAAGCAATAATATTCTGAGTAGAGATTCTAATAGTGGCATAAATCAAGTTACAGAGCGAAGGTGGTTCTTACAATAAAAGGCCTATTGACTAGCACTTTGTCTATTATAGTATAGAGGTTAGGAACCACAAGATGTAGAGGCTCACCTATGTCATTTACTGTTCTTAAGTCCTGGAGCAAATTCCATCTACCACTGGGTTGTTTTACAACTTGGAAGTCCAAAAAAAAGAAAGAAAAAAAAACCCACAACAACTCGGATGTTCACATGCAAGGCAGAGGTGAAGTAAGGAACTGCTTATGAGATTTTCCGTCCATTCCAACAACTAAGAAATAGTGAGAAGAGTTGGGACCTCAGCAGGCTTTTGGGACCAATTAGTAGGCTCTGTGTCCAGGAGAAAATGAATATACTTACCAGTAATGTTAATGCTCACCCACAGCTCTTCTGGGAAGATCTAAATCTTTGAAGCATCCTCCTTTGTTTCCAGATGGGAGCTGGGGCCTGTCAGTCCTGTCAGCCACAAGGACCTGATGTGGGCCACCCTTGGCCAAGTGTCCTTCAGATCCACACTTAAAGCAAGTGAGTGGGAGCTTCCTCTCTACTCCCTTGCCTATCTGTGGCTCTCGTCTGTGACACTGTCTACTGAAGTGGCCCAGCTTTCCACAGTGGAAGCAATTCTGACCTCCTTTATTACCTTTGGGTGGCACTGTTTATGAGTAAGACTTCCTTTTCCTGACACAGGCCCTAAACTGGCAGCAATAGTTGCCCCAATAATTTTGGCCATTCTCTGGTATTTTCTCTTCCCTCTAGATCCCAGTTGTTAAAAGAGGGAAAAATTTAAACAAATGTATAACAAATAATTTTGAACATTATAATCTTTTAAGCCTAAGGCTAGAAATATTAACAATATCATCATTTCCAATCCAGAGATACATGTTCCAGTGCAGTTCCTATTTTCCATAAATGGTTTTGGTAAGAGGAATGTTGTAAATGTGGATAAATTTCCACTATTTCTCCTCCATGCCACAATATAGTGTTATTAGCATGAGCAGTTGTAAATCTATTGCCATCCTTACTCTTAACTTCTTTTTTTTTATTTAAATTTGTTATTAATTTCAGTAAAAATTTACAGAGGCTTTGGATTTCCATTCATTCATTGTTGCACATTTGTCCCCTCCCAAGGCTCCCGCCCAGAACACTACCCTCTTGGAGAAGTAAAAGAAATATTTTTTCATTGTATCTCTTTTAAACAGTTTTCTCCCTCCTCCGTTTCAGTGCAGTATACATTATTGAACCCATCTTACTCAGTCTCTCCCCAAGCCCAAGGTCAGTCCCGTTGTACAACAGTGGCACCATGCAATATTTGTCCTTTTGTGAGTGGAATATTTCACTCAGCATAATGTTCTCCAGAGTCAACCATTTTGAATAATATTACATGAGTTCCTTGTTTTTCAATGCAGCATAGTATTCCATTGTGTGAATATATGACAGCTTCTCTATCCATTCGTTTGTTGATGGGCACTTAGGTTGTTTCCAACTCCTTGCTATTGTGAACAAAGCTGCAATAAACATGGGTGTACATATATCTGCTTGGATGTCAGTTATGGTCTCTTTAGGGTATATTCCCAGTAGTGGAATTGCTGGGTCAAATGGTATCTCTATTTGCAACTTTTTGAGAAAGCGCCATACTGCTTTCCACAGGGGTTGCACCATTTTACCCTGCCACCAACAGTGAATAAGGGTTCCAGTTTCTCCACAACCTCGCCAGCATTTGTTGCTTGCTGTCCTGTTAAATTTTGCTATTTTGACTGAGGTGAGATGATACCTCATAATTGTTTTAATTAATAGGCAGCTCTTATGGCTTAGTGGTAGGGAATTGCACTGCCAGTTCTAGGGCATGAAGTTTGAATCCAGTAGCTGCTCTGCCAAGACGATGTGCAGTCTCCTGTGTGACTCAGTGCCTCTGAACACTGCTAGGGGGTCAACTATGAGTTGATTCCAACTTGACAAAGTGTACAGCAACAATAAGGAGGCCATTTTGAATGCATTCTTAATTATTTTACATGTGCTGATCTTTCCATTTGGAAGCAGAAGTGGCATCCACTTCCTAAATATTATGGCTCCAGAAACTATGAACTTTGATAAATCTCGATAGTTGTAGTGGGGCTTCAGGTCTTTTGTTCATAGGGTCTATGAGTCGTCTTGACTTAAAAGCAGTCAACAACAGTGATCTTTCCAACAGGCAGCTCTCGTGGCTTAGAGGGTAAAGAGTTGCTCTGAGAACTCAAAGGCAAGCAGTTTAAAATCACTGTCTGCTATGAGGGAGAAAGACGAGTGATCTCCTTTGAGAGAGGAGAAACAATCCTTTGAAAAGTTAGTGTTGTGGTCTGCCTTGTTGAGTTCCAAGGAACCTGCTCAAACCAGGTCAAATAGAACATAGTGTGCACTCTGGAGCCAGACTATATGAGTTTGAATCCCATCTCATCTACTTAATCATCTGCTTTACTTGCACAAGTTATTAAGCATCATTTAGCCTTCGTTTCCTCATCTGTAAAATGAGAGATAATAGTAGTATCTGAAGTAGATAGTGAGAAGATTCTTTCCTCAAATTTGGTTAAGTTTATTCTCTTTACACCCCATACATGGCACATAGGACTTTCCATAGTTATACATAATTAATTGTAGAATTGTTTAATTAATTGTAAAATTGTTTAATTATACACATTACATTTTCTCCCTCATAAGAATATAAGCGCTGTTAGAACAATGACTGCCTTATTTTTTTCACTGCTGTATTTCCCAGCCTCACAGTTCTTGTTACACAGGAATCTTCTGCTGTCCAGTCAGTTATGACTCATGAGTCCTCCGCAGGGCTACAGATCTGTAAGGGAGATGACCGTCAAGCGACTGGTCAGTGCAGACCTCTGACCTTTTCAGCTCCTTGCTTTGAGTTGATGATGACTCATAATGATGCCCTTACCAACAGAGATCAGAACCTCCTCCATCCTCAGGATAGCAAAACCCATCATGATGCACTGAGCCACCAGGGTCCTCGTTGTACAGTAAGGAAGTACTTATGGTTACTAGACTGACAGTTTCATGCAGTGTGGATCTGAACATTTAGGGGAATCAAATCAGGGCTGGAATGAACCAGTTTTCTTATTTTTTGGAGAGGAAGCCAGAGAGGTTGAGTGACTTACCCCCAAACACAGACAACCAATAGAGCCAAGAAGAGAAACCATGCTGCCTAATTCTTAAATCATGTGAGTGGGGTTTTTTTAGATATATAGTCACTGTTTTTCTTAGAACTTTTTCGTATGTGTATTAGCTTCAAAGTACTTTAAGGGTTCACTTCCCTCATAATAGGATAGCTTTACTAGAGAAGAAACTATCATTTAACCACCAATAACTTTTTAAGCATTTCAGTAGGTACTATTATTATTAACAACTTTATTGAGACACAAGTCACATATCATAAAATTCCTCTTTTAAAGTCCCTTCACTTTGCTTACCTAATCATCAGTTGGACAGTGTGTTTATGCTTTGGAGCTATTATTTGTGTACAGGGTTTTGGTGTTTTTTTTTCTTTTTGGTGGACGTGTACTTTCATTTTTCTTAGGTAGGAATCTGCTAGGTCACCAGGTAACTATGTTTAACATTTTGAGGAACTGCCTGCTTTCCACAGCAGGAAGCCTCACTTTACATTCACACCAGCAGTGGATGAGGGTTCCAATTTCTCCACATTATCACCATAACTTGTTATTGGATATATAACTTGTACTTGTTAGTATAGATATCCACCTACTATTTTCCTTTGTCATTTACACTCTTTGGTGTCATGAGCAAGAAACAATTTCTTAATCCAAGATAATGACATTTGCTCTTGTGTTATAAGAACTTGGTAATAAGTTTTTGTAATTTTTTTTTTACTGATGAATGTTTTCTCCACCCCCTTCAACCTACCCAGAAATAAGTTTTGAAATGAAGAATTATAAATTTTCTGGTTTTTGGATGTTCTGGGTCCCTTGCATTCCTGTATGAATTTTAGGATTGGCATGTCTGTAAGTTTCTTGAGGGCAGTGGTAGATTTGTAATAAAGGTATAGATTTTAAGAACTTAATATGTAGGCCTTAAATCTGATTCATGAATATGGAATAACTTTCTCTTAGGATTTATTAAATTCCTTTCAACAGTGCTTTATACCATTTAAAATATAAGTCTTAACACTTCTTTGGTTAAATTTATATCTTGGTGATATTAAAAAGGAAATTGTTTTCTTTTAATTTTTGGATTATTGATTGCAAGTTTTAAAAATAATAGATTTGACTTTGGATATTGCTTTTGTGTATACAACCTTGCAAAACTCATTTGCTCGTGATAGTAGGTTTTTAATAGGTTCCTTGGGATTTCCTATGTATAAGATTGTGTTATTTGTAAGTAGAGGTAGTTTTACTTCTTTTCCTATCTGCAACTTGTAGCAACCCTACGAACAGCAGATCTGGACCTTGTCCTGTCCTGTGACACCTTCACCATCTCCAATACAATACGCTTGAAAGTCCATTGTTGCAATCATCGTGCCAATCTTCTTGTGACTTTCCTCTCTTAAGTTAACTCTCCACCTTTCCAAGCATGCCCAAAATATGTGAGACAGAGTTTCACCACTCTTGCCTCTAAGGAAAACTCTGGTTTCCCTTTATTCAGAATAAACATCACAATTCAAAGGCACTAATTCTTCTTCTGTCATTTTTAGTCATTATCCAGCTTTCAGATGCATAGTGAACAATTGAAAAGACCATGACTTTGATCGGGCTCACCTTAGTCTTGAAACTGACATTATTGCTCTTTAGTACCCTGGAGAGGATCCTGACAGTAGATTTTCCCAATGTGGTACATCTCTTGATTTCTTGACTACTGGTATCAAGGGTGTTGATTATGGATCCAAGTAAAATGAAATAGTTGACCACTTCAGTCCTTTCTACATCTGTGGATTACTTTCCAGTGATATGCTGCCTTTTTGCCTTTTTTCTGACCCTATTTTACCAAATACAGTGTCTTTCTCCAGGGAGTGGTTTAGTCTTGTAACATGTGCTAAGTATGTGAGAACAAAGTGTTACCATCTTTGCTTCTAAGGCACGTTCCAGCTTCACGTCTAAGTGCAGGTTTGATTGTTTTTTTGGCAGGCCATAGTATATTTCAGTATTCTTTGTCAGCACAATTAACATCAGTAATACGTTCTTCCTTGTTCATTGTATAACATTCAAATCTATATGAAGCAATTGAAAATATCATGGCTTGGGCAAGTGCACCTTAGTCCTCAAATGATGTCCTTGTTCTTTAGTACCTCAAAGAGGATCTTTACCATGGATTTGCCTAGTGCCAGAAGTTGTTGAATTACTTGACTCTTGCTTCCATGGATGTTGGTTCTGGATCCAAGTAAGAAATCTTTGGCAATTTCAGTCTTCTGTTAGTAACTCTTTATTTTAAATTTTTTTATTTTGTGTGTGTGTACCATCAAATCATATCTGACTGGTACAGAAGGAGATTGTCCCTCCTTCTCCAGCAGAGCATCTGGTGGATTCGAACCACATACCTCTGAGACTGCAGTGCAGTTTATTGCCACTAGGCCACCAGAACTCTGTTAGTAACTCTTACTTAAACCAGTGCTTCTCAAAATAGGTCCACGTCTCTCTGAATTAGAATCACCCAGGATGTTCATTAAATATACAGTTTACTACTGTTCTTCATTCAGACTTAATGGTGGTAAATCAGAATATTGGAATATGTATTTTAGAAAACTGATTCCCAGATGATTCTCATTCGCTCATGATCCTGATTTTTGAGACCCATTAATCTCTGGTGGTGTAATCTGTAGCAGGTTGTGCTGCTAACCTAAAGGCTGTGCATTTCTGGCAGCTCGAATCTATTAATGGTTCCAGAGGAGCCTCAGAAGCTTGGAAGGGGGCTTGAATGGTTAGGAATCACATCCACCTCGAAGGCAGTGAGTGAGACCCTAAAGCACCCTTCATAGCAGCTACTCTCAAGCCTTTTCCCTTTGTGCAGCCACCACTCATACTTAGCAGATAATGCCCCCTCCAGCTTAATCCAGCAAGTCCTTGAATCTCCTCAACCTCAACAGACCATTGCTGCTCCTCTCCAGTTACTTTACCCTTGTTTCTGTCCCACATTTCAGTAGCTGGCTGGACGAGTCAGACTATTAAAGGCTTTGAGCACCAACAGAAAGCACCAAAGAAGGCCTGCAGCAATGTGGTTATAGAGCTGTACCTGGTGGCTTTCCAGATGGAGCAACCTCTCCTGAAGCATGCCTCCCAGGTCACTGTAAAAGGGGGCCCAAGCACCCAGACACAATATTCGAAGGATTTGAATCAATGTATAAATTATGTTTGAACCGCATTGTACACTACTGGGCATTCTGAGTCCTTGAGTATGTGTGTAAGAGAGAAACTACTCACCATTGCATTTCAGAGTATTAAAGCAGCAAAATATAATTTACATACCAATAAATAACTTGGAGCTCTGGTGGCCTAGTGGCAAGAAGCTGCGCTGCAATCCTGAAGGCACATGGTTTGAGGCCATCAGCTGCTCCATGGGAGAAGGATAGGCAATCTTCTCCCGTGCAGTTAACCATGAGTTGGTTCCAACTCTATGGTACACAACAATAAATAAATATTCATGTAATAAAAATATTCATTCCTCAAGCATTATCAAACTCCTCATTTTTGGCTTCCTTCCTTCCACAAACACGAGAGATCTTCCCTAATTTGAAAGCCCATTTGAGCCAGCTGTCTCTTGTAGCTATCATCTGCCCTTTCCAAGTTAGGCTTCTCCAGCGAGATGCTGTACCCTTCGCCTTCACTTCCTCATCATGTTCATGTCTCCTTCAGCCCCTGCTGTTTGCCTCCTGGCCTCATAGCTGCAGTTCCCACATAGGTTACCAATGTTTCCTTGGGTGCAAAAGCCAGTAGTGTTTATCTTAGTCCTCTCTGACTGCTCTGTACTGTTGAGATTGGTGACTTTGTCCTTCCTGAAGAGTGGCCACCATGATCTCTCCTCCCTGGTGTCTGTCCTCTTTCTGCACTAATAGGAACCAGTTACATTCCACGGAGGCTGGCCAGGATGCTTTCATTCTCTCTCCCTGTACATCCTTCCTTGATATAGCAGCACTCCTGTCTCCATATCTAACAGAAATGGAAGACTTCGTCCTGATTTTCTAGTTGCCTAATAGGGTTGACTCCTGTGCATCCTTAGCACCTCAAAACTCACCATCCAAACCCAAATAGCTTTTTCTCTATTTGATATGGCTTTCCCCATTTTCTCCAGTTAGAAACTCTTGCTCAACCCATAATCCAGCTCAGACACTATCTACTCCCATGTCCATGCTTTACATTCCCAACCAGAATTTCTCCTGAAATCATAGAACATATTTTTTACCCAGTGCTAATCTCTTAATTTGTGTGAGGAACTTAAGGTCCCAAATAGACACTTTCTCAACAATTCAACACTAATGCCAATACTCTCATTGAAAAGTCATGCTTCAGATTCAGTCCAGGGAACTTTGCATTCCATCAGGTACCTTTTTAATGCCAGTAGTGGTTTCGGTAGGGAGTTCTGGTGGCCTAGTAGCAAGAAGCTACTCTGCAATCCCAAAGGTACATGGTTCAAATCCACCAGCTGCTCCATGGCAGAAGGATGGGCAGTCAGTCTCCTTCTGTGCAATTAAATGCCTCTGAAAGGGTCAGCTGTGGGTCACTTCTGACTCGATGGTACACAACAACAACAATAGTACTTTTTGTTGCTCTAGGGGGAATATAATTACACAGTGCCTCATATTCATGTTTAGAAGCTTGACCTATCTGTAAAATCATAAGATTCTTGAGGGAGCTCTGATGACTTAGTCTGTTGGGAATTGTGTTACTAAGTGCCTCCCTAGGGGTTCGAGTCCATCAGCTGCTTCGAGGTGGAAGAATGGGCAGATCTCCTCCCTGTGAAGTACAGCTTCTGAAAGCCTGCAGTGGGGGTCAGGTGAGAGTCAGCTCTGACTCTGGCAGTGAGGAAGTGGGTAGGAGAGAACATAGGCATTTCTTACTGAGCTCTTCTTTGTGCCACATTTCAGAGTTGTCATACAGTTATTGCTCAGCAAGTAATGGATGAATAAAATAGATCCTCTTATAGATTATAGTTTAGCCTTGCCCAAGGCAAGTGTTCACATTTATTAAAAAATACTTTTGGGGCAGAAGAGTAAAATGAGGAAAGGACCCTTTTTTGGAAGATTTTATCTGGCAGTAGCCAGCAGAAGGAAGGTGCAGTGAGGCAGGAAGGAGGAAGAGGGATTCATCTAGCAAGGCAGCTTCAAGAATTAAGAAGAGGCACATCAGGGATGTGACGAGAGAAATCTAGGACTGTGACGTGGAGAAGGGAGGAAACAGTACTGTGACTGACAGAGCCAACAGACACTTACAGGATCTTCTGTAGAGGATGATTGTAGGTACCTGAATGACCAGTGTGTCTCCATGTACCTCTAAGAGTGATCCTTCCATGTAGGTGTGGTTATTCTTATCTAAAATAGAAATAGATGTGAAACCACAACTCCATATTTGAGCCTAGAGTAATAGACTTCAAAGACTGTTCTTTTTGTTCTTCAGTGTGAGGAGGAGTTAAAAATTATAAATTCATTTGTTCTGATTTGATAGTGGTATAGCATTCTGACTCTTAACAGGCCTATGATATTTTCTTCCTTAGATTGCTGTTGTCGTTAGGTGCCAGTGAGTTGACTCAGCGACTCTGTGGACACCACATCTGAGCCTTCCTCTGTCCTGCATCATCTTCACAGTCTCTGAAATGCTCCAGCCATTGTTATAGTCACTGTATCCAGCCCTTTCATAGAGGATCTTCCTGTCTTTCTCTGACTCTCCACCTTCCCAAGCCTGATGTCTTTTTCCAAGGACTCTCCTCTCCTGACAGCATGCCCAGTGTGTGTGAGACACAGTTCCACCATCCTTGACTCTAAGGAATACTTTGGTTGCACTTCCTCCAAGACAGACTTGTTTGTTCTTTTGGCAGTCCATGGCATATTCAGTATTCTTCACTAACATCAGAACTCAAAGGCATCAGTTCTTTTGGCATCCTTATTTACTGCCCAACTCTCACATACATAAGAAGAAATTGAAAATACCATTGTTTGGATCACCAGTCTCTAAACGGACATCATTGCTCTTTGGCACATTGGAGAGGTCTTTCTTTGACAGTAGATTTTCCAAGGCAACGAATCTTTTGATTTTTTTTTAAATTTAAAAAAATTTCATTTTGTTTGCTTACAGAATTCATATACATTGTGTTTCATACATTTCTTCACTCACATATGTTTCATACAATCATTTCCATGCGTTATGTTTTATTAAATTAATCATCATTGATCTATGCCCACTATTACCCTGTCTTTTCAGGTCCCCACTAGATGTATCCTCATTACTTTACCCTCTTCCTCTGTCCACCAAACTCTGCGACCACATGATTTCCCCTTATACATACTCAGCCTACCTGTCCCCCTGCCTTCCCTCTTTGGACTTTCATCCACTTCTTACTAGTTACCTTCTATTTTTCATAATAATGTTCTTATTCAGTATTTGTCCTTATGAGACTTAGATCACTCAGTCTAATGCTCTCTAGCTTCTCTCATGTTATATAGTATTTTACAAAATTATTGATCCTTAGTGCTGCATAGTATTTCATTATGTGAATATACCACAATTTCTCAATCCATTGCTGTTTCCATGTTCTTACTATTATAAATAACACTGCTATGAACACTGGTGTACAAATCTCTGTTTGTGTCTCAGTTCTAATTTGTTTAGGATATATTCCTAGCAGCAAAAATAGCTGGATCATATGGAATTTCTATGTTGAGCTTTCCAAGGAAATACCAAAATGCCTTCCAGAGTGATTGTACCATTTTACAATCCTAGCAACAGTGTATGAGTTCCATTATCTTCACATCCTCTCCAGCATTTTATACTTACTGTCCTGTTAAACTTTGCCACTGTTACCAGGGTGAGATATAATTAACTGCTGTTACCATAGGTGTTGATTGTGGATTCAGGTAAAATGAAACTGCTGACAACTTCAGTCTTCTTTCCATCTATCATATTGTCAGTGGGATCAGAGGTGAGGATTTTTGTGGTGTTTTTTTTTGTTTGTTTTTTGTGTTTGTTTGGTTTTTATTATTACTATCACATCAATTTGCAGTTTTACAAGAACCAAGATTTAAGCTCCTTGGGTGCTACTTATTTTTATGTTGCACACACATACACTCACACAGTTTGATTAGTAATTTTTCATCTATAGCTTTTTTTTTTTTAAAAAAAGAAACCCCCCCAAAAAAACCACCCCACATTTTCTGCGTGGCACAATGATCTGTCCAGTGGGTGTTGTTTTTTTTTAATATTGACATGTAATGTTTGATCTGCAACAGTTGTTTCCCGTCTTCACTTTCAGTAAGGAAAGTTGTGTCATTTGCATAGTGCAGGCTGCTGGTGAGTCTACCTCCAAGCCTGATACTACATTCTTCTTCTTCATATAGTCTTAACTTAGCTTTTTTTTTTCTTTTTTAGCTTCTTACATTAGAAACTTCTGAAAGAATAATCATGACATTATTCCCTTTTCTGTCTCCATCCATCAGAAGGAACTGTAGTTAGATATAAGATAGGACTTTTCAGTAGTCAGAGTTTAAGAATCCTCAGAATTTGGCAGCCGCCGCTGGGTCCTGAAGCCAGAGGCCGCCCAGAGCATGGACCGAGGGCCCCAGACCAGGGAGGCGCCGCCGCCGAGCCCGCGGCTAGACGCCCCCTCAGCAGAGCTTGCGCCTGAGCGGCCCCTGTGCCCGCCCGAGTACTGGGCCGCGCCCGAGGGGCTGGCTCGTCAGCCGTCTGGCTC
>NW_006399996.1:96573-136013 GCF_000299155.1 Elephantulus edwardii | reverse complement strand
GGTGGCTCCTTGGAGGCAAGGATTCTGAGGCTCCGTCTAACATACTTTGGACATGTTGTGAGGAGAGACCAGTCCTTGGAGAAGGACATCATGTTTGGGAGGGTGGAGGGACAGCGCAGGCGAGGAAGGCCCTCTATGAGGTGGATTGATTCAGTGACTGGGATAATTGGGATGGGAGTGTCGGAGACAGTGTGATTGGCACAGGACCGAGCGGAGTTTAGGGCTGTTGTACATAGGGTTGCTGTGAGTCGCAGGCGACTCGACGGCACATAACAACAACAACAGCTTTACCTGAAGTTAAACAAACATAGAACCAAGCAACTTTTGGACTGGTCAACCCTATCACTGTCCAAACACAGGGCAGGGCCCCTTCTTCACTTTCCATCATGTCTTCCTGTGGGAACAGGAAAAAAAGGATACAGGCCCTCTGTGGGGTCCAGCTGGGCCCTGGCAGGTTCTGTAGGCTGCTGGTACCGGCCACTGGGCAAGGTGCTGGGCTTGCTCTGGTGATTCTCAGGGTATTGATTTATAGTCAAGTCAGTGTGCGTTTTGTGTGACACAGGCTTTGATAGGAAAGTGGAAAGAGCCAGGGACACTTTAATGTTTTTTAAGTCCTCTCTCAGAAAGTACGGATTAAGTTAATACACAATCAGGATGTTCATAAGAAGCCTGGGGGTGGGGGGAGCCTCAAGCAGGTGTCTCCCTGGTTTCTGACATGCCCAGGTAATCTCCCATATGTACACTTGCTTCAGTGAGTCAAAAAGTTTATTTCCAAAAATCCCAAATTGGTTTTCAAAATTAGATGGATTTTAGATGCTTTCTTTTTAGAACTGTGAACACAGAGGCCCCTGTGCTACCAGGAGTGTTAATCTCCTAACCATTTAAATGACTGCCTCACTTTCTTTCCCTCTCAGCCTTATGCTTGGTGGGAGGCCTTGCTCTGAAATCCCAGGGCTGTTAGCCAGAGTGGCAGGACGGGAGTCCAGCGGCATCTCTCCCTCATCTTGCAGCTCCAGCTCCAAACTTCTCTCTCAAAAAAAATGGGCAATGGGGGATTCTGCCAGGAGGGTGTGGGTGGCCTCCGGCAGCAGCTGTGTGGCTCCAAGGCCAGGCCTGCCTGGTCTTGGCCCAGCAGGAGGATGAGCTTCTTTGGAGGCTTTGTTCAAGCCCGTTGGGCCTTTTCCCCCCTGGCACTGGTTGACTCAGAGAAGTAGGAACTGCAAGTTCTCTACTTCCAGCCTGCCCCTCCTTGGGCCCTTTCTCACTTTCACACCTGCTTTCTCCCTTCCTCCTGGAGACCCTTTCCATTGCCCCTAGATGCCACACCTGGATCCTTGCACTGAGAAAGGGGGCAAAATTGAAGGTTGACGCCTGTTGAAGCCTTGCTCCCCGTGAGCACTTTTTACCCCTGCTTTTAAAATAAACAATAATAATGATAATTAGCTTTTATTGGGCACCTGCTCTGTGCCAGGTGTAGTCTTAAGCGTTTTATGGAAATTAGCCCATTTACCGTTTACACCAACCTTAAGGGTAGATGCACTCTGACATCCCATTTGACAGATGAAGACGCAGAGTCCCTGAGCTCATCCCTCGTTTGAAACAGGGAACATGTTTCTTAGAAGCCAGTGCAGCTTTCTACAGTTTTTCCTTACCTCCTCTCAGCATACCACCTTGGACACATACTCTGTAACTCGTAACAGGCCATCAGGTTTCCTCACCGTGCTAACTGAATGACTCTGCTACCCTTTCTTGAGGTCCTGACACCTGTTCTGTCTCCTGCTTCCCAGGACCCGGCTGGAATCTTTGAACTGGTGGAGGTGGTCGGCAATGGAACCTACGGACAAGTATACAAGGTGAGTGAGACTTGGATGGAGCAGGAGTGTGACCCCCCCCACCTCCTCTGAGTGGAGTGAAAGGAGGGGTGGGAGGAATTGAACTAGGTCTGGAGATTTGAGGATGGGAGCCATTACAGGCGCAGGAGCCGTAAGAAAGCAAAGAGGAGCTGGGAGAAAGGGGAACAGAAGTAATAAAGGGAGTAGCAAGAAGTGGAGCATTTAGAACTTGTTCTGGGAGCAGCAGGACAGGTCTGCAGCTGGGTGGAGTGTGAAAGAAGAGCGTGCAGCCTGGAGCTGTGAGGAGGAGTGGGGTGGATGTGCGAGATGTGTCAGTGCTGGGGCCAAAGGTGGGGCATTGGCCTCTCTCAAGATCACAGAAACCCCAATCTTGGGGTTGAGGGGACCCATTGGAAGTAGAAGAAAAGGATTCCCATGAGTTCCCCTGCTGGCCTGTGCAGAGCTGAAACCAGGGCCTAGATGACTTCCATAGTTGAGGCTGAGCCACCAGGAGTGGCGTTTGGCTTGGCCAGGTACTCACATGTCCTGCCCACCTGTTGCACTAGGATGGGGGAGGTGGCCACAGAAGGGAGGGGGATTCAGGGCAGCAGCACCCTGGAGCCGGAGGAACCTCCTGAGGGAGCTTGTGCTGCTTTGTCTTCGGACAGAATGACTGTTCTCTCCAAGTCTTCTCTACATTTCTGGGGCCTGGATTCCTGAATCTCCAGGACCAACCTACCACTTGTCTTTCTCTTCCCATCATCCCTTATAAGCCTTAGAGAAGTACGCACTCTCCCACCCTTCCAGTCTCTGCCGAGTTGTTGCTATGGTAATAATATCTCTTGAGTTCTATTGCCTCTGCAGATTTGGGGTCTTAAATGGCTGCCTAGGTTAAAAATATCCCATGGGCTGGCATTGCCCATATCTGTCCCAGTGAGGGGCTGCCTCCTGACTCTGTTCCTCCCTGGGATGCCGTGGGACTGTCCTGTCCAAGCCTCCAGGAACTCCTGTGAGGTGGGAGGAGGCAATGCAGGAATTAAGACACTCTGGAAGGGGAAATTTTCTGCATTAACATTGATGATGGGCATGTGCCGTAGTCAGCCCCTCTGTGTCCCTGAGCTTTCTGAATTCCCAGTTCTGTCTTTATTCTTTTCCCTGTCAACAACAGGCCTGGGGATGGTATATGGAGAGGTCTCCTGTCTAGAAGGCAGTGGGTCACCAGGGCAGCAAGGCAGCTTGTCCTGTGTGAAATACAAGAGGCCGAGCCTGCCCTCCCAGCTGCCTTCTCCAGCCAGCTCCATTTAAGGATGGAGAAAGGATCTTTCTCTCTAGCTCTGTATTGAAACTCCCAATCAGGGTTACTAGAGCACAGCACCCATGTTTCCCCGTCTCTTAGTTTTGTTTTCTTTTTAGTAGAAGGGTCTTCATTTGCATGGTACAGTATAGCTTGGATGTACGGCCTAGGTGGCTTTTCCATTGTCATGGTCTCTCTTGTCAAGAGTACTCTTCCTTCCATCAACCCTGTGAGTCATACAGAGATTGAGCGATCTGGCCACAATGACAGGCAAGCACTTGTTAAGAGAGAAGAGAGTCAAAAGATGGGGCCTTTCTACATCGACTTGCTCAGCCGTTCTGCACCCAGGCATTGAGCAGGTCCCTCCAAGCTTGGCTTTCTCTGTGGCAGGGTCGGCATGTCAAGACAGGGCAGCTGGCTGCCATCAAGGTCATGGACGTAACGGAGGTAGGGAGTCGAGCCTGGGTGAAGGGAGGGCCCAAGCTCTTAAGATGGTATGGGAGTGAAGAATGGTATCTCAGAGCTCTCTTCCTCCTGTTTACCCAGGACGAGGAGGAGGAGATCAAACAGGAGATCAACATGCTGAAAAAGTACTCTCATCACCGCAACATTGCCACCTATTATGGGGCCTTCATCAAGAAGAGCCCCCCGGGAAATGATGACCAGCTCTGGGTGAGGAGGCCCTCTCCCTGCCTCCCTGCCCTTCCTGCTGGCACCTGAAGTTTCTTCTCATCCTTTCTCCCTAGTCTGGACACCCTCTCCTATTCCTGAATGCCGGGGACCTGTGACTCACCTGGAGCCCCACACTCCAAACCCCACCCCTACTCCATCCAGTACAGCACCTGTCTGCTCAGTGTTTGGGTGATAGAAGCTTTGTGTTGCCCCAACTTTTGTTAAAACCACTATCTCATACTGTCTGGTCAAACTCAAAGCTCAAGTTCATTGCTATTGAGTCAGAACTGATGCATTACCGACCCTCTCTGAGGGTTCTAAGGCTGGCTAAAAAGGAGATTGCCTATCTTTCTCCCGTGGAGCTACTGATAGATTCCGACCACCAGAGAGGCTAAGCCTTTGGCTTAACAGTGTGACTCCCTACAGATTATGCCACCAGTGCTCCCTTATCCTGTCTGGTGGTGGTTGTTGTTGTGTGCCATCCATTTGGAGCTGACTCATAGCTGAACCTCTAGTGGGTTTTTAGAGGCAGCCAATCACATGGGAGGAGACTGCACTTCCTTCTCCTACAGAGCAGTTGGTGGGTTTGAACCATGTGACTTTAGGATTACAGTTTAGCTTCTTACCACTAGGCCACCAGAGTTCCCTGTTTGATAGGCAACTAATAAATAGTGAGCAATATAGGTCTAGTTTTAGGGCAAGAGGACTGGTTAAAAGAATGAATAATAGAATGAATAGTAGTTGGAAAGTATGGACTAGGTGACAGACATGAGGCTGGAAATAGAGTGATCTAATTTTGTATTTTCAGTTATTTATTCAATGCAAATACCTTTAAAAAATACAAATGGCAACTTTACACATAGACCTCCTCTGATGGGCTGCATAGGAATCAGATTGACTACATCTGTGGAAGGAATCATTGGAGAAGCTCCATATGAGCAGTCAGAACGAGGCCGTGGGGTGGACTGTGGGTCAGACCATCAATCACTCATTTGCAGGTTCAAAGTGAGGCTGCAAAAAATGAAAATAAGTCCTCGAGAACGAAAATGCAATTCTGAATCTATTCTACCTGAATTTCAAAATCATCTTAAGAAGAGGTTTGAAGCACTGAACACCAGTGATGATTTGTGGGATGACATCAGGGATATTATCCATGAAGATAGCAAAAGGTCATTTACAAAGACAGGAGAAGGAAAAAAGTAAAATGGATGTCAGAGGAGACTCTGAAAATTGCACTGGACCATCGAGAAACCAAGACAAAGGGAAAAGATGCCAAAGTAAAAGAACTGAGCAGAAGATTTCAATGGGCAGCTGAAGAAGACAAAGCAAAGTATTATAATGGAATATGTAGATAGCTGGGATTGGTGAATAAAAAGGGAAGAACTTGCTCTGCATTTTTCAAGCTGAGAGAACTGATGCAGTATTGAAAGATGCTATGGGAAATATGTTGAATGACTGAGGAAGATGGAGGTTATACACAGAGTCACTATACCAAAAATAACTGACTGACACTGGACAATTTCAGGAAGTACCATATAAGCAAAAGCCAGTAGTAAAGAATGGAGAAGTTGAAGCTGCACTGAATGCATTGGCAAAAAAAATAAGGCCTCAGAAATCTATGGGTTATCAATTGACTTGGTTCAATTAACAGGATGTAGCCCTGGATGCCCTCGCCAGTCACTGTTAGGAAATTTGGAGGACAGCTGTCTGGCCAGTGTATTGGTAGAGGTTCACATTTGTTTTCAGTCTCAGTAAAGGTGATCCAACAGAATGTGGAAACTGTTGAACAATATCATTAATATCACATGCAAGTAAAACACTGCTGAAGATAATTTAAAAACTGCTAGAACAGTATAGATTGGAAACTGCCAGAAGTTCAGGTAGAATTGGAGGAGGCCATGGCACCAGGGATATCATTGCTCATGTCAAATGGATTCTGGCTGAAAGTAAAGAATACCAGAGGAGTGTCTATTTGAACTTTATTGACTATGCAGAGGCTCTTGACTCTGTGGATCATAACAAGTTATGGCTGTCATTGGGAACAGTGGTAATCCCAGAACACTTAATTGTGCTCATGCGAAACCTACCTAGACTAGGAGGCTGTTGCATGAACAGAGCAGGGTAACACTACATGGTTTAATATTAAGAAGGGAGTGTGTGAGGGCTGTATTCTCTCTCCATTCCTGTTCGATCTATAAGTTGAGCAAATTGTTCGAAAAGCTTGACTCTATGAAGAAGAATGTGACAAGATCAGAGGAAAACTCATCCGTAACCTGCACTATACAGATGATACAACCTTGCTTGCTAAAAGTGAGAAGAACTTGAAGCACTTGTTGCAGAAGATCAAAGAATACAGCCTACATTCAATATGGATTGCATCTCAACCTCAAGAAAACAAAGATTCTTACCACAGGACCAGTAGGTAACAGAATGGTAGATGGAGAAAAGATTGAAATTGTCAACAACTTCATCTTACTTAGATCCACAGTTAACACCCTTGGAACCAGCAGTCAGGAAATCAGGAGATGTATTGCACTGGGAAAGTCTGCAGTTAGGGACCTCTTCAAATTATTGATGATCAGTGATACCAGTTTGAGGACTAAGGTGCATCTATCTGACTCAGGTCATGATCTTCCAATCACTTGCTATGCATTTGAGAGATGGACAGTGAATAAGGATGACAAAAAAAGTGAGATCTTTGAGCTGAGTTGTTGGAGAAGAGTACTGAACATCTCATGAACTGCCAGAAGAACAGACAAATATGTCTTGGACAGAGTGCTCCTTGGAAGCATAGATGATAAAGCTTTGTCTCACATACGTCAAGCATGTTGATAGGAGGGGTGTTCCTTGGAGAGGGACATGATGCTCAAAAAGGCAGAGGGTTGGTGAAGGAGAGGAAGATCCTTGACTAGATGGATGAACACGGTGACTGCCCCAGCGGGCTCTGGTTTGTCAGGAAGTGTGTGAGGGTGGCACAGGATAGGACAGAGTTCATTCATAAGGCCACTATGGGTCGTGCTTGATTCAATGGCACCTAGCAACTGCAGAGCATGAGGAGACCATGCAGAGAGTTAGTGCTTTGGCTCTCCTGTCTGAGCACAACTCCTGGGAGAGCAATAGAATCAGAACACTGTGCGGCTAGGACACCTGGCAGTGCACAAGCCATTTTGGACTGTTCGAACTAGAGCCTTCGGTAGCTTTTTTGTGCTGCCTCCAACTTTTCCCTGGCCTAAAACTTTCCCAAGAACCGTCCTCCTCCCATTACTCGGGGATGAGTACCAACTGACTCTTCTGACCACATCCTGAAGAGAGAGTAGCAGAGGCATGCGGTTTCTCTCGCCTCAGCAGTCAGCTAGGCAGCAAGCACTTATTGAGCAACCTTCTGTGTGCCCTGCACAGATTGTTAGCCTCTGCAGCGTTCTGTCTTACGAGGCACACACATGTACCAACATGCAGGTGCGCACATGCCCACAGAGGAACACCTCAGGTAGGCCAGTCGATCCGCAGGATGCGAAGATCAGAGGATCAGAAACTAGGGTACAGCAGCCTAGCGCCCTCTTCTGGACCTGGCTGGTCCATGGTTCACCTCCAACCACTGTGCTTTGCTACGGAAGGACTGGACCAGATTTGACAGTGCAAATTACTTTTATTGCATATGCAAAAGAATGTCTTCCATCTAGCCTTTTCCTGTATGGATGTGGCTTTTAGAAAACATCTTGTGAATCTACTTGGACAGGCACACTGATTCTCTGGGAAGTGATCCAAGGGGCCTTCCCTTTGAGCACAGCCTCTGAATCTCAGTGGTTCTTTTCCACCCCCACCCCCATCTCCCCCAGGTGCAGGCAGGGCTGTATTTCCCTGATTGGTCCCTGGCTCTGTTTGGGAAGTTTTAAAGCCTTACCAGGTTCCTTCCTGCAGCGTTCTGGGCAGAGCCTGTGAACTCTAGTAGATCTGGAGGAAGCTCTGGTGGCCTAGTCCCAAAGGCATACAGTTCAAATTCACCAGCTGCTCTACAAGAGAAAGGTTGGCAGTCTACTTCCGTGCCATTAAAACTGCCTCTAAAAACCCACTGGAGGGTCAGCTGTGGGTTGTTTCTACTCAGTGGTACACAACAACAACCAATAGAACTAGAGAATGCCTGGTTCTTAGACTCTTTCTTGCCTCTGTGCTGAGCACTGGTAAACTTTTTCAGTGAAGGTCCAATCTGTAACTATCTTGGGTTCTGATGGCCTGTACGTACTCTTTTGAGCTTCTCAGTTCTGCCCTTGCATTGTGAAAACAACTATAGCCAGCAAGTGAAAGAATGAGCATGGCTGTGAACCCCAAAAACTATTTCCAAGACTAAAATTGGAATTTGCTATCATTTTCATATGTCATGAAATATTACTCCACTTTTGTTTCCCTCTTGCTGCTGCAACTAATTTAACATGTGAAAACCATTTTTAGCGCTCTGGTCATCTGAGAACAGCTCCAGATCCCAGATTTACACTTCCTCACCACTTGGGAATGAGAATCTGAGGAAAACATTGCATTTTCCCCCACACTGTGTAGTTCTGTCTCCAGTGTCACAGTTCTCTGGACTCCAGCTCAGGACTTGGGCTGTTTTTCTAAGGCCCAGCCTATCTCCCATTCCCTTCCTCTTTTCTCATGATCTTAGGATTATCCAGGGCCTCTGGCAGGTGGTCGTGTGGCCCCTGCTTTCCAGCCTGCATCATCAGTTCTAGCCTGAAGGTCTCTGATCTTCCCCCAGGGGCTTTAGCAGGGGAAGGGAGAATTAGGCCTGACTCTTGCTCCTCCTGTCTTCCCGGGGCCACAGCTGGTGATGGAGTTCTGTGGTGCTGGCTCAGTGACCGACCTGGTGAAGAATACGAAGGGGAATGCCCTGAAGGAGGACTGCATCGCCTACATCTGCAGAGAGATTCTCAGGGTGAGTCAGCCTCCTGCTCCTTCGTACAGGCATGCCCAGGGCACTTAGCCTTTACCTCTAGCTAGAACATCTGCCTGAGCAGACCCTGCCCAGCAGCAGGGGCAGATTAACTGAGTCCTTAGGAAACAGCTAGCCTGATGGGAAGACAGCAGGGGAAACAGAGCCCTAAGCCTTGGGACACTCCCAGGCAGTTGGAGGAGACAAGCCTGCTGTTTCTAAGCTCTGCTCCTCCTCCACCTGTGACCCTGCAGCTCCGGGGCACCCATGTGGACCCATAGGAACCCTGATGAAGCCCCCTCCGAAGCTGAGCCTGGGCTTGGGCTCCTGGATGCAGGGTCTGTGCCTTGCCCAGCCTTACCTCCATGTCCTCCCCCTCCTCAGCTTACTTCCATCTCCTCCTCCTTTCTCCTCCCCTCCAACACTAAAGCTAATTCTCCCCACTCTCCTGTCCCAGGGTCTGGCCCATCTCCATGCCCACAAGGTCATCCATCGAGACATCAAGGGGCAGAATGTGCTGCTGACTGAGAATGCCGAGGTCAAGCTAGGTGCGCTGTTCTGCTGAGGCAGATGGGCCCTCTCGCCTCCAGGACGGAATGGGAGGCTCCCTTTCCCCACTGGTGGCTCAAGTCTAACTCCCTGTGCTGAGTGAGGCCTTGCTCCTTCCCTTTCCTATCTCCTCCCCAGAATTGCCCTTCCTCCTGCTGAAAGTCACTTGAGAACCTTTTGACCTGCTGCCTATTCTGTCCCTGTTGCTGTGCTCTGGGGAGATGGGATAGTATGACCTGGTACACTGTCCCTTGGTCCTTTTACCTTGTTTTTCCCCAAGACACAGAAAGACTAGGCCAAGTCTTCAAGATACTAATAGGGTGAAAGAGAGGGGTCTGAGGACATCATGCAGGACTTAGAGGCTCAGGCAGCTGGCCTGATTCCTTTCTCACACCCACACAATGTCTTCACAGTGGACTTTGGAGTGAGCGCTCAGCTAGACCGCACTGTGGGCAGGCGGAACACTTTCATCGGGACCCCTTATTGGATGGCCCCAGAGGTCATCGCCTGTGATGAGAACCCTGATGCCACCTACGATTACAGGGTATGAAGTGGGAAGTAGAGGGTACATGGGTCAGCCAGGAAGTGAGGTGGAGTGGATATAGTGGGGACTTGTGCAGGCTAGGGAGAAAAGCTGAGGTCTAATGGCACATTTGCAGTGCTGGGGAGGCTCAGGAATGTTTTACAGCAAGGAAAGATATGTGGATGCAAGAGTGTGAGATGTTGGAGGACTGGAGGTTGTGAACCTCAAGAGGAGAGGGTGTGGGTCAGAACATGGGCCAGAAGAGGCCAGGGTTGGTAGGAAAGAGAGGGGACTGGGCAGACGTGCCAGGAATTGTCATCTTCCCCTGCTTCTCTCCTCTCTGCAGAGTGACATTTGGTCTCTAGGAATCACAGCCATCGAGATGGCAGAGGGAGCCCCCCGTAAGTGCTGGGTCTGCCAGGGCTGTGATGAGAGGAAAAGGGGGTCAAGTCCTGGGAAGTCGTGATGAGAACAGTCCCTTAGGGCTCTAGCATGGCCAGAGGACTGACGGATCTCTTCTGTGTGTCCTAGCTCTGTGTGACATGCATCCCATGCGAGCCCTCTTCCTCATCCCTCGGAACCCTCCGCCCAGGCTTAAGTCTAAAAAATGGTAGGTCGATGGGCATGAAGGTCTCTGGACAGTGCCACCCCCCAACTCCTCTGCTCAAGCTTGGGCTTGTACCCTGGAGAGGGTGTGGCACTGCAGCCAGTAGGCCAGGCCTCGTAGTCATCTGTGGAAAAGGAGATTTCTCTTGAAGATCAGAGGGGTTCAGGGAGCTTTTGATGGATGATCTGCCTTTCTTCTCCACACCCTTCCTCTAACGTGTGCTGGTATCGTTTCCAGGTCTAAGAAGTTCATCGACTTCATTGACACCTGTCTTATCAAGACTTACTTGAGCCGCCCACCAACAGAACAGCTGCTCAAGTTTCCCTTCATCCGTGACCAGCCCACGGAGCGGCAGGTCCGCATCCAGCTCAAGGACCACATTGACCGATCCCGGAAGAAGCGGGGCGAAAAGGGTCAGTGGAGTGGGGGTGCTGGCCTCTCTTCTGCCCTAGCCCTCACTCTTCCCACTTGACTCCCCCACCCCTCCTAGACCCTACCTAGCTCTGGTTGTGCAAGCCCAGCCTTGAAACCCACTGTTACTCTATTGCTGAGATGGGCGGGCACCCCAGTAGACCACGGTGGTTGGTCATCCGGACAGGCCTTATTGGTTATCCTCATCGAGGTCTGCCAAGCCCACAGTGGGATCTGGACCCTGACTGAAGACACAGTAGTGATTCTCTGTCATGTCCCCCTGCCGGCAGAGGAGACGGAGTATGAGTACAGTGGCAGTGAGGAGGAGGATGACAGCCATGGAGAGGAAGGAGAGCCAAGGTGGGTTTGGCCGAGGGATGGAGGGGGCAGGGCTTGGCCGAGGGGTGGTTGGCGGAAGGGCGTCTGTGAGAGAGATGTCATCCCTCACCGTCTGAGGAGATGGCAGTACTTCCTGTGCTGGGTGACTCTCCATTGGGCAGGAGGGTGGCACAAAGGCCTGCTTAAACTGAGCATGCTAAAGACAAATGGCATTAGTGAATGAATGAACAAGGAGGTGGGAGAAGGTGATTCAGGGCTAACAGCCAGGTGCTGAGAACTGAAAGGACAGGGCCAAAGGCTGGACAGACGAGAGGGCAGGTCAAGGCCTAAGGTGTGACCGGGATAGGATGTCTGGTCCCAGAAAAGCCACCCTCTCTAGTGAGTTCCCCAGCAGTGATGGGGGAACAGCAGATCCTGACTCCAAAGCCCCTTTGTGCCATCCTGACTCAGCTCTATCATGAACGTGCCTGGGGAGTCGACTCTACGCCGAGAATTTCTCCGGCTGCAGCAGGAGAATAAGAGCAACTCTGAGGCTTTAAAGCAGCAGCAGCAACAGCAGCAGCAGCAGCAGCAGCGAGACCCTGAGGCTCACATCAAGCATCTCCTGCACCAGCGACAGCGGCGCATAGAGGAGCAGAAGGAGGAGCGGAGGCGTGTGGAAGAGGTGGGCTGCCCCCAGGGTCCTGACTGGAAGCCTAGCTCACCTCCCTGCTCCTGTCCCCTGGTCCCTCAGGCTGGCATGGGAGACGGGTAATCAGGACTTCGCTTGGCATCTCGGGTTTATAGAAAGGACTGCCCTTCTAGAAAGACTCTTTTTACAGTTATTTTGGCTAAAGCGGCTTTAACATAGACTCTTGTCAGTTTCAGCTAATTTGATTTGGTTGGAGGGAAGCAGTTTTTTAATTGGTATAGTTAATTTTTTTAAGTTTTATTTAAATTTATTATTCATTTCAGTAAAAATTTACAGAGACTTTAGATTTCCATTCATTCATTGTTGCACTTTTCTCCCCTCCCAGCCCTCCCCCCTAGTACATTACCCTCTTGGAAAAGTAAAAGAAAAATTCTTTCGTTGTTTTACAAACCCTCCCCCAGGTCCACTCAACCATGTAGCCTGGGCTCTAGACTCCTGTCATGAAAAAAATACCTACTCACATATCCCTTTTAAACCGTTTTCTCCCTCATCTGTTTCAGTGCAGTATACATTATTGAGGCCATCTTTCTCAGTCTTTCCCCAACCCCAAGGTCAGTCTTGTTTTACAACAGTGCCACCATGCAGTATTCGACCTTTTGTGACTGTGATTTGTCACTCAGCATAGTGTCCTCCAGATTCACCCATTTTGAATAATGTTGCATGAGTTCCTTGTTTTTCAATGCAGTGTAGTATTCCATTGTGCAAATATACCACAGCTTCTCTACCCATTCATTTGTTGATGGACATTTAGGTTGTTTCCAACTCCTTGCTGTTGTGAACAAAGCCGTGATGAACATGGGTGTGCGTATATCTGCTTGGATGTCAGTTATGGTCTCTTTGGGGTATATTCCCAGTAGTGGAATTGCTGGGTCAAATGGTATCTCTATTTCCAACTTTTTGAGAAAGAGCCATACTGCCTTCCACAGTGGTTGCACCATTTTACACTCCCACCATCAGTGAATAAGGGTTCCAGTTTCTGCACAACCTCGCCAGCACTTGTTGCTTGCTGTTCTGTTAAATTTTGCTATTCTGACTGGGGTGAGATGATATCTCATAATTGTTTTAGGTAGAGTTATTTTTAACTAATTGCATTAAAATAAATACTCTCTTAAACTTCTCATGTGGTAGACAACTATGTCCTGGAGGTGTCTCACAGACAGTGAGGTTCTTGCGAAGTGTCTGCTTAGGTCTTTTTCTTTATTGTTTGACTCTCTTGGTCAGAAAGACTGTGAAAAGTAAAGTGTAACCTGGACTACTTAGGTTTGCTAAGGAGTGGGCCAGGTCCTCTCCGTTGTTGGATGCCATCGAGCCAGCCACGCACCATAGCAGCTCTGTAAGTATCAGATTGAAACCTTGCCCGGTTCTGTGCCATCCTCATGATCTCTGCCATGTCCACTGGTAGAATCACTGTCCATCCATCTTCTTGAGGGTCTTCCTTTGTTTCACGGACCCTCTACCTTTCCAAGTATTGCATTTTTTTCTAAGAACTGGCCCCTCCCAGCAGCATGCCTCTAAGAAGTACTCTTGTAAGAAAAGAAAACTAACACACACACACCCTGGTTGCACTTCCTTCAAGACTTATCTGTTTGTTCTTTTGGCAGTCCATGGGATATTTAGTAGCTTTCTCCAGCACCACAATTCAAAGGCATGGATGATTCTTCTGCCATCCTTGTATAGTATCCAACTTTCAGATCCATGATGTTATTAGGTGCCATCAAGTCGAGTACAACTCATAGCGACCCTGTGAACAACCGATCTGAACAGTGTCCTATCTCGTGCCATCCTAACACAATCTGACACACTCAAGCCCATTGCAGCAGTCAATGTGTCAAGCAATTTAAAATACCATGGCTTGGATCAGGCACATCTTAGTCTTTAAATTGACACTCTTTCATTTAAAGAGGTCCTTGACAGCAGATTTTCCCAGTGCAGCACATTTTTTTAAATTTTCTGTGATGATTGTGAATCTAGGTAAAATGAAATAGTTGACAACTTCAGTCTTGGTTTGTCTGGTATTCTAGTGGGTAAGAGAAGTTGCACGGCCAACACAAAGGCAAGTGGTTCAAATCTACCAGCTGCTCCTTGGGAAACAGATGAGTAGTCTCCTCCCATGTGATTTATAGCCTCTGAAAACCTGCTAGAGGGTCAGGTGTGGGTCTATGTTGACAGAACATAATAGCCCTTCTCTTGTTGTTGTTAGGTGCCATTGAGTCGCTTGTGACACATAGTGACCCTGTGTACAAGAGCCCTAAACCCTGCTCTATCCTGTGTCTGACACACCTACTTCCAATACCCTAGTCATTGAATCGATCCATATTATCGAGGGTCTTCCTCTCCTGCACTGTCCCCCCACCCTCCCAAACATGACGTCCCTCTCCAAGGACCAGTCCGTCCTTGCAACATTCCCAAAGCATGTCAGACAAAGCTTCAGAATCCTTGCCTCCAAAGAGTAGCCCGGTTTCACCCTCTCCAGGACAAACCAGTTTGTTCTCCTAGCAGTCCATTCAACACTCTTCTCCAGCACCACAACTCAAAGGCATCAGTTCTCTTTCTATCATCCCTAGTAACTGTCCAGCTCTCCGATGCATAGCATGCAATTAGGAATACTATAGCCTGGATCAGGCTCCAGCCTGACGTCGTTTCTCTTCAGTACTCTGGAGAGGTCCCTGACAGAGGCCCAATGCAATTTGTCTCTTGATTTCCTGGCTGCTGGTACCAAGAGTGTTGATTGTAGAGCCAAGCAAACTGACGCTGTTAACAATCTCAATCTCTTCACCATCCATAATGATACTGCCAATTGGCCCAGTGGTGAGAATCTTTGTTTTTTTCTTGATGTTGAGTCAGTCCGTATTGAAGGCTGCAGTCCTTGACCTTCTGCAGCAAGCACTTCAGGTTCTCCTCAGTTTCAGCAAGTAGGGTTGTGTCATCTGCATAACACAGGTTGTTGATGACTCTTCCTCCAATCCTGAGGCCACATTCCCCTTCATACAGCCCAGCATCCCAGATGATCTGTTCTGCATACAAATTGAAAAGGTATGGAGACAGAAGACATCCCTGGTGGATATCCTTCCTGATTTTGAACCATGTAGTGTCTCCTTGCTTTGTTCTGACGACTACCTCTTGGTTCAAGTATAGGTTTCGCATAAGCACAATCAGATGTTCTGGGATTACCATTCTTCTCAGCGTCAGCCACAGTTTGTTATGATCCACGCAGTAAAATGTCTTTGCATAGTCAATGAAGCACAGACATTCCTCTGGTACACTTTGCTTTCAGCCGGCATCCATCTAACATTAATTATAATATCCCTAGTACTATGATCTCTTCTAAACCCAGACTGCACATCTCTCAGTTCTCTGTTGACGTGTTGCTCCAATCACTTTAGGATAATTTTCAGCATGTGATATTAATGATATTGTTCGATAATTTCACACTCTGTCAGGTCACCTTTCTTTAGAATGAGAACAAACAGCGATCTCGTCAGTTGGCCATGTGGCCGTCCTCCAGATTTCTTGGCACAACTTAGTGAGCAGCATATCCAGAGCAGAGTCTTGTCTGTTGAAATAAATCAATCGGTATGCCGGTTTTCTGTCTGCTCCTGTTTTCCTTAAAACGGAAGATTGGTTTTGTGTCTCTGGTCGCCTTGTGCCCTCTTGTGGCCAGTGACTGTCACTGTAGCCAATTCTCTATGCATTTAAAGCCAAAATTGATTTGAGAGGCCAGGAAGGTGTCAAGGCTTTGTGTTGTTAACTTTTGTTTTGTTTGCTTGTTTAAATGAGACGTGCATAAGGGAGGTATTGTCTAATTCAGCCCAAAGAAAAAGTCAATTTCCTGCCCACAGGTACTTTACGATGACAAAGTTGAGTTGGGACAGCACTGTATTTCCATAGGGGGTCCAGTGGCTGGTGGTTGGTTTATTGGTTATTTTTAGATGCTGATCACCAAGGCTTTCTTCCACAGCACATCTGGATGGTTACCAGACAAGCATTGAAATGTGTGCACCCTCCAGGGACTTCCCCAGTGACCTTAGATAAGCAGTGTTTCCTAAGCCAGCCCCCAGTGGGACCTTTTGTATAGGAGTGGTGGTTATTAGATGCTATCATGTTTCCCACAACTTGTAATGATCCTGTGAACAATAGATCTGAACCTTGCCCTGTCCTGCACCGTCCTTGTGGTGTAGGATATGCCCCAGCCCATTGTTACAGTCCCTGTGCTGGTCCATCTTGTTAAGAATCTTCCTCTCTTTCTCCAACCCCCGACTTCTTCTGTCAAGTGAGGAGGTCAGAGAGATGTAGGTAGGATTGTAAAGAGTTGAAGCCACTCTGTTTCCACCCTTGATAAGAAGAGAGACCTGCCCTCATCATCCAACAAGAGGTCCCCTTCCCATGATATTCTGGGTGAAGGCTGGGGCTTGCCCTTTCTGGGGCCGTGCTGTCTTAGGGTTTGGCAGATTTTCCAGTGATATCTCTTTCCACCCACAGCAACAGCGGAGGGATCGAGAACAGCGGAAGCTACAGGAGAAGGAGCAGCAGCGAAGGCTGGAAGACATGCAGGCCCTGCGGCGGGAGGAGGAGAGGCGGCAGGCAGAGCGGGAGCAGGTATACCACCCTCCTCGCACTCATGCACACCCCTGCCCTCTCCTGCCCCCTGCTGCCTGCCTCCCTTGCTCCCCAGCACCCTTCCCTTCTTTCCCTCACCCCTAGGTTCCTGTCTTTTCCAGCTTCACTCTTTCTCTCTGTTTTCTCCCACCCTTCAACCCCTAACCCTGGTTCCCTGCCCTCCTCTTGTCTCTGTGCCTCCATTCCCCATTTCTGGATTCCATCCCCACACCCTCCACACCTCTTCACTGTCCTGTCTCATTTCCTCCCCTGTGCTGCACTTCCCTCTTTGGGGGGCTCATCCCACCCTTGTCCTCTCTACTACTTTCCTTCCTCGTCCTCACCCTGCTGATCCCCCCTTTCTCTTCCTCCAACTTCGCCGCCGCCGCCTCTGCCCTGCCTCTTCCTCTTTCCCTGCCCTCTGCCCCCAACCCTGCCCCCCAGGAGTATATCCGTCACAGGCTAGAGGAGGAGCAGCGACAGCTCGAGATCCTTCAGCAACAGCTGCTCCAGGAACAGGCCTTGCTGCTGGTAACGGGGTCCCTCAGCTTCCTCGGGAGGATGCTTTCCGAGCACCTCTGCAAGAGGGATGGGAACCTTTCGGGGATGGGATTCGTCTGGACTCGGGGGCAAGCATCTCCTCTCTAGACTGTTGGAAAACAGGAAGAGCATGCCTGCTGCAACTGCCAGGCCACCCCTGTTGAGCCCTGTCCCCCACCCTTGGCTCAGGAATACAAGCGCAAGCAGCTGGAAGAGCAGCGGCAGTCGGAGAGGCTCCAGCGGCAACTGCAGCAGGAGCATGCCTACCTCAAGTCCCTGCAGCAGCAACAGCAGCAGCAGCAGCAGCTTCAGAAGCAGCAGCAGCAGCAGCAGATCCTGCCAGGGGACAGGAAGCCTCTGTACCATTACGGCCGGGGCGTTAATCCTGCTGACAAGCCTGCCTGGGCCCGAGAGGTACACACACTGCCTCCTGAAACTCCTACCTCCCCACTCACTGCCTTGAAGGCTGTGCTGTGGCTGGAAGCAGTTGCCCCACAGCCTCAGGGCCTGAGAATGGGGAAAAGTTCCCTAACATGAACTGTAGCTCATGCATTTGGGGCAGGTGCTGACCTCGAGTTTGTACAGTTGGCTGTAAGACCAAGGAGGCCAGAGCTGGCCCACTTGACACCCTTCTGCATCACAGGTGGAGGAGAGAACAAGGATGAACAAACAACAGAACTCTCCCTTGGCCAAGACCAAGCCAAGCAGCACAGGGCCTGAGCCGCCCATTCCCCAGGCCTCCCCTGGGCCCCCAGGCCCCCTTTCCCAAACTCCGCCTATGCAGAGGCCGGTGGAGCCCCAGGAGGGACCTCATAAGGTGAGTCTCTTACTGCAGACACTGGAAGCACCCCTGATTCCTAGAGCACAGGTATACACACTTATGCGTGCACATTCTGCTCTGAGCTGGAGTCAGGCCTCAGGATCCACAGTCAGAGGCAGTTGCCTGCTTGTGTTTGTTCTTGTGCTTGACCTGTTTATAGTCTCTTGGAGTCTCTTATCCTCAGGTGGATAATTGGCAACCAGCAAGCATAACTTGCTCCTTCCTCCCAGTCCAGGCCCCGACTCTGGGTGGGGATACACCACCGAGTGGGCTGCCCGACCTCCCTGGTCTCTCCCTGCAGAGCCTGGTGGCACACCGGGTCCCACTGAAGCCATACGCAGCACCTGTACCCCGATCCCAGTCCTTGCAGGACCAGCCCACCCGAAACCTGGCTGCCTTCCCTGCCGCCCACGACCCCGACCCTGCTGCTCTTTCGCCTACCACAACACCCAGTGCCCGAGGAGCTGTCATCCGCCAGAACTCAGACCCCACTTCCGAAGGGCCTGGCCCCAGCCCAAATCCCCCAGCCTGGGTCCGGCCAGATAACGAGGCCCCACCCAAGGTAAGGACAGCCGCTCACAGAAAGGCAGGAAAATAGTCAGGGGAGGAGAAAAGAGGGAAGAGGCCAAGAAGATGTGGGACTCAAAGTAGAGAGAGATGAGGAAGATAAGGCATCTGCTGGGGCCCCAAGGTGAGAGGGTTACAGTCTCCTGGGTAGGCGAGCAGCTGACGTTTATGGTGGGGGCGTTGAGGAAGAAAATGCCCAGAGGGTTCGGGAAACCCCAACAACAGGCGCTGGTCATCTCTTTCCAAAGAAGCATCTGGTAAACTTGAACAATCACCCTTTTAGTTAGTCCGCAGCATGCCGGGTACTGTACTACCAGAGCTCCTGGGATAGAACCCAGTGGTGCCATCTCCCAGCTTCATCACTTTGGGCAAGTTGACGCGCTTCTCTGAGCCTCACTGTGCTTCCTCACAAGGGCAGAGAGAACACTTAGCGGCACTCAGAGGATTGGGTGTGAACCGCACAGCACGGTCCCAGGACTGAGTCACTGGCATCTCTGGTCTCTTGTCAGGTGCCTCAGAGGACCTCATCAATTGCCACTGCCCTTAATACCAGTGGAGCCGGGGCGTCCCGGCCGGCACAGGCCGTCCGTGCCAGGTAACCACTGGCTGCACTTGGGTTCAGCCTAGGGAGTGGGAGATTGGTGGGGAGCCCCCCAGGTCACCCACTCGGGGGTGGGAAGCCCCAGCTCCATTACCTCAGCCCCCACCACCCCACCCGCCCCGGCCCCTGTGCTCGCTCTGCAGACCTCGCAGCAACTCCGCCTGGCAAATCTACCTGCAGAGGCGGGCTGAGCGGGGGACCCCCAAGCTTCCAGGGCCCCCTGCTCAAGCCCCTGGCCCGCCCAACGCCAGTAGGTAATGGAGTTGTTCCTACACACCCCCACCCCTCACTCTGCCACCTGCTTTCCCTGGTGATGGATCCCTCAGTGCTGCTCAGCATCCTAGGACAGGGAGCACCTGATCCTCCTGACCCTGACTCTGCCTCCACAGTAACCCGGACCTCAGGAGAAGCGACCCTGGCTGGGAGCGCTCAGACAGCGTCCTCCCTGCCTCACATGGCCACCTCCCCCAAGCTGGCTCATTGGAACGGAACCGTGTTGGGGGTGAGTACACCCCACAGAGCAGTCATGTGGGGATAGCCACAGTCTTAATGGCTTCTGTCTGTGGCATTCTTTGCACAGATACTTTTGAGGCAGAGGTGGAGTCCTGGCTAGCATGAACTCAGGGGCATAGGCTCGGCCGAAGGGCTCTTGGAGGTCCATTCCACTCCAGGTGTCAGTGATTTCTCTCCATCCACTCATTCTCCCAGCTTCCACAAAACTGGACAGCTCCCCTGTGCTCTCCCCTGGGAACAAAGCCAAGCCCGATGACCACCGTTCCCGGCCCGGACGCCCCGCAGTGAGTCCTGGGACGGGCAGGGTCCCTCATCCAGTGCAGGGCTTTGGGGCAGAGTGCAGAGCTGCATCAGGGCAGGGACTCCTGCATCTGGGTGAGGGAAGGACTGGGGCAGCTGGGCCACACTTCACACGTGACTAACCTCTCTTAACCTCTCTCCTGCTTCCCTCTGGCTGCTTTTCTTCCCCTTCGGCCCCCCAGAGCTATAAACGAGCAATTGGTGAGGTTAGTGCAAGGGCCCTGCTTTCCGAGCCCTCTCCTAGCTGATCCTTGGCCCTAGCGGCTTACCAACCAAGTTCCCTTTTCCCTTCACCTCATGCGTTCCTCCACCTGCCCCAAAGGACTTTGTGCTGCTGAAGGAGCGGACCCTGGATGAGTTTCCCCGGCCTCCAAAGAAAGCAATGGACTACTCATCGTCCAGCGAGGAGGTGGAGAGCAGTGAGGAAGACGAGGAGGAAGGCGAAGGCGAGCCATCTGAGGGCAGCAGGGATACCCCTGGGGGCCGGTATGTGCCCAAGATGCAGAGTTGGAGCAGGAGGGGCTGCTCTGGGGCGAAACTGAGGGAAGTGGTCCCCTTTCAGAGTGGGGAACCCTGACCTCACTTCTGGGTGGATCACTTTCCCAAATAGGGAGCAGGTGTGGGTGCTATGTGACCTCCCACTATCATGCAGGGTGGAGGAGGCTTCCTCAGCTACATCTGGGCCTTGGTGAAGCCAACCTTCCCTAGGTACTAAATACGAGGCAGCTATCAGAGTGGACCCGAGTTCTCTCTGGGGGGCTGAGCATGGCATACTATGAGGAGAGATGGAAAGTTCTAGTCCTGCGGACCTTTGTGGTGGTGGGACCTTGAGGGCCCTGTAACCTCCTTTTCTCCACAGCAGCGATGGAGACACAGACAGTGTTAGCACTATGGTGGTCCATGATGTTGAGGAGATAGCTGGGACCCAGACCCCATTCGGGGGAGGGACCATGGTGGTCCAGCGTGTGAGTGACCCTCTCCTGCTGCTCTCTTCTCACTGCCCACTGTGCTCACCATGCCCACCTCAGCCTCAATGCCAGCCCTGCCCTTCTATTCCTTTAGACCCCTGAAGAGGAGCGTAACCTGCTGCATGCTGACAGCAATGGTTACACAAACCTGCCTGATGTGGTTCAGCCCAGCCACTCACCCACTGAGAGCAGCAAAGGCCAGAGTCCCCCCTCAAAGGATGGCAGCAATGACGTGAGTGGGAATGCAGAGGCTCATGGGAGAAGAGGGCAGGGATCCTGGGGGCTCTTCTGGGGAGGCTTTGTGTGGGTAACCAAGGTGGACCAGTCTTTCCCAGTGTGGGAGCTGGGGCCTAGGAACAGCATGGGGTGGAGTTGCCCAGGTCTGCCTATTTACCTGACTAGTGCCTGCCCTCCCATAGTACCAGTCTCGTGGACTGGTGAAGGCCCCTGGCAAGAGCTCGTTCACAATGTTTGTCGATCTTGGGATCTATCAGCCCGGAGGCAACGGGGATACTATTCCTATCACAGGTGAGGGCAGAGACCTGGTCTGTGGGGGAGTGGCTGGAGGGGTACACAGGTGTCCTGAAGACATGCTTTACAAGGTACCATTGTCATACTGCCCTTGTATGGAAGCAAGGAAGGCTCTGGAGATCCCTTCAGCAAAAAAGGAGGTGTGCTCCAATTGGCCAGTGGACCAATAGCCAAAAGCTCAAAATTAATGAACAGCAAACTTTTGAGTATAAGTTCAGTGTTCTGTCCAGTTCTCTGTATAGCTAGGCTGTTCTTTAGTCATTTCCTTTCTTTTTGAACAATCTAAGGAGCTAAGGCCAAATAGGGGCCTGGGACAGTAAGAGACAAGGTGTAGAGGGCTGTAACCCAGATTCCTCTCCTCTTCCCTGCAGCCTTAGTGGGTGGAGAGGGAAGTCGGCTCGACCAGCTACAGTATGACGTGAGGAAGGGATCCGTGGTCAACGTGAATCCCACCAACACCCGGGCCCACAGTGAAACTCCTGAAATTCGCAAGTACAAGAAGCGATTCAATTCCGAGATCCTCTGTGCAGCCCTCTGGGGTAAGGCTGGGCTGGGAGGTCAATGATTTCTGGGATGACCCTCATGCCCTAGGTCAGGTGAGGGTCTCTGATCTGCCTGAGGGCTGCTATTGCAGGCGTCAACTTGCTGGTGGGCACGGAGAATGGGCTGATGTTGCTGGACCGAAGTGGGCAGGGCAAGGTGTACGGGCTCATTGGGCGACGGCGCTTCCAGCAAATGGACGTGTTGGAAGGACTCAACTTGCTCATCACCATCTCAGGTCAGTGTGTGGGGTACGTGGTGGAAGCTAGTGCCCAGGAGGGCTCCTCTCCTGTCGGTCACCTTCTTTTGCCCAGGAGGAGGGCAAGGAGCCGGGAGGTGGCGTCAGCAGAGAAAGGATGATGGGGAGCCAAGGATAGACCTCAGCAAGGAAAGGAGTGTATGTGTTCTTTCAGGGAAAAGGAATAAACTGCGGGTATATTACCTGTCATGGCTCCGGAACAAGATTCTGCACAATGACCCAGAAGTGGAGAAGAAGCAGGGCTGGACCACTGTGGGGGACATGGAAGGCTGCGGTCACTATCGCGTCGGTGAGGCTTGAACCATGATGGGCGAGGCACCTTGCTTGTGGGCAGAAACTGACAAGGAATGTCTAGGCTGCTGCTTGTTATTAGATGTTATTAAGTATGGCTCACGGTGGCCTGTGAACAACAGATCTGAGCCTTGTCCTGTCCTGTGCTGTCCTTCTCATCTCTGACACACTTGAGCCCTTTGTGGTGTCAGTCCATCTCATTGGAGGTCTTCCTCCCTTTTGCTGACACTCCACCCTTCAAAGCATGATACCCTTTCCAAGGAATAGCCTCTCCTAGCAACATGCCCAAAGTATGTGAGACAAAGCTTTGGCATCCTTGCTGCCAAGGAACATTCTGGTTGTTCTTTGTCCAAGACAGTCTGTTCTTCTGGCAGTCCAGGAGACATGCAGCACTCTTCTCCATCACCACAGCTGAAAGGCATCCATCTTTTGCCATCCTGAGAAAGTCTAGGCTTAGTGCCTAAAAAAGTATTGTGGCTAGAGACCTTGGGGACCTGGGGCAGGCAGTGACAAATTCTGAGGCGTGGTCTTCAAAATTCTGTTCTTTTCTGCCCTCAGTGAAATACGAGCGTATCAAGTTCCTGGTCATTGCTCTGAAGAGCTCTGTGGAGGTGTATGCTTGGGCCCCCAAACCATACCACAAATTCATGGCCTTCAAGGTAATCCCAGCCCCACCCTCCCCCGATGCATCTGGAGGGGCTCCCACCCCTCTGCAGGCTGAGCCCTTCTCT
Source organism: Elephantulus edwardii (assembly GCF_000299155.1). NCBI lineage: Eukaryota > Metazoa > Chordata > Mammalia > Macroscelidea > Macroscelididae > Elephantulus > Elephantulus edwardii. Next base: position 112,914 of record NW_006399996.1, on the reverse strand, counting down.
CCCTGCAGTCCTTTGCTGACCTCCCACACCGCCCCCTGCTGGTCGACCTGACAGTGGAGGAGGGCCAGCGGCTCAAGGTCATCTATGGCTCCAGTGCCGGCTTCCACGCAGTGGACGTTGACTCGGGGAACAGCTATGACATCTACATCCCTGTACACGTAAGTGCGGGTTGGGTAGAGGGAGCGGCACCCTTGATGTGGCCCCAGATACAGGACACCAGCACACCTTCTCCTCCCCCAGATCCAGAGCCAGATCACACCCCATGCCATCATCTTCCTCCCCAACACTGATGGCATGGAGATGCTGCTGTGCTACGAGGATGAGGGCGTGTACGTCAACACGTACGGACGCATCATCAAGGATGTGGTGCTCCAATGGGGAGAGATGCCCACCTCTGTGGGTGAGTGAAGTGCCCACCCCGAGGTTGCCCAGGAATGAGACTAGACCACAATCTGTTCACTTACCCCTCAACTGTTCTCGCTGCAGCCTACATCTGCTCCAACCAGATAATGGGCTGGGGCGAGAAAGCCATTGAAATCCGCTCTGTCGAGACTGGCCACCTGGACGGAGTCTTCATGCACAAACGAGCCCAGAGGCTCAAGTTCCTTTGTGAGCGCAACGACAAGGTGGGAGGCTTGTCCCCTGTAAGGCCCCTGTTCTTAGTTGGGTCAACTCCCATGACCAGGTCCCTGGGTAGAGTTTGGGGGAGGGCATGGTTTGCTGTCTTCTGGAAGGGGCCTCTGGGAGCAGAACACAGCATGAGGTTAGCACTGTTAGTGCTCTACTTGGTCCCCCTCCCAGGCCTGCAGCTACCCTCCTGTCCAGACATTCCAGCCTTAAGCAAGGGTGGGCAGCCCCTGGAAATCACTCTGCAGTCTTTCTCCTGCTCTTTTCTATAGACATGCACTCTCTCCTCTTTCCTTCCAGTTTACTTGTGGAAACCCTCCACCCGCCCCCAGACCCTGGTGACCTCTTTTTCTACTCCACCCCAGGTATTTTTTGCCTCAGTTCGATCCGGGGGCAGCAGCCAAGTTTACTTCATGACTCTGAACCGTAACTGCATCATGAACTGGTGATGGGCCCTGGGCTGGGGCTGCCCCAACTGGACCCAGCTCTCCCCTAACAGCCAGACTTCCCAGGCCGCCCCTCTTTCCCTTCCCTGGGCTTTTGCTTTTACTGGTTTGATTCACTGGAGTCTGCTGGGAACGTGACCTCCAACCTGATGCTTTTGTGATCACGTGACCATCCTCTTTCCCAACATATTCTCTCCCTGAAACTGTGCCTGTCTCCATCTTCTGGGGACAGGCATAGCTTCCCCTTACCAGGCATTGAGTGGGCACAGTCTCTCCCACCTTTCCTCTCCTTGAGAGGAGAGTGAGTGGGCTGGGACCCCTTCCCACTGCTGCTGACTGGGCAGGGCGTTGGGCCCCTTCATTTGCACGTCAGGGGAGCCGGCTCCCCCCTTGAATGTACCAGACCCTGGGGCGGGTCACTGGGCCCTAGGTTTTAGGGGGGGTCACCAGCCACTCCAGGCAGGGGCAGGGACCATTTCCTCATTTTCTGAAAGCACTTTAATGATTTCCCTCCCCCCAAGCCCCAGGGAATGGAGAGGGGACCCCGCCAGCCAAAACATTCCCTCTTTCCACTCCCCATCTCCTAGCCTCAGCCTTTCCTGGTGGCGGGAGGGAACTGGGAGCTCTCACCCCTCCCTCTTGCTTGCATCTGTATATAGTGTGAGCAGCAAGTAGCCCCTCTCCCACCCCACCCCTTCTCAATGTAGTGGCCTTGGAAATCCCGTTTGTTAATAAAGACAATTCAACCAGCTCCCACCATTTCTAGCCCCGTTTTATTCTTTGTTTCATGACCTGATGCTGGCTGAGGAGATCCTAGGGAGTTAGAGAGGGGGCAGGGTGGGTATAGGGTGCCCTGAATTTTTCTAAAAAGAGTAGGGTGAACCACTGCTGAGCCAAGACAAACCTAGAGGAAATGACTAACAGAGGGCAGGACATCCACAGCCAGTACCCTCAGGGCTGTGTGATCAAGCAACATAGAAGGGCTTTGGGTCTGTCCCCCTCATTCCAGTCAGGCAAGAATAGGGCTTTGGGCTCCAGCTGCCTTGTGGGTAAATCTTGCAAGGGGTCTCCACTGCTGAGCTGTCATATGGGTAACACAGTTTAGGAGCCCACTAGACCAGAGCTTGAGGGGCTGTGGGGTCTGAGGAAATGTGGGAAGTCACCAGGGCTGAATTGAGAGTGAGTCTTGCTTTCTGGAGGATGGCCCTTCTGCTGACCCCTCCAAGGTCATATGACCTACATACCTGGACACACACAATCCCTCGAGAATTCAAAATAAAGTTTATTACCAGCTGTAGGAAATGATCACTTTTGTTCTTTCCAAAGTTCCTGGAGGAGATTTGAAGGTAAAGGTGGTGGCATGGGTCCAGGTCTACATGCATGGGGGGAAAGGCAGTCTGGGCACCTGGTTGAGGAAGCCCCCAAGGAAGATGAGGCTGGAACCCACTCCAAAGAGCACCAGCGCTGCCCAAAAGCAGATGTTGTCCAGGGCCTTCCCCATTTGCACCCAGTCAGACACCTCCTGAGGAAAGTGGGCACAGCACTGTTACAAAAGGGGGCCTGGCATAGGTTGGCGACCCAAGAGGTCCTCTGCAGGCCCACCTCGCCAGCAGCCTCCTGCTCTCGCATGCTCTCGGCCACGAAGTTCACTGCATCCACACAGCAACGAACTTCAGGGGCTGCGGCGCCCAGGCTTTGGCAGAGGGCAGCTGGTGAGAACATGGAGTGGATCAGAAGCACCTCATCCCTGTAGGGGACCACCATGGCCACAAGTCAGTACTCACCTGTCCAGGTCCCATGCCGGTGCCGCTGCCCTTCAAACACTAGCTCGCTCCGTGGCTTTTTCAGGATCAGTTCCTCAGCGCGGAGCAAGATACCCACAGAGGATGCCCGCCTCGGGGTCTCTTGGGCCTGGGGGGCCTCGTGAGGTGACCCAGAGCTCAGGAGGCGCGGCAGCAGTTCCAGTAAGACCTGAGGCGGGACCAGGTGGTGTGGTGGGTGAGGAACTCCCAGCCTTTCCGCCCAGGGCCTCCCACTCGAAGCTTACATGGCGCAACCGCGGGGACGTGGCGTGAGTGGTAGGTGTCCGCAATGACACATTGAGCACGATGACGCAATTCATGACAATGAGCGTGGCAACCACCATGACGAAAATTAAGTACCTGAGGAACCCAGGATGCATGATGTCACAGTATCTCGACTCAACGGATGTCACAGCCTGTCCTCTGACCTCATAAACACTTTTCTCAACACAGAGGTTGGAACTATGTCCCTAGTGGGTCCCTATCTGCAGAGCCTGGCGCCTCCCCTGCTCTTCCCCTCCCTCCAGGAGCAGCCATGAAGGGGAACCCCAGCTCTCTGGACACCCTGCTGTGGGTCTACCATTTCCACAGCTCCACCGAGGTGAGGTCCCCACCCTGGTAATGGCACTTTGAGATTGTCTAGGTAGGTTTCCACACCTCCCCACATGACCCTTGCCCTTAAACCCAAGGACTCTACTCTCCTGGCTCCTTCTCCAGGTGGCCCTCCAACCCCCACTTCTATCATCCCTGGAATTGGCTCTGACTGCAGCCTATGAATATCTGGAGCAGAAATTTGGAGAAATGAAGTCTCTGGAGCTGCAAGAATCGGAGAACTCACAGAAGCCATCCACCCCGGATCCCACCCTAGGGCTGGTGCTAAGAGAAGCCACGGCCAGCGTCCTAAGTTTCGGTGCCACCTTGTTGGAGGTGGGGTGCTGAGGAGGAGATGGGAAGATAGGGTGGGGGGTAGGCAATAGAGCAGGCACCTCTACATCTCCACTAAGCTCTGCACCCCTACTGCAGATCTCAGCCCTGTGGCTGCAACAGGAGGTGTGGCGACTGGACAGTGGCACCAGCGACCTGGACCCAGCCTCAGACTCTGGAGATCCAGGTGGAGCGCTGGCCCGGGTTGCCCAGGTCGCAGCGCAGGGGGCACGACAGGCAGGAGCTGCGGCTGGCACCAGCACCCGGCTCCTCCTTCAGGGGGCTTGGCTATGCCTGTCTGGACGAGGTCTGCAGGAGTCAGCTTCCTTCCTGCAACAGTGTCAACACCAGCTGGGTCTCGGATCCCCAGAGGAACACGTGAGTGAGACGTGGGAGGGGGCAGGAGGCCCAGGAGGAGAAGGTGGTGGTGGTCATAGCCATGCAGAACTGCTGAGCTGCACCGTCCCCCATCAGAGACACTCAGGAGACCTCAAGGTAGCATCCACCAGCAGCGCAGAGGATGAAGGACCTGAGACTCCACCACCATCCCAGCTCTAAGGCCGATAAAGCCCTGAAGCTGCCAAGAGCCCTTTGGTTTTGGTGTCTCCTTCTGCGCCCCACCCTCATTGGCCCCGCCCCAGGCGCCTCCCCTTACGGCCCACACTCTTGGAGAGGTCACTGCTGGGGCTGGGTCAGTACTTACCTGCCCAGCAGCGGCACACTTAGAGATGTCTCAGGGATTTTCTGGGCAATTAGGAAGAGAAAGACAGTCTGGGCGAGAAGGACGTTGATAGAGACGGTGCATTTCTGGCCACCAGCTGGAGGGGGCACCCGGTTAGAGCTGGTACTGGCCTCTCCAGAAGCAGCCTGGGGCTGGGGCTTGGGGCGACTCTTTACCCTGCGCAGGCAGGAAGTAAGCAAGCAGCACTAGGCCGGAGATAAGCACGCAGGGCACTATGATGTTAATGACGTAGAAGAGGGGCTTCCTGCGTATGATGAGCGTGTAGATGACGTCAGTCTCCCCCACGCTGTCAGCTGACCCTCCTTCGTGGTGGCGGATCATCCCTGGGCAGAAGTCTATGGCCCACTCGCCATTCTCTGCAAAGGGGGAGGGGGCATCAGGTCGCTCTGAGGATGGGGAGCCCTGCGCTACCTTCCAGCCTCACCTGACTGAAGCCGAAGAGGATGGATCTGTCTCAACTAGGGTGAAGTGGGCAGGATGGGGGCACTTTGGGTAGAAAGTTAAGGAAAGACCTCCTGAGGGGTGGCACGGCCAGTCTGACAATAGAGAATGATTTCGGGAAAGAGGTAATTTTTTAGTCAATCCCTGGTATTGATGATCTGAGTTAGTCCTACTCTGAAAGCTCACGAGCACCAGGTTTTGCGAAGCAGGAAGGGGCTTCACCAGTGTAAGCCTCAGTGTCGATTTCTATCTTGTTGATGGTCTCGCCAGCGTCATCCACAGCAAAAATGAACTCCACCTCTTGGGCATTGTATGTTTGAGATCTGTGGAGCAAGGATCCAGATCCCTCTCTTCACGCAGTAGGAGTCTAGTTTGAGTCCTCGCCCCTTCACACAAGCCCCGCCCCCCGCAAAACACCACCCCTTGCCCAAGCCACGCCCCTGGTGCGGTTCCGCTCCTCCCTACGAGGTGCTAGGTGTGGCGTTTGAAGCTCCACCCCTCTCTCCAAGGCCCACCCCTTTTCCCTAAGCCCCTCCCTCCAATGCTCAGGGAGTTTAGAGCCCCGCCCAGTGGAGAAGTTTCAGTCACCTCCCTTGTGCAAGCCTGACTTGGGCGGCCCGCCCCAAGTGCCGCCCACAGCTTTTGTCCTCTGGATAGCTCTTCCCACCTGAACACGAGGGAGCAGTTCTGCCAGTCGAAGGGGAAGTAGGTGACTTCCACCGCACAGGTGCTGCGGTAGATGGCAGGGGGCAGCCAGCTCACGAGGCCGCCCTCATAGACCAGAACGTTGGCGTCGTAGGCCACGCCAAACTGGCCGTCAATACTGTGGGTCCGGGGAATCAAGATTTGAAAATCTGAGCCACCATCCTCCAGGGGCCCTCCGCCCCTCCTGGGTCCAGCCTAGCCCCCAGGCCTCTGATCTTTTCCAGGTCCAGTGTCAGGCCTTGTCCTCACTTGTTTTCTAGCACGATCTCTGGTAGCCACACGAGTTCTGAAGGGACCCGCAGGGTGTCTATGCCCCCGAAGTCTTCCTTGCTATAGTTGAGTCGGTAATCTTGCCAATCCTAAAGAGTGAGGGACAGAAGGACTTCTGCCCTGTGGGTTCCACCCCGTGCCACAAGAGAGTTTGGGAGAAAGACGTCCCTGGTTAAGACTGCCCTCGCCTTTGACTCACGATTCCAATCCAGACACTGGAAGTGAGGGTCTCTTCCTTCTCATTCTGCAGACAGGAAATTGGGGTAACTGAAGTGGGATTTCAGGGCCAGAGCAGCATTGGGGCAACAAGTGGGATTTGGGACTCAGAGATAGGCCTCTGGGAAGAGGCAGTGCTTACCAGTGAGATGAGATTGGTCAATGTGACCTTGATATTGATGGCGACAGTGTCCTCAGGCCCCCTCACTGGTCGGCTTTTTGGATCATAGTTGTCAAAAAGATGGTGATAAAGATCTAGCTCCTGGTTCTTCCCTTCACTGCTGCCTGTGGAGAGCGAGGAGAAGGGGGTCTCTTCTCTGTCCACTGGGTCTGCACAGGTGGCTACTGTGTCTCAGTAACCCAGGCTGTGTTTTCTAGTGTCTGGCACCACCTGCGTTAATGTCATTAAACCTGTGCACCGAGCACTATGGCCTGATTTCCTGTGGTGGTCTCTGCTTTTGCCCTTGTTCCTTTTATTTCTCTATGTATCTGAATGCCCGCCCCCGACCCACATCCAAACCTGGGAGCCCCAAGAGGAGCAGGGCGCAGAGCAAACTCACTGCCATCCTGCCATCTGGGCCTCAGGGTTATTCTGAGCTTTGCATGCTGTGTGTTGGGGAGGAGGGTGTTAGTTCCGGGCTGGGATAGGGGACTGTCACCTAATACTCTGCCCACCCCTGCTGGCAGCCAAGGACATCTTTCTGGCTGCTTCTAGAAGCAACTGCTCCACCCCGTGTGCCCTCATCCCAGCAGCCTTTTCCTGATCTTCAGCCAACCCCTCAGCTACAGATCTGAGCTTTCCTGAGTCCTTCAGTAACCCTGGGAACCCTAACCCTGCCTGTAAGGGATGACACAGACTCTGCTTTTGGTACACGCTGGTGTCATCTGAGTAAAAAGCCCTGTAGAGGTGATTCTGCCTACTGAACTCATCTGTGCCTCACACAGCTACCTACCTGTACAGCATGTCATCACCACTCACGGCCTGGCCAGGGCCACACAAATGCAGCTCCTGCCGACAGAGTTTGGCAACAAGCATTCTCCCCTTGAAACTATACCGGATGCAATGGAGTCCTAGTGATTCCTAGTGATCGTACAGAACAAGGGGACGTTCTCCACCAGGTTTCCAGGCTGTCCCTGGCGAGTTGTGCTGTGAACCGAAAGGCTGAGTGACTCTGGCGGTTAGATTCCAAGGCAGGTGGACAATCTCCATCAACCACGATTTACATCCTTGGAAAGTCGGTGGAGTGTCACTGAATCAATGGCAGCGACTCTGAGTTGGGTTTTATGGAGGCCATGTTCGCCAGGACTTCTTGCACATCACCCTGAAGACCTGGTGATAAGACCCGCAAGGAGCCCTGGTGGTGCAGCGGTCAGGCACTGTGTCAAGAATGATGTGACACTCTGCCCCCGTAAAGATCACAGCCTCAGAAACCTTGTATTACAGTTGTGCCCGGCCCTGACGCTCCACAGCAGTGCATTTGGTTCATTTTGAGATTTAATGATACAGGCTTTGCATTGCAGAGATAGCATTTGGCAAAGAAGACAAATGTCACAATACAAGGCCTGTGATTTCCCTCAACTTTGTTCCCAGGTCCCAGTCGAGTGTGGGCAGTAGACATGCAGGTTTCTCCTCGCCTCTCTCTGCTTCCACCTTGTGGCCACTGATGGTAATGCTTCCCTTCCCTCGCACTTAGCGTTAAAGTCGGCTTCTTGGGCCACCTTAGAGGTTCACCGGTGCCTATTTAAAAAACAGATTCCAAAAAATAAAATACAGACTCTAACTCCGAAGGAGTGACCTCTGGTGGGTAAGGAACTGCCCTGCCAACCCAAATGCAGATAGTTCGGATCCAACAGCCACTGAGCTGGAAAAAAGTGAGTAATCTCCCCTGTCATTTACAGCCTCTGAAAGCCCACTGGAGGGTCAGCTAGGAGTCAGTTCCAATTCAACAACACATAACATTGCCGAAGAATCTTGATCTAGAAAAATGCTGGTACCTGCCAGAATATGTTAATTGTGATTTTAAGAAAAGTTTACAGAAAAATTGGATTTTTATTTATTCATTCATTGCTGTACAGTCCCCCCCAGTTAACTTTCTTTTTAAAAAAATCATTGTTGCCCAATTTCCTCCCTTTCCCCCATCTCCCAGTCCACTTTGCAATGCACCTCCTAGTCTGAACTATTGTCATGTAAATAATGCCTAATTCTATTTAAAAAATTCTTTCCTTCATCTATTCCAATACAATGTTCATTATCTATCCCCTCTTTTCCTTCTTTCTCCCCAGAACAACCCCATGACAGTCCTGTTTTATTACAGTGGTATTATACAATATTTATCCTTCTGTGCCTGAGATCTTTCACTTAGTAGAATGCAGTGATTTTCACTCAAGCTCTCAAATACATAGCAAGTGATCAGAAAAAGCATGGCCTGAATCAGATGCACCTTAGTCCTCAAACTGACATCAGCCCTTCTCAATAATTTGGAGAGGTCCCTAACTGCAGTTTCCCAACTCAGTAAGTCTCCTGACTTCCTGACTGTTCGTACCAAGTGTGTTAATTGTGGATCCAAGTAAGATGAAGTTGTTGATAGCTTCAGTCTATTTTCCATCCACCATGGCATTGCCTATCAGTCCAGTGGTAAGAATCTTTGTTTTCTTGACATTGAAATGCAATCCATACTGCAGGCTGCCTTTCTTAATCTTCTGCTGTGAGTGCTTCAAGTCCTCTTCACTTTCAGCCAGCAAGATTCTGCTATGTGCATAATGCAGGCTATTGATGACTCTCCCTCCAATGCGGATGTCACATTCATCTTCATAGAGTCTAGCTTCTCAAATAATGAATGCCTTTTAATTATTATGTTGGAGAAGAGCACTGTAGAGCTAAAAACCCAAATATGTCTTGGAGGGGATACTTGAGAGTAATCTTTGGAGGCAAGGATAAGGCTTCATCTCACATACTTCAGGCATGCTGTTCAGGAGTACATTCCTAGAGAGGAGCATGATGCTTGGGAGGATGAAGGAGAGAAAGATAACCCATAAAGTGGATTGACATGGTGACTGCTACATTAGCTCTAGTGTGTCAGGAAGTGTTAAATGGCATAGGATAGGATGGGTTCAGATGTGCTGTTGATAGGGTCATTATGAGTCATATTCAACTCAATGGCACCTACCACAACAGTATCCTTTAGGGTCACCCATGTTGTGTAATGTATTCCATTATTTGAATGTACCATAGTTTTTCTATGCATTCATTTGTTGATGGACACTTGGGTTGCTTCCATCTCTTTACTATTGTGAATAATGCAATAAGAAGCATGGGTGTGCATACATATATTTGGATGGCAGTCCTGGTTTCTTTAGCGTATATTCCCAGTGGTGGAATTGCTGGGTCAAATGGTATTTCTATTTCCAACTTTTTGAGAAAACACCAGACTGCCTTGCATACTCGTTGCACCATTTTACACTCCCATCATAGTGAATAAGGGTTCCAGTCTCTCCACAACCTCACCAGCATCTGTTGTTTGCTGCTCTGTTGAACTTTGCTATTGTTGTTGAGGTAGGAATATGTTTTTTTTAAAGAAGCTTCCTAGGTATTCCTCGTGGGATAGGAGGAGTTGGCCTAGCACTTTTGATGCCTTACACATTGTTTCTTTACCCCAATCCATATAAAGTTTACCATTATCCTGATGTATAGAAGAGGATAGGAAGGCTGAGGTCCAAGATCACATATGTAGTTTTTAGTCTTGCATGAGGTTATCAATGAACTTAAACACTTGTGTGCTACTTTATACTTCATTCGAACTTTCAAGTTCATCATTTAATTTGATATATTCTTTTTTTTGTTGTTGTTGTTAAAATCCACCAGATTTATTGACATTGTTCTTTCTGGGGGCAATTCACTAAGTCAGTTTGTGCACAGATTGTTGGTCTTCCATCAAAGTGGTGGCTACATGAGGCAGCAAGCAGCAGCTTAGAAGGCTAGTACAACTAGCCACATTAGTACAACTGCCCCACAGTTACGTCAGTCCATGATCTAGACCATGCTTTACGCTCTTCAGGGTCCTTCTTTAGAACCTACTCCTTGGAGTTTTTTCAAGCCCCTGCCCAAGCCAGAAGGTGCCGGATGCTTTGTGAGCTGGACAGGTCTAGATGTTATGGTCATGCAGTTATTGTTTCCAATGTGCACATCCTGGCACCCATACAGGACAATAGATTGCTGGCGTGATATTGAATTTGGGTCTGGGACCCAGTGGGACCAGCTCATGCCGTGTCTATCACCCCTGGTACCATTGAGTCCCAGGACTTGAAGCCCAAGCTGAGCGGGCATTGGGCATCTGGGTTCTGACAGGCAAGGGCTCTGAAGTTTTGGGAAGTTGGGCAGTTGAAGCTACTACCTTGGTATCCTGAACCTGCTCTCCCTGTATGGTCTTCTTAGGAAGACTCGTATTTTTCAGGAACAGGGCTTGGGTCTTCCTCCAGGTGCAGGCTGTTCAGGCTCTTGGAAACTGTGGAATCATTCCAGTAGCACAAGGCATCCATTTCTGTCCTTCCTGTGCTCAGAAAGAAATTCCTTAACATGAAGACTGTATCATCCATCTTGTTCTGCACCTGAGAGAAGGCTTTAGAGGTTTCTGATTGACAATCCTGAATAGAGGGCCTGTCTTCGGGTTTAGGACTCCTACATCACAGCATTAGCTTCTTCAGCCCTTCCAAGCCTGGAGTGTTGGGCCCAGGTTCTGGTAGTTCCAACAGAGGGGGCCTGACCTGATAATCATGTACTGCTGTCGTTACCACGGATGTCTGGACCTTGATCTCAGCTTCCTGCTATCACTGCCCACATTAAGGTTTCAAAGTTGTAGACATCACTGCTCAATGAGACCCTCTGCTTTACATCAGCCAACAGCTCTGGAGCCAAGTACTTAGGGTGCCTCCTTGCTCAGTGGACCCTGCCCTTGACAGTGACTCTCCCTGAAATGTTGACAAGCCAAACTCTGCTAGCTTGACATGGATCTCTTGGTCCAATAGAACACAAGAAGGCTTAAGGTCTCGGTTTAGCAGGACTGGGTTCAGGTTGTGCAGGTAACACATCCCCATCACAATCTCATTCAGGAGGCAGCTTAAAAGTGGGCAGGGTTAAGGGCAAGAAGATTGCAGCAGCCCAGAGAGGGAGCCATTTTCCATGAATGGCGTCACCAAAGCTGGCCCTGACACACTGTCCCATTCCAGTTGCTCAGTGTCTCCTACCAAGAGCAGCACATAGGAGTTTCATAGGTGTACCATGGCCTTCATCTCTTGGGGGAGAGCGTCTTTGAGTTCACAATCTTGACTGCTAAATCGATGCTCCATTTCTTATGTTGTTCCCGGCACACAACATCGAACCCTTCTTCACCAACAAATTTCCAGTTCTCCAGTTCCTCAACGGGCAAAAGAGGTGCTGAGCACTGCCGGGCTATAACTTGGACGACATCAGACTGGAGGGTGCCAGAAGCTTCCAGAAGGAAATAAATCATGAGCCTTTATTGGAGTGACTTTCGTGGAGATGGCTGCAAGCTGCAGGCTATTTACTTCTTAGAAAGAGCAAAAACGTCTGCGGTTAGGGACCTCTCCAAAATATTGAGGAGTAATGATGTCAGTTTGAGAATAAGATGCAGTTGATTGAGGCCATGGTCTTTCTGACCACTTGCTATGCATCTGAGAGCTGGACAATGAATGAGGATGACAGAAGAATTGATGCCTTTGAGCTGTGTTGTTGAGGAAGAGTACTGAACATGTCATGGACTGATAAAAGATTATGTCTTGGAAAGGGTGCAGCCAAAGGGCTCTTTGGAAGCAAAGATGATGAGGCTTTGCCTCCCATACTTCGGGCACGTTGCTAGGAGGGGGCTGTTCCTTTGTGAGGGACATGATGCTAGGGAAGGTGGAGGTTCAGCAAAGGTGGGGAAGACCCTCAACCAGGTGGATTGACACAGTGATAACTGCAATGGGCTCTACTGTGTTAGGAGGTGTGAGGTTGGCACAGGATAGGACAGGGTCATTGCTCATGGGGTCACTGGGTCATACATGATGGCACCTAACAATACCAACTTCTTGGAAAGGTCTCAACATTACCTTCATCTTACAAGCCAGGGCATCTATGTAGGTGGCTTGTCCATTTTGCACACATCCTGGAGCCTCTGTCCCACTGCTCCCGCCTCATCATTCCTTGTTCAGACCCTGAGGGTCCGCCCGTTCATACAGTTCTGAGGCGTGAGTTGACTGCTGCTGGTTATTCACGGCCTCTGGAATAGACTGTAGAGTCTGGGCCTAGAGTTGTTGGGATAAATGCACGCAACATAAAGGTCCCCTGATTGGGGCCAGGTAACTTTGAATAAGACTGAGATAAATAAGACACAGCCTAGGGAGTCAGTGGGAGCTCTGTTGGTGTAGTGGTAAGGAGCTGTGCTGCCATCCCAAAGGTGTGTGGTTTGAATCCACCACCTGCTCTGTGGGAGAACGAAGGGCAGTCTTCTCCCTCTCAGAGGCAATTTAATGCCTCTGAAAACCTGCCGGAGTCGGAACCCACAGGTCAGTTCTGGCTCGATGGTACTCAACAAGGAGGAGTTGTTATGAAGGAGGGAGACCTAGAAACAGATACTGATGCCACAACATTTAAAAGGGTGCAGAATTATCTGTGGCTATGGCAGCTGTTGGTTGGATTGCCACAAACAGAGCTTCTCTGTGTTGCCTTAAGGAAGGCAGGGTTTCATGTGGGTTTACCACAGGTTTAAGAAGCTGCCGGCCCCTCTCGCTCCCCCATTTACTGCAGTCAACTCCGTGCACTGCTTGACTTCTGACCAAACTGCCTTCTTCTCTATGTGTGTCTCTCTCTAGTGTGTAGCTTCCCCTAAAACCAATTTTCGTCAAGCTGATTCTGACTCCAGATGACCCTGACATGAGTTAGAGTAGAATTCTGAAAATGGGGTTTTCATGGTCATGATCTGTCAGAAGCAGATGGCCAGGCCTTTCCTCCTAGTTCGTCTCAGTACGGAGCCTGCTGAGTTGAAGGTGCACTACCAGTCACAGAACCTCCATTCTCCTACATGGAAGGTGAGAATTCTACCGACCAACAGCTGATCAACAATCTACATCTAGGACACTAACTGGGGAGGCATGGGAAGAGTAGAAATCGTCATATTTTGGGCCTCAGATCCACATATTGCTGCCTGGGTTCTAACTCTCTGGCGTACATCTTGTTGCTTGCTGCGGAGTCGCCAGCTAGGCTTTCCCTTTTGACCACTGGGAAAGCTCACAGGCACCAGCTTGCCACTCAGCTTCTCTTGAAGTCAGAAATCTCCTGGAGGAGTCCCAGGGGAAGTCTTGAACGCCCACCCATGAGGTCCATTGATTGCCTTATTAGCAGACAGTCTTCTCCAGTTGCCTGTGGGGATAAGATTGCCTGCAGAGAGTCAGTGGTGTCGGGCAGAGGCCCGTGAATTGGACCTGGTGTTTTTTTAATTTTTATCATTAACACTCTATAGAACCTTGGCACATGGTTTGAATGCACCAGCTGCTCCCTAGGACAAGGATGGGCAATCTCCTCCCATGCCAGTAACTGCCTCTGAAAACCAGCCAGGGGGCCAGCTCTGGGTAAGTTCCGACTCAACGGCACACAACAACAACATAGAGCCTTAGTGAACTGTCCAACATTTTTGTTTCTGGGAACTCCTTGACGGGCCAGCCAGACCCGCAGATCTCAGTTCAACAGGAAGTCACACCCTTTACCTACTGGCTCCTGGCTCACATCTCAGAACAGCTGTTGCTGCCTCTAGCAGCCACGCCCCACAGACTTGTTTTTCAGCCATCAGTGCCCTCCCTTCTCGAGAAAATATCTCCAAACTCGGCTGATGAGAACCCCCTTTGCAGAGGATTATAAGAGCACCCCTTCTTTCTCTGGGAGCAGGGAAAGTGGTTTGCCCGAGCGAGGACAGAGTACATTGCAATCAGGTGCTATCGAGTTAAACTGCAGCTGGGACCCCTGCCCCATCCTGTGCCAGCCTCATAATCTCCAATGTGCTTAAATTAATTCTTGCAGTAACTGTGTCGATCATCTTATTGAGGGTCTCCCTCTCCTTTGCTGATAGTCCACTTTTTCAAGCATGATGTCCCATTCCAAGGACTAGCCCCTCCTATACCGTGCTCAAAGTATTTGAGAAGTCTCACTACCCTTGCCTCAAAAGAATACCCTAGTGGCACCACTTCTAAGATCAATTTGCTTGTTCTTTTGGCAATATTGAATATATGAAGAGTATATTCAATGTTCTTTGACAGCAGCTCAATCAGTTAAAAGGCACTAGTTCTTCTTCATCAGGATGGTTGGTGAAAAGATTGAGATTGTTCACAGCTTTAGTTTGCTTGGCTCCACAGTCAATACTCTTGGCACCAGTAGCCAGGAAATTAAAAGGCGTATTGACATGGAAAAGTCTGCTGTTAGGGACCTCTCCAAAGTACTGAAGAGCAATGGTGTCTCTTGGAGACTAAGGTGAAACTATCATAGCTTTGACCTTGCATAGAGCAGGGTTTAGGGCTGTTGTATATAGGGTCGCTATGAGTCTCAGGTGACTTGATGGCACATAACAATAACACATTAGATCTTGCATGCTTTTTTTTAATTTAAATTTTATTTTATTTTATTATTTGTGTGTGTGTACCATCAAATCAGATCTAACTGGTACAGGAGGAGATTGCCCCTCCTTCTCCAGCAGAGCATCTGGTGGATTCAAGCCGCATACCTCTGGGATTGCAGTGCAGCTTCTTGCCACTAGGCCACCAGAGCTCCCTTCATGCTTTATTTCTTAAAATGGCATCTTTGCTTTTTTGCACTTTTAAGCAGTCCTTGAGAGGAATATATGATTAGGTATTGTATCTATGATGACAATCTGGAACAAGAGATGCATTACAAAGTGGGCTCAGGGAGGGAAAACAGAGAGGGATGGAGGAAAATATGCAACAATAAATGGGTTAAAAAAATAATGAAAAGAACTATATGGGATCAAGGTGACAAAAGCAAGCTGAAAAATTAGATATGAACCTCGGGAGACAGCGAGTTTATGTAAACAGAGGAATAAAAACTCAGGGTGAGAATGATAACACAACTCTGTTTCCTGAGTTGTACATGTAGAAATGGCTCAATGTTTTGCTATGTATATTTCGACAACACAGTGTTTTTTAAAAAAGAAAAAGAAAGAGATCCTTGATAGCAGATTTGCCCAATGCAATGTTATTTGATTTCTTGACTGTTGCTACCATGTATGCTGTAAAAAGAGCAATGCTATGTGGAGATGGCCATATCTGACCTTTACCAACTCCACAAAGGGAAACTGTCCCCATGAACATCAACAGCACAAAACCAATTTCCATGCGGTCAGACACATCTCCCACGCTCCTGCACCTCTTTCTATTTATCCCAACACCAATCTTACTCTTTTACTGGGCCCAGAATCCCTTGCAGTAGCTCATAGATCACACAGAACCATATTAGGGAAGCAAAAATGCTATAATTCAGGTTAGTAGCAGAATACAATCACTCCAGACAGTATCTGGAATGTGCTCGCAGGTGCCTCAGCATTGAGCCTCACAGCATTATGCCAATGTTACAAAGCTCCCAGTCTGTCAGTTATAGCTCTCCCTGCTCCCCCCGTTGTCCAGCAAACTTGGGCAAAGGCTCCTGCTTCTGCTTCTATGAGAGAGTGGTCCCAAGGTGCAGTCCGTCTCACGTCAGATCTCTGGTTCTCTGCTGTGATTGCTATGGCCCATCCCTCCAGGCCTTGGTCTGCCTGGGGCAAGAATCTCTTGCCCCAAAGGACATATTGCAGACTCTGGCTTTTTCTTTGCTGGTGGTGAGGTTCTCCAATTCTACTGCTGGATCTGTCAATTTAATGGCAAGACTGCCCAATTTCCTTGTGGATAAGATAACACACCCTATTCATATATTCCCACCCATCCACATGACAGAGTCAGTCAATGATTGTTGTTGTTGTTGTTGTTATGTGCCATTGAGTCACTTGCGACTCACAGCGACCCTGTGTACAACAGCCCTAAACTCCGCTCTGTCCTGTGCCAATCGTACTGTCTCTGGCACTCCCATCCCAATTATCCCAGTTACTGAATCAATCCACCTCATAGAGGGCCTTCC
>NW_006399996.1:92891-95598 GCF_000299155.1 Elephantulus edwardii | reverse complement strand
GCTTTCAGCCAAGATTCATCTAACATCAACTACAATATCTCTAGTACCACGACCCCTTCTAAACCCAGCCTGGACTTCTGGCAGTTCTCTGTTGATGTGCTGTCCCAGTCGTTTTTGGATAATCTTCAGTAAAATCTTGCTTGCATGTGAAATCAGTGAGATTGTTCTGTAGTTTCCACATTCGGTTGGGTCACCTTTCTTTGGGATAGGAACAAATATCGATCTCTTCCAGTCAGTTGGCCAACTAGGGAAGTCATTTTGAAAAATAAACTCTTAACAACCCAAGTGTTGACTATGGATCCAAATGAAGCGAAATCCTTGACAATTCCACTCTTTTCTCCATCTATCATAATGCTGTTTATTAGCCCAGTTGTCAAGATTTTTGTTCCTTTGTTGAGGTGTGATCCACATTGATGACTGTAGGCTTTGATCTTCTTCAGCAAGCGTTTCAAGTTATCTTCATGTTCAGCAAGGAAGGTTGTGTCATCTGCAAATAATGCAGGTGGTTAATAAGTCTTCTCCCAATCCTTATGCCACATACTTCTTCATATAGTCAAGCTTCTTGAAACATTTTCTTAGCATAAAAATAGAATAGATACAGTGAAAAGATACAACTTTGACACACATCTATCCTAACTTTAAACTATGAAGTCTTCCTTTTTCTGTTTGAACAATTCCTTCTCAATTGATGTACAGGTTCCATATGAGTACAAAATAAGTGTTAAGGAACTCAAATTCTTTCTCTCAAATGTTATTCATAATTAATTATTATCCACATAGTTATGTGCCTTTACATGGCAAATAAAACATCTTTTTGGTATTCTCTGCTTTCAGTCAAGATCCATTTGACATCAGCAATGATATCCCTCATTTCAGAGCCTCTTCTGAACCCACTTTGAATTTTCTGGAAGTTCCCTGTTCAATATACTGCTCTAATGTTTTGGGGTGTTTGGGTTTTTTTATAATCTCCAACAAGATTTCACACATATTGTTTGACAGTTTCCACACTTTGTTGGATCACCTTTTTCTGCAAAGGGCACAAGTATGGAACACTTCAAAAGACTGGGTCACAGTTTTCCAAATTTCTTGGCATAAATTAGTGATCATGGCTTGGGCTGCATCTGTTTGCTGAAACACATTCATTGGTATTTCAGCAATTCCTGAGATATGGTTTTGTGTTTTTTTAAAAGAAAAAAAAAATAATGCCTTCAGTACCATTGATTGTCGACCATATGCTACCTCCTGAAATGGTTCTGTGTAGACCAATAATTCTTTTTGGTATAGTGACTCTGTTTATTCTTCCATCTTCTTTTGGTGTTTTGTGCATCATCTAAGATTTTGTCTCTAGCATCTAGTTGCATCAGTATTGCAACACAAACGCTTACTTTTGTTTTCCCCAGATCTTTCCACTTAAGAAATGCTGAACATGTTCTTCCCTTTTAGTATTCTAACTCCAGGTTTTTGTATATTTTTTATAGTCCCTTTTTAAAAAATCAGGCTCATTAAATCAGTTCTTTTTGCCTCCACTTTACAAAGTCAGGGTAAGATGGCTCAACATCTCCAGTTGCTGTTGTGATTTATCATCTCAGCCTTCACAATACTCTGTTCAGCTCTCTTATATCATCATTTCTTCCTTTTGTTTTAGCTTCTTTACATTCCAGGGCATGTTTCAGAGTTTATTCTCACATCTATTTTGATCTTTTTCTATCTTTTTAAGACCTTTTGCTTTCTTCATGTATGATGTTCTTGATGCATGCTTGAAGATTTATCTTATCTGGCCTTCGGTCATTAGTGTACAATGTATCAAAACTATTCTTGAAATAGTTTTTAAATTCAGGTAGAATCATGTTTTGACTCTCACAGACTTGTTTCAATTTTTTTCTGCTAAAATGTCAGTTTTCATATGAGCAATAGTCTGTTACACAGTCAGCCGCTGACCTTGTTCTTACTGCTGATAATGAACTGTCTCCACTAATGTAGTCAATTTGGCCCAATCAAGTGAGTTATTCTATCAAATGAGGCTCATGTGTATGCTTTTGTTGTTGTTGTTTACTATCAAGTCAGAACCAACCCATAGCTGACCATCTGGCAAGTTTTCAGAGGCTGTTAATCGCACAGGAGGAAATTGCCCAACCTTCTCCTGCAGAGCAGTTGGTGGCCTTGAACCATATGCCTTCAGGATTGTAAATGCAGCGTCTTGCCACTAGGTATAGACACTGTTTATTTTTATTTTTTTAAATGTATTTGCAATAAATCATGACTTAAAAAACCATTCATTGTGTTAAATTCTATCACGTGACTCTTCAGTCTTATTTCAGTCACTTAGTCTGTATTTTCCAACCACTTATCCTTTTTTGTTTTCAAATTTTGCATTCTAGGCCTAGTGGTAAGGAGCTGCAACTACAATCCCAGAGGCGCACGGTTCAAATCCACCAGATGCTCTGCCGGGGAAGGAGGCACAATCTCCTCCTGTACCAGTCAGATCTGATTTGACGGTACACTCACACAAAAAAATAATAAAATAAAAAAATTTTGCATTCTAATAACCAATTATTATTTCATTTGTTAAATGTATTTATTTACTTTGTTCACTTGTGTGCCGTCGAATATTAACTCATTTTTATTGCATGTTTGATCAATTTCAGATTGCAAATGTTGGCAGAAGTCCAGTTTCTTCATTTTTATCTTTAGTTGTCAGAGTGTATAT
>NW_006399996.1:90661-92791 GCF_000299155.1 Elephantulus edwardii | reverse complement strand
TTGAGCTGCAATCTATATTATATATAAATATTATAATATAATATATTATGTATTCAATATATAATGTAAGTCTATATTATAATATAAAACAAATAGTCCTCTATTATTAACAGGTCTTCCCTGGATGTGAATGGCTATTATCCTATCACTGCCTGCATTGTGCTTTAAGACAGATCTAGAAATATTCTTTTTTTAATTTTTTAAATTTTTTTAATTCTTTTTTTAATTTTATTATTTTTGTGTGTGAGTGTACCGTCAAATCAGATCTGACTGGTACAGGAGGAGATTATCCCTCCTTCCCCGGCAGAGCATCTGGTGGATTCGAACCGTGCGCCTCTGGGATTGTAGTTGCAGCTCCTTGCCACTAGGCCACCAAAGCTCCCCCGAAATATTCTTTTTTGATGATGAATTCAATGCCGTTTCTCTTCAATTTGTTTTTCCCAGCATAGACCGTATGATTGATTATTTCAAAATGTTCAAGCACTGTCAGTCCATTTCACTCCACTGATTCCTAGAATATCTTTATGCTTTCCATTTTCTTTTTGACAACTTTCTGGATTCCTATTTTGTATAATGCAGGTCCTCATTGTGTGAAAGCTTTCCTCTGTTCCTGTTATAAGGTCAGCTCTCTTTTGAGGAGGCAGCTCCACTTCCAGTGCTTTGTTGTTCAATGTTCCACTGCTATTCATATGGTTTTCAAGGATCTGTTATTTCAGAAGTGCTTCCTGGTCCTTCTTCCTAGTTGTACTTCCTCATCTGTCTTAGTCTGGAAACTCCACTGAAATCTCCCCACTGGGGGTGACCCTGCTGACGTTTGAAATATGGTTGCATAGTTTCCGGCATCACAGCAACATGCAAGGCCCCAGAGTACAACAAAGGGACGGGTGAAAGGCAGCAGAGCAGTTCAGAGGACACAATTTTTGCAGGTCCCCTCACTGCTCCCTGACTGCCAGCACCCTGATGACTGTGTTTCAGGCATGCAGGACAGAGCCTGGCACACCCTGAAATGAAAAAGAAAAAAAAGGGAAAACTGTTGCTTTAAGTTGACTCTAGAAGGCAGTACAGCGCTTTCTCAAAAAGTTGCAAATAGAAATACCATTTGACCCAGCAATTCCACTACTGGGAATTTACCCTAAAGAAACTATAACTGCCACCCAAGCAGATATAGGCACACGATGTTTATTGTGGCTTTGTTTGCAATAGCAAAGAGCTGGAAACAACCCAACTGCCCAGCAACAAACGAATAGAGAAGCTCTGATATATTCACACAATGGAATACTACACAGCATTGAAAAACAAGGAAATAATGAAATATTATGCAAAATGGATGACCCTGGAGGACATTATGCTGAGTGAAATATCTGTTACAAAAGGACAAATATTGCATGGGTCCACTGTTGTAAAACAGGACTGACATCAGGGTTGTGAGAAGATGGAAAAGGAAGGGAGGAATGATGTATATTGTATTGAAACAGATGAGGGAGAGAACTGTTTAAAAGAGATATATGAATGGGTATTCTTGTCATTACATAAGTCCAGAGTGAAGGCTGCATAGTGGACTTGGGGGGAGGGATTGCATAACAATGATAGAGTTTTTCTTTTTCTTTTCAAGAAGAGTGAATTTGGGGGTGAGGGGGTGGTCAGGGAGAAAAGTGCAACAATGAATGACTGGAAACCCTAAGTCTGTAAACTTTCATTAAAATTAATAAAATTTTTTTAAAGTAATATACGAATAGGTATTATTTGCATGTCAACAGTCCAGAATAAGAGTTGCATAGTAAAATGGCCTGGGGTGGGGGGACTGGAATTGTGCAACAATGAAAGAATATTTTTTTTCAAAGAGAAAAGTGGGGAGGGAGGAAAATGTGCAACAATGAATGACTGGAAATCCAACTTCTCTATAAACTTTCATTAAAATCTCAATTAAAATGAAAAAAAAGGCCATGCTTCTTCAGGAAAAAAATTTTACTCTCCTGGGCCATCACAATATGCTTTTTGATTTCCTGACTGCTGGTGCCAAGAGTGTTGACTGTGGAGCCGAGCAAACTTAAGCTGTGAACAATCTCAATCTCTTCGCCATCCATCCTGATGCTGCCAATTGGTCCAGTGGTGAGAATATTTGTCTTCTTG
>NW_006399996.1:89044-90011 GCF_000299155.1 Elephantulus edwardii | reverse complement strand
GAACAAATATAGATCTCTTCCAGTCAGTTGGCCAAGTTGTTGTTCTCCAGATTTCTTGGCACAACTTGGTGAGCACATCCAGGGCAACATCTGTTTGAGTAGCAAATGACTCGACGGCACATAACAACAACAACAACAACAACAACTCCTGGGCCATTGCCTTTTACATTCCCACACTCCTGGATGGGATCATGCAAATAGGGTGAGCTAATCTATCCGCAGAGGACTGGCCCGTTTGGCCATTCTGCCAGATTGAAATTGAGCATATTCAGCAGCAGGAATGGGGATCTCGGTACCAGCAAGGAAGAAAAAGCAGAGAATGCAGCACAAGTCCTTTGGAATCAGGGATTCCTTTTGTGTATGTGTGAGAAAAAAAAAACCCCTTGTATTTAGAATTAGCCAGCTGGACTCAGTTTAGATGATCCCAATTTTGTTGGCAACATCATAGTCAGAAGCAAGTCGAACATAGGACTCTTCTCTCCATCAGGCCTAATCAAGGTGTTGGCCTTAGCCACATCAATGTCATAGAGCTTCTTTACAGCTTATTTGGTCTGAGGCTTGTTGGCCTTGACAGTCATGATTAACATAAGTGTGTTGTTATCTTCTGTTTTCTTCATGGCTGACTCAGTCATCAGGGGAAACTTGAAGATGGCAAGATGGTCAAGCTTGTTTCTCCTGGGGGTGCTCTTCTGGGGATATTCGCACTACCTTTGGAGTCTCAGAGTCTTAGGTCACCAGAAGGAGGGTGACGTTCAGATCCTCTTTTTGATTTGTGGCTGGATGTCCTTCAGAACTGCCTTTTTGGCCTTTAACACCTTTGCATTGGCTTCAGTTTTGGGAGGGGCAGGGCTTCCTTTTTTCTATTTCTGCAACAACTTCATCGAAATCCAGGATCACAGATTTTTTTTTAATTATTATTAAATTTTATTAGTTTTAATGAACTTTTACAGAGATTTTGGGTTTTCAT
>NW_006399996.1:86451-87090 GCF_000299155.1 Elephantulus edwardii | reverse complement strand
CTCCTTGCTATTGTGAACAAAGCTGCAATAAACATAGGTGTGCATATATCTGCTTGGATGTCAGTTATGGTCTCTTTAGGGTACATTCCCAGTAGTGGAATTGCTGGGTCAAATGGTATCTCTATTTGCAACTTTTTGAGAAAGCACCATACTGCTTTCCACAGGGATTGCACCGTTTTACACTGCCACCAACAGTGAATCAGGGTTCCAGTTTCTCCACAACCTCGCCAGCATTTGTTGCTTGCTGGCCTGTTAAATTTTGCTATTTTGACTGGGGTGAGATGATACCTCATAGTTGTTTTAATTAACAGGCAGCTCTTATGGCTTAGTGGTAGGGAATTGCACTGCCAGTTCTAGGGCATGAAGTTTGAATCCACTAGCTGCTCTGCCAAGACGATGTGCAGTCTCCTGTGTGACTCAGTGCCTCTGAAAACTGCTAGGGGGTCAACTATGAGTTGATTCAAACTTGACAAAGTGTACAGCAACAATAAGGAGGCCATTTTGAATGCATTCTTAATTATTTTACATGTGCTGATCTTTCCAGTTGGAAGCAGAAGTGGCATCCACTTCCTAAATATTATGGCTCCAGAAACTATGAACTTTGATAAATCTCGATATTTGTAGTGGGGCTTCGGGCCT
>NW_006399996.1:72233-76488 GCF_000299155.1 Elephantulus edwardii | reverse complement strand
GACTTTGACAAGCACTGTGGCAATTGGACAATTAAAACAGACATTCGGATGGCGGGGAAGAAGAACAAACTGGGGAGGAGGGTGGAGAGAATGGTGCGGCAATGAAGGAGTGAAAGCCCAGAATCCCTGTGAATGTTCATTGAAACGAATAAAATTTAATAATAATAAAAAAATGACAAAAAAAATTGCAGTTAATGTTCTCTGTGTCCCCACTGCAATGAGTTCTTGAATCCAGCAGAGAAGTAGGTAGTGTTGTGGGAGAAATAGCTTGTGTCAGAGCTGGTAAGAAGGGTTGGAAGGTAGAGGTATGTCTGAGTTCCACTTCACAAGGATTTCGCTGGGGCTGATGTCGCTCTTGGTTCTCTTTCCTCCCCTTGAAGTTAACAGAAGTCTAATCACACCACCATTTTTACACATTCTGTGTGTGTGCCCTACCACTTGTTGGTTCATGGTACTGTGTAATTTGCATGTTGCTGTGATGTGAAAGCTGTACCATTAGTATTCCAAATGCCAGCAGGGTCCCCAGGATGGTCCAAGGTCACCCAGGATTCAGTGGAGCCTTTAGATTAAGACTAGCAACAAGGATCTGGTTTTCCACTTCTGGTGGGGAGGGGAATGGCCAGTGAAAACCTCAGCAGCAGAAACCTGCCTGATAGAGTGCCCAACGATGCGTCTGTCAGATTGTAAGGCATTCACATACACCTGAGGAAGAGCTGCCTCCACAACAGGGTCCATTCTATTGATGTGGACCTTCACTCTCTGATGGGTCACAACTCCAAACAAGAAGGAACAGCTGCAAGCAGCCATAAAGAAATGGAGCACAGAGTGTACAAAGTACAAATCCAGAAACACGGGGAGTTGACCAAAAAGTGACTGGAACAAATGACAATTGATACCCTGGCAAAAGCGAGTTGAAATGAATTGGCAGTGTCCTTTTGAATGAGACAACCCTATGGTCTACTAGGTTGAGAAAGACAAAGTGAAGATGAATGGTGTCACATTCATTCTCAAATATAGTATTCCAAGACCTATCCTAAAATATGATGCTGTTAAACTAAAAACCAACCAAACACCAAGCCACACTGTCACTAAGATGAAACTGACTCACAGCTAACCCTCCCTTGGGTTCCCAAAGGGGTAAACTGCACAGAAGAAGATTGTCCACCTTTCTCTTATGGAGCCACTGATGGATTAAAACTACCAGGATTATGGCCTTTGCATTAGCAACACAACTCTCTGTAGAACTGGGGTAATATTCATACACTCACAAGGAAAGCAAGTTGATACCACTATTATACAAATGTGGAGCTCTGGTGGCCTAGTAGCAAGAAGCTGTGCTGCAATCCCTAAGGCATGCAGTTCAAGGCCATCCGCTGCTCTGCAGAAGAAGGATGGGAAATCTCCTCCCATGTGATTAACTGCCACTGAAAACTCACTGGAAGGTCAGCTATGCGTCAGTTCTGACTACAGGGTACACAACAACAATATACAAATTTACACAACAATCACTATTTCCAAAGATGAAGTAATTAGTGATTTTTATCAACATCAACTTTCTGAAAATTGATCAAACATGCAATCAACATATATTCTGCACAACCAGGAAAGGATAACATTGATGAATGAGAGCGTCTAAAGATTTAGTCCCTGTACACATCAAAAACTTTTTCCAATAGGGTGAAAAGAAAATCTACTGACTTGGAAAAAATATTTGGCAATGCCATCTCAGACAAAGGTCTCATAACAAAAATTTACGGAATACAACAGGGCCTCCACAAGAAAAAGACTAATAACACAATTACAAAATGCAGAAAAGATATGGAAAGAACTTTCACAGAGGATAACGTTCAGATGGCAAACAGACACATAAAAAAAATGCTCACTGGCAATAAGAGATGCAAATCAAAACCGCAATAAGATATTACCTCACCCCATTTGTAGTGGCAAAATTTAACAGGGCAGCAAGCAATAAATGTTGGAGAGGATATGGAGAGATTGGAATTCTCTCATATAAATGGTACAACCATTCCGGAAGGCAGTTTGACATTTCCTAAAAAAAGCTGAATTCCATATGACCCAGTTATTCCATTCAGCTATTCCATTGCTAGAAATATACACCAAGGAAAACTGAACTGAGACACAAATGGAGATTTGTACATTGATGTTCATAACATTATTCACAATCATAAAAACATAGAAACAATCCAAATGTCCATCAACAAACTACTGGATTGAGAGATTGTGGTACGTTCACACAACAAAATACTATGGATCACTTAAAAGCAATTATTTAAAAAAAAGACTGTATAACATGGGAGTGGCTAGAGAGCATTGCACTAAGTGAACTAACTCAGACACATAAGGACAAATACTGGATAAAACCATATTATAAAAACAGAAAGATAACCAGTAAAATGTGTATAGATATCCAAAGAGGAATTAGGAGGGGGCAGTGGGGCTGATAGGGAGAGGGGGAGAAATCAGGGGGTCACAGAGTTTGGTGGATGGAGGGAGGGAATGAAAAAAGCAATCACAATGTACATGAATGAAACTCAATATAAGCAAATTATTGTATGTAAACCAGTAAAAAACCCAACCTACTAAATTGCACTCTGTATTAAAAAGATACCTTGAAAATTATTGGTGATTGGAATGTAAAAATTGGAACTAAAAAAGGATCAGCAATTGAAAGGGACCTCTGATGGCTTGGTGGTAAGAAATGGTGCTGCCAACTCAAAAGTATGGTGTTTGATTCCACCAGCTGTTTCATGGAAGAAAGATAAACAATCTCCTCCTGTGTCGTTTCCTGCCTCTGAAAACCAACCAGCTATGGATTGGTTTGTAATACAACAGCAATTGCAAAATATGGCCTTTGTTATAGAAACAACACCGGAGATTGTATGATAGAATTCTTTGAAACCAATGACTTATTCATGAGGAAAACCTTTTTCAACAACAAAAACAGTGCCTATACATTTGGACCTCATCAGACAGAACACAAAGAATCAAATCAGAACAAGCCTAGGGACTGCATGATTGCTCAAGCTGAAGCTGAAGTAAATAATAACAGCCTGTAAGAGTCAAAGTATTACCTTGAGTACATTTCACCTAGATTTAGAGACCAAAAATTATAATTGATGTACTAAACATTTATATATCATTTAGATCAGTCAAATTATGGAATGACATCAAGGATATCATATGTGAAGAAAATAAAATTTAAAAAACAGGAAAGAAAAGATAAAAATGAATGTCAGAAATGACTTGCTGAAAAACAGTGTATTTGGACTTTGTAAAAAAACCAAGTATAATTTTTATTATAAATGTGACTTGCTATTGAACATAGTTAAAGCAGATGAAGAAATATGATGAACTAAAAGAGTTGACCAGAAGATTTCAAAGAGCTATTGAGGAAAAGTATAATGAAATATGCAAAGACATGGAATTAGAAAACCAAAAGGCAAGAGTACAGATTTTTCAAGCTGATAGAACTTTCAAAAATGTTTTTAAAAAATTCAAGCTTCAAGTTACAAATTAAAGAATTCTATGGGCAAATATGGAATGATGAGGCAAGCATCAAAAGAAAGTGGGTAGAATACACAGAGTCATCTAGAATTGGATGATGTTGAGAAATTTCAAGTGGAAATCACTGGTATTTAAGGATGAAGTCTAATCTGCACTGAAAATATTAGTGAAAAACAAGTCTCCAGGAGCTGATGGGATTTTAACAGAAATGTTTTAACAAACAAATACAGCACTAGGGTAGTCACTTGTCTATGCCAAGAAATTTGGAAGACAAATACCTAGCCATGAGACAGAAAGCATCCGTGACCATTTCAAAGACAGGCCATCTAACTGAATGATTTCAGTCGAACATTATCATTAACATCACACGCTAGCAAAATTTCATTGAAGATAATTTTTAAATTGTTGCAGCAGTACATCAAGAGAAATCCAACCTGGATTCAAGAAGAGAATGTGGAATGAGGGATATCACTGCTGATATCAGATGTTGATATCTTGGCAGAAAAGAATGAATCTCGGAAGAAAATTGTTTACCTGTGTTTTATAGACGATGCAAAGACATTCATATGTGTGTATCATTAACTAATTACGGGTTGTTGTTGTTGTTATGTGCCATCGAGTCGCAGCCCTAAATTCTGCTCTATCCTGTACCAATCACACTGCCTCTGACACACCCATCCCGATTACCCCAGTCACTGAATCAATCCACCTCATAGAGGGTCTTCCCCTC
>NW_006399996.1:65817-72133 GCF_000299155.1 Elephantulus edwardii | reverse complement strand
TGACTTCAGAAAAATGTCAGTTCAGCGTCTGCTAGGGCAATCTCTTGTTGCTAAAACAGGTCAAGGTACTCCTGTTTAAAGGCAAGTTGATTGCCCAGACATGTAGGCACTGGTGTGGAGCCAAATGGGGTGAGGCAGGCAAAGGGTTGGGAGATTGCGAAGGCAGGTCAATCACTTAGAGGACCTTGCTCAAACCTCTGCTGTCTCAGTGTGCTCACGACTGGGATCCTTACTCAAATTCCTGCTGTCCGTATCCTACCCAGTGGTTTTATCAGTGTTCTCTGCCTGGTGGCACTTACTCAGGTTCCCTCACACAACAGCCCCTGCTCCAGCAGGGTCCTAGATCCGACAGGATCTGAAAAGTCAAGGTCAAATTCCCACCAACCCACTAGCCTCTGGCTGGTCTGCAGAGTTCACAGAAGCCAGCTGGCTGGCTCGTTTTGGGCAGTTGGTGTAGCCCAAGAGAGCTCGGCCAAATTCCCCACCAGTGGGCATGCCCATAGGTGCTCTCCCAGGTATTCAGCAATGCCCCAGTAAACACAGCCAAGATCCTACTGGCCTTTCTCCTGTCAGGTTAGTTCCACAACAGCTTGGCTGATAGCTCTGGGTGATGGCTGGATCCATGGTGGTGCCCTGAGGTCACAGGGCTGTGGTGGGGGCTGAGGTGCGTGGTTGTGGAGCTGCAAGGGAGGTGGGGGAAGGGGAGGAAAGCAAGGGATTAGGGGGGTAAGGAGCACAGGGCTTGGACACTATCACCAAGAGGTGGGGGCGGGGCTTGGGCACTGCTGGGGATTTATGCAGCAGCACCCTGTGTGTTGGGGGTCACACAGGTGCGGGCTGCAGGGGGGTCACACAGTGGCAGGTAGTCTTCGCTCCTCTGGGGTCTCACGGTCTTCGCTCCTCTGGAGTTCCGCGGTGGGTGGCTGACTGTTGCTCTTCCCGGGTCTCTTCTCGGCCCATCTGGCAGGATCACAGATTCTTGTGCCAGTCAGACTGGGACAAACTATAAAGCACCAACAGCTGCAGCAGAGAACCAGAGACTGATAGGCGGTAGAGCTGAGCCACGCAGAAGTGCTGCTCCAGGGAGCCTGGGTCATTTCCCAAGCTTGTTGGGGAACTTGCGGGGGAGATGCCGTAACTGGCAGGACTAAGAGAGCTTATCTCAGAAAGGCTATTAAAAGACCACTAGAACAGTACATTGGCAGAGAACTGCCAGAAATTCATGCTGGATTTAGAAAAGACAGTGGCACCAAGAATGTCATGACTGATGTCAAATGGATCTTGGCTGAAAGCAGAGACTACCAGAAGGATGTCTATTTGTGTTTTATTGATTATGAAAAGGCATTTAAACATGTGGAGCACAACAAATTATGACTAACATTGAGAAGAATGGGGATTCCAGACACTTAATTGTACTCATGCAAAACCTATACTTAGACCAAGAAGTTGTTGTCTAAACAGAACAAGGGAACACGGCATAACTTAAAAATCAAGAAAGCTGTGTGACAAGACTGTATCCTTTCTCTATGTCTGTTCAATCTGTATGCTGGGAAAATCATTCAAGAAGCTAGACTTATGAAGAAGAAAGTGGCATTAAGGTTAGAGGAAGACTCATTAAAAACCTGGTTATACAGATCATACAACCTTGCTTGCTGATAGTGAACAGGACTTGAGACACTTACTGCAGAAGATAAAAGACTACAGCCTTCAGTATAAATTACATATAAACATCAATAAAACAAAAAATCCTCACCACCAGACCAATATAGGCAAACCTGTGATAGATGGAGAAAAGATAGAAGTTGTTGATGATCTCTTCTTACTTGTATACACCCTTGGTACCAGCAGCTAAGAAATAAAAAGACATATTGCACTGGGAAAATCTGTCAAGGACCTCTTCAAAGTGCTATAGAGCAATGATGTAATTTTAAAGACTAAGGTGTACCTGATACAAATCATGATCTTTTCAATTACTTGCTATGTATCTGAAAGTTGGGCAATGAATAAAAATGATGGAAGAATGTATGCCTTTGAATTGCGGTATTGGCACAGAGTACGGATTATCTAATGGACTCCCAAAAGAGCAAACAAATATGTCTTGGAGCAAATGAAACCAGGGTGCTCCTTAGAGACAAGAATGATAAAACTTCGTCTCATGTACTTTGGGCTTGTTGGTAGGAGGGTCCACTCTTTGGAAAAAAGGCACCATGCTTGGAAATAAGGAAGGTCAGAAAAAGAAAGGAAGACCTTCAACAAGATGGATTGACACAGTAACAGTATCAACAGATTCAAGCATATCAGAGATGCTGAGGATGCACAGGCTAGGACAAGTTCAGATCCATTACAAGTCAGAGTGGTAATTAACAACAGAGAGCTCTATACCACTGGCCAAAAGTATCAAGGTTGAATGAAGGCTGAAGGACCAACAAAAATGCTTAAGAAACTGTCCTGACCAAGAAATTTCATCCTGTTGCCAACCTGAGTTGTAAGCTGTTAACTTGCCGAATAAATTCCATAATCATAAATATGGTCCTGTGAGGTCTGTGTAGCTATTGCAATGGATTTCTGACTCAGCAGAACAGTAGCATTAGTGTTGGAATTAGCACAAGTGGGGATGGAAGCATGGGGTCCATGTCTGATCTCATGGAATTAGTTATGTATTAGGATGTCCTTGATGGAGATCTTTGCCCCTTACAGAATTAGTAGAGGTCAGAATGGGCCATCCCATGCCACCTACATGTTTTTAAGAGTCCCATAACTCAATATCCAGAAAGATATTTTTGAAAGTTTTGTTTTTTAAAAAAATAACACATTCTATACTAGAAGACTTGAAGCACATGGAAAGACACAATGAAAACTGAAATCTTCTCTTTTCACCAAGTACTTTTCCCTAAAAGTTAAAACTCTGAAGCACATCATTAAAAAAAAACAACAAACAAGCAAAAAATCCTTCACAATGGTTACCAGAGATGAGAAAGGAGGGAACGAGGAACAAAGTTAATAAATAGGTAATTTAGGTGAAAGGAAAGGTAATACACAATAAAAAGTTGATCAGACATTGTAAATAATTGTATTAAATCAGTTGTAATTAATGTTATAATACAAAATATGTATTAATGATTGAATAAAAAGTCAGTGTTATTTGTAAATTTTCACTCAAATAAAGAGCAAAAATAAAATAAATATATGAGGAGAAAAAGTTAATAGTCTCTTACAAATCTTTCTGGGCCACAATAGAAAAGGTCTATATATTAAACATGCCAAAAAGTGTACATGTTAAATCTATATAAATGTTGTGGATTGAAATTTGTGTTTAAATCCTACTCCCTAGGGAGCCTTTGTCATGTTAGGTATCAGATGGCTAACTGAAGGGCTGGCAGCTGCATGGTGGGAGAAAAACAAGCTGTTTCCTCCCCTAAAGACTTGCAGCCTCAGAATCCCAATAGATAGTCACTGTGAACTGGAACCAACTCTGTAAATGTGACAGTTTGGAAACAGGAAACAGGAGCTTTTATGTTGTTGTTGTTGTGTACCATCGAGTCACCATCGACTCATAATGACTCTATGTACAATAGCTCTGAACCCTGCCTTATTCAGAGCCAGTCTCATTGACCCTGACACATCTAATTCCATTGTCCCAGTTAACACGTCAATCCATCTCACCTGGGGTCTTTCTCGCCTCCACTGTCCCTCCTCCCTTCCAAGCATGATGTCTTTCTCCAAGGTCTGATCCCTCCTGGCCACATGCCCAAAATATGTGAGATGGAGCTTCAAAATCTTAGTCTCTAAGGTGAAATTTGGCTGATTCCTGACTGCTAGTGCCAACAGTATTGATTGTGAAATCAAACAAGCTGAAATTGTTAACAACCTCAATCTCTTCTCCCTCTATCATGGTGCTGCCAATTGGCCTCGTGGTGAGAATCTTTGTTTTCTTGATGTGAACTTCAAGGATTCTGAAGCTCCATCTTACATACTTGGAATCATGTCTTGGAAGAGTGCAGGAACAGCACAGGAAAGGAAGACCCTGGATGAGATGGATTAACACAGAACCTGGGGTAACGGGAGTAGTAGGTGTGTCAGAGATAGTGAGATTGGCTCAGGATAGGGCAGGATTCAGAGCTATTGTGCACAGGGTCATCATGAGTTGCAGATGACTCAACAGCACATAACAATAACAACAACAAGACATAGTCTGATAACACCTGAAAATATTATTGTTGTTTTTGTTGTGTGTCATTGAACACAGTATTACTCAGAGTGGACCTATGAATAGCCATCCTGAACCCTGCCCTATCCTGTGCCATCCTCATCATCTCTGACACCCTACAGCCCATTGCTAAATTCACCATGTCAATTCACCTGGTTTGAGGTCTTCATTTCCTTGGAGACCCACTATCTTTCCAAGTATTTTGTCCCTTTTCAAGGAAGAGCCTTGTCTAACTACTTCAAAGTATGAAAAACAAAGCTTTGCCATCTTTGCCTCCAAGGAGCACCTGGGTTGCACTTTTTCCAAGAAATATCTGTTCTTTTGGCAGACCACAGGATATTCAGTACTCTTCCCTAGCAATACAATTCAAAGGCATCAATTCATCTGTCATCCTTATTCATTTTCCAGCTCTCTGATGCATAGCAGGTGATTGAGAAAGCCATGGTCTGAATCAGGTGCACCTTAGTCTTTAGAATGACATCATTGCTCTTCCCCATTTTGGAGAGGTGCCTGACAGGAGACTTGCCCAATGCCATACTATATAGATAAGGTAGTTGTGGCCCATTCAAGAGAATTTGGTCAGTAAATTATGCTTGGGAGACAGAGACAGTTATAACCTCTTTTAGGCCTGAGGAACAGAGAAAGTTGTAACACGGACAACAGCATCAGCATGGGACCAGTAGGCTAGACTTGCTGACAGGTGGACACAGCCAGCTGAGCACTTTTGAACGGGAGGCTTCTTGGTATATAAAGCACTCTTTTGCATTCCAGTCACCAACTATTATTAATGAATCTTGGTTGAATATTCAATTGACTTGTGGTTGCAAAATTTGGTAGAACTCTAGTATTTCCTCCTCTTTGGCTCTGACAAATGGTACATATGGTATTGACCAGTCTTCCTTGCATGTATATAGATATTGTCCTGCCACTCACATGGTTGTATTTCAGGATGGATCTGAAAATGGTCTTTTTTACCATGAATGCAACCCTGTTTTTCCTTACTTTTTCATTTCTGGAATGTAGATCATATGATTGTCTGATTCAAAACACCCATACATCTCAGCTTGCCAATGTCTAGTATGTCAATATTTATGCATTCCATTTCTACTTTAACAATGTCCAGCTTTTCAACATTCATACTTCTCATATTCCATGTTCCAATCGCTAGTATCTGTTTGCAACTATTCCTCCTCATTTGTGTTTTCCAATATGAGGGCTCAACTTCTGGTGCCATATCTTCTAGTCTAATCTGAATGTGCTCTATTGTTTTCTAAGGTTTCTATGGTTTTCTAAGGCTATTGTTTTGGAAGTAGATGGACAATTCTTCTGAGTGTGTCTTAAATTGGATGCTCAGCTTTATCTGACAGACAAACATTTTACCCAAAAGAATAAATGAAAGAAGAATTAATGCTTTTGAGTTGTGGTGCTGGAGAAGAGTACTGAACATGGTCTGCCAAGGAAATGGGTCTGTCATGGAGAGGATGAAACAAGGTTGCTCCTTGGAGGCAAGGATCTTAAAGTTCCATCTCATGTATTTTGGACATATTGCCAGAAGGGCCCAGTCCTTGGAGAAGGACATCATGCTTGGAAGGGTGGAGGATCAGTGTAGGAAAGGAAGTTCCTGGGTGAGATGAACTGATACAGTGACTCTGGCAAAAAGAGCAGATGTATCAGATACAGTGGGATTGGTTCAGGCTAAGGCAGAGCTCAGAGATATTATTCATAGGGTTGCTATGAGTTGTAATTGACTCAATGGCACATAACAACAACAATAGGCACTTACTGGCAGAGCTAAAGAGCTGCAATGCCTGTGTAAGCAAGCCTGCATGGGGCCCAGAGGCAGGCAGGACCAACCAGGGCACAGGGATATCAGAGCCCTGTCAGAGCCCCATAGAACCAGGCAGGGTGCCAGCAGCTGTACCAATTAAAGAACAAGCTGTCCTCGAGTTGTTCCTGTTACTTCCAAGTTGATCCTGATTCTGAATCATAACCTGTTATTTCCTTAATAAACCCTAAGAGAAACAATACCTTTCACAATAGCTAATCACAAGATTAAATACTTGGGAATAAATTTAACCAGAAGTACAAAGGACCTTTTCCAAGAAAATT
>NW_006399996.1:56633-58447 GCF_000299155.1 Elephantulus edwardii | reverse complement strand
TTCAGCAAGCAGGGTTGTGTCATCTGCATAACGCAGATTGTTAATAGATCTTCCACCAATCCTGATGCCACATTTCTCCTCATAGAGCCCAGCCTTCCGGATAATCTGTTCTGCATACAGGTTGAAAAGGTATGGAGATAGGACACATCCCTGGCGTACACCCTTCCAAATTTTGAACCATGCAGTGTTTCCCTGCTCTGTTCTGACAACTGCCTTTCGGTCCAAGTATACATTGTGAAGAATGAGAATTCAAAAATACTTGATTATGCTCATGTGGAACCTGTATGTTAACCAAGAGGCAGTCATTTAAACAGAACAAGAGGATATTTCATAATTTAAAAAATGTACATAAATGAAACAATTTTAAATGTTTTTTTAATAAGTTGAAGCAACACAAGAAAATAAAAAATAAAATAAAATCAGGAGAAGGGCATCAGGATTGTGTCCTTTCACCATGCTTATGCAAAATATATGCTGAGCAAATAATGTAAGAAGCGAGGCTTTTTGGGGAGGAATATTGCACCAAGATTGAAGGAAGACTTGCTAGCAAACTACAATATGCAGACAATGCAACTTTGCTTGCTGAAGGTGAAGAGGACTTGAAGCACTTACTGCTGGAGATAAAAGAAGATGTAGCTTTCAGTATAGATTACACACCACCAAGAAGAAAACAAAACCCTTACAATTGGACCAATAAGCAATATCATGATAAATGGAGAAAAGATTACAGTGGTAAGGATTTCAGTTTACTCAGATTCATAACCAACACCCAGGAATACAGCAGTCAAGAAATCAAATAACATGTAACATTAGGCAACCCTGCTGCAATGGATCTCATTAAAGTGTTAAAAAGCAAAGATGTAAAACTCACCCTTGTGGTTGAACTTTCAGGCAAATAATAGACCTATAATGTGAAAAATAACATCAAGGAGGCATTTATTCCTTACAAGAAACAACCATATAAGGGGGAAAAATAGATTTAAGAGAGCAGTGTTTGCCCAATGATACAGAAAGGAACAGGATAGAAGGATTAATGGAAATGAGAACAACAAGAAAAAATGGGAAAAGTGGATTATGAGAAAGAGAGAGAGAGACTGAGACTCCGAGACTGACTTGATTTCAAGGAAATGCCTTAAGTGCTTGGAGAGGCTGGCAAGTGCCAGGTCCATGGGTTAGACCATAGAAAAGATGTATCTGGAAAAAACAAAACAAAAAAAAGAAAAGATGTATCTGAGGAGGCTAACAAATCCAAAATCAGCAAAGAGACCATAGTCATCTGGCTTTGGATGCCCAAACGAAAGTAATGCAAACAGCTGGTTCAAATCTTCAACCAGGAAAAGAGCCAAATGCAGTATCCAAAACAGCAAAAACGATAGCTAGCTTTGCCAGAGTCCATGCATGTACTCAGTGTAGTTCACATCCCTGACTAGACTCTCCTACATAGAATTAGGGCTGACCATATCATTACATGACATGTTATATAACATTTTATCTATATAGAGTGGCCTCATGTTCAGGCCAAGAGACAGTATCATGATAGATGAAGAAAGGATGGAGTTTATTAAATATTTCATCTTGCTTGGATCTACAATAAACATTCTTTTTTATTTTTTTAATATTTTTTTATTGGGAAAAACATATTGGGGCTACAAGGAGGTGAGGGTTAGGGGCAGAAGGGTGAGGATGGGCCAGGATGCAGTTGCAGAGCTGCACAGTTTGGTCGGTGGGGGGAGCAGGTGAAGGAAATGATGAGGGTCCAGTGGGGACCAGATGCTACAGAGGAATGACAAGCATTTTCCAATAGTAATTAAACC
>NW_006399996.1:52047-54858 GCF_000299155.1 Elephantulus edwardii | reverse complement strand
GCAGCTCACCACACTGTCTCTGCCTCTGCCGCCATCTTGGATCTCCCCACAATCAACATTCTTGCTATCAGCAGTCAGGAAACCAAAACATGAGCTGCAGTGGGGGGAAAAATCTGCAGTCAAAGTTCTCTCCAAAAATAAATAATTAAAAAATTAAATTTAAAAAAAGTTCTCTCCAGAGTGCTATAGAGCAACAATGTCAATCTAGAAATCAAGGTGCACCTGATCTAAGTCATGGTCTTCTCTGTTACTTGTTATACATCAGAGAGCTGGAAAATGAATAAGGATGACAGAAGGAGAATGCATACCTTTTAACTTTAAGCCCTAAACCCTGTTCTGTCCTGTGCCAATCTCACTGCCTCCAGCAAACCTACCCCCATTACCCCAGTCACTGAGTCAATCCACTTCATAAAGTGTCTTCCTCTCCTGTGCTGTCCCTCCACCCTCCCCAGCATGACATCCTTCTCCAAGGACTGGTCCCTCCTTGCAACATGTCCAAAGTATACCAGACGAAACTTCAGAATCATTGCCTCCAAGGAGCAGCCTGGTTTAACCCTCTCCAAGTTGAACCTGTTCATTTTCTTAGCAGTCCCGGGTATGTTTAATATTCTTCTCCAGCACTACAGTTAAAAGACATCAATTCTCCTTCTATCCTCCCTAGTCACTGTCCAACTCTCTGATGCATAGCAAGTAATTACAAATACAATGACCTGTATCAGGCACACCTTAGTCTCCAGACTGACACCATTGCTCTTCAGTACTTTGGAGAGGACCCTAACAGCAAACTTTCCCATTGCAATAGATCTTTTCATTTCCTGGCTGCTGGTGCCAAGAGTGTTCACTATGAAGCCAAGCAAACTAAAGTTGTGAGCAATCTCAATCTCTTCACCATCCATACTGATACTGCCAATTGACCCAGTGGTGAGAATCTTTGTCTTCTTTATATTGAGCCTCAATCCATATTGAAGGCTGCAGTCCTTGACCAGCAAGTGTGTCAGGTGCTCCTCAGTTTCAGCAAGCAAGGTTGTTCTCCAGATTCTTGGCACAACTTACTGAGCACATCCAGGGCCGCATCTGTTAGTTGAAATATGTCAATTGGTATACCATCTATTCTAGCTTGCCTAAATATTAAACCTTTGATGTTTAACATATGTTGTTGTTACGTATTGTTGAGTTGGAACATATTCATGGCTGATCCTACAGCAAATTTTCAGAGGAAATAAATCATGCAGGAGGAGATTGCTCACCTTTCTTCTGTGGAGCAACTAGTGGATTCAAACCATATGTCTTCAGATTAGCAGCACAACTCCTTAATCCCTAAGCCACCAGTGCTCTCCATATGTAACATATTGTTGTTATTATTGTGTACCATCAAGTCATAACTGACCCATAACTGACCCTGCAGTGGGTTTTCAGAGGCAGTTAATCACAAGGAAGGAGACTGCCCATCCTTCTTCCAGGGAACAGCTGGAAGATTCAAACCATGTGCCTTTAAGATTGCAGCACAGCTTCTTGCTACTAGGCCACCAGTGTTCCCTATGTGTTGTTGTTGATATTGTTATTGCTGTTGTTGTTGTTAGGTGCCATCAAGTTGCCTGCGACTCATAGCAACCTTACATACAACAGCCCTAAACCCTGCTTTATCCTGTGCCAATCTTATTGTCTCTGACACACCTACCCTCATTACTGAATCAATCGATCTCATCAAGGGTCTTCTCTTGTGTTGTCCCTCCAACCTTCTAAACATGAAGTAGCTATAAAATATACACTATATAATACATTATTTTATATGTAATATAGACTACAATTTCAGCTTACTCCGTTCCACAGTCAACACTCTTGGCACTAGCGGTCAAGAAATCAAAAGAAGAATTGCATTAAGGACCTGCTGTCAAGGACCTCTCCAGAGTGCTAAAGAGTAATGATGTCAGTCTAGAGACTAAGGTGCACCTGATCCAGGCTATGATCTTTGCCAGTTATTTGCTATGAATCAGAGAGCCAGACAATGACTAAGGATAACAGAAGGATGTATGCCTTTGAGTGTGTTGCTGAAGAAGAGTATTGAACATACCATGGACTGTCAAGAGAACAAACAGATCTGTCCTGGAGAGGGTAAAGTCTAAGTTACTCCTTAGAGGCAAGGATTTTGAAGCTCTATATCACATACTTTGGCCACGTGGATGGCCAGGAGGGACCAGTCCTTGGAGAAAGACCTAGTTCTTTGAAGGGTGGAGGGTCAGTGCAGGAGAGGAAGACTGGATGAGATGGATTGACACAGTAACTGGGGCAATGGGGGTAGGTGTGTCAGAGGCTGTGAGATTGGCCTACAATAAGGCAGCATTCAGAGCTATGGTGCACAGGGTCTCTATGAGTCACAGGTGACTCAACGCATGTAACAACAACAACAAATTATAATATAGGGAGCTCTGGTGGTTTAGTGCTGCTAACCTGAAAGCACACAGTTCAACTCTACCAGCTGCTCCTCCGACAGATGGGCAGTCTCCTGTGTGATTTACTGCCTCTGAAAACCTGCTTGGAGAGTCAGTTATGAGTTGGCTCTAACTCACTGGTACATAACAGCAGCAACAATATATTATTCTATACTCTTATATAGGGAGCTCTGGTGGACTAGTGGTAAGGAGCTGTGCTGCTAACCCAAAGGCACACAGGTTCAAATCCACCGGCTTGCTCCTTGGGAGAAGGATGGACAATCTCTTCCCATGCAAGTTACTGCCTTTGAAACCCCACAGGAGGGTCAGCTATGAACCAATTCTAGTTCAACAGTACATCACAATAACAACATCCCATAAT
>NW_006399996.1:41036-51712 GCF_000299155.1 Elephantulus edwardii | reverse complement strand
TGCTTGGGAGGGTGGAGGGACAGCACAGGAGAAGAAGACCCTCTATGAGGTGGATTGATTCAGTGACTGGGATAATTGGGATGGGAGTGTCAGAGCCAGTGCGATTGGCACAGGACAGAGTGGAGTTTAGGGCTGTTGTACATAGGGTCACTATGAGTCGCAAGCGACTCAACAGCACATAACAACAACAACAACAACAACAACAACGTACTCCTTTTAAACAGTTCCTTCCTTCATCTATTCCAATGCAATGTTCACTGTCTATCCACTCTTACCCTATTCTTTTCCAACCCCCCCCATATCAGACCTGCTTTATAATAGTGGTGCTATGCAGTATTTGTCCTTTTGAGACTGAGATATTTCACTTAGCATAATGTTGTTTAGGATCACTCATGTTGTATAATGTTTTATGAGGTAATTTTTTTAGGCCATTGTTTTTCAGTGCTGCATACTATTCCATTGTGTGAATATACCATAGTTGTTCTGTACATTGATGGGCACTTGGGTGGTTTCCATCTCTTTGTTATTGTAAATAATGCAGCAATAAACATGAATGTACATATATCTGTTTGGATGGTGGTTCTAGTTTCTTTAGGGTATATTGCCACGAGTGGATTTGCTGGATCAAATGGTATTTCTATTTATAACTTTTTGAGGAAATGCTAAACTGACTTCCATAGTGACTGTACCATTGTACATTCCCACCAGCAGCCAATAAAGGTTCCAATTTCTACACAACCTCACCAGCAATTATTGTTTGCTGTTCTGTTGAATTTTGATTTGTTGTTGTTATGTGCCATCGAGTCACTTGCAACTCACAGCGACTCTACGTACAATAAAACAAAAACAAACTAAAACCAAAAATCCAGTATATTACAAACTGACAGACAATATCTACAACCAATGGTTTGTCTCCTTATAACATACACACAGAAATCAACAGAAAGCTGATAAAATGGTGAAATATCTTGGATCAGGGTCTCTCTTCAAAACCAGAAACAGGATATGCCCCCAAGGTAAGTGTACGAGCTCTGCAGGAGAGACCCCTGGAAAGAGAGAACTTGGCCCTGGAGGAACAGAGTGCCTCAGAGAGAGGTGATGTGAGAGTTCATGGTTTTGTGGCTGGGTAGACTCCGAAGGAGGCACAAATGAACTTTCTGAGATGATAGAAATGTTCTCTCTTGGAAAAAAGTAGTGATAACATGGGTAGATACATTTGTCAACATTGACTGAACTATATACTTAAGATATACTGGTGAAAGGATACAACGCACACCCCATTTTTTTTTTTATTTAATTCCTTTGTTCTGTTTGACAGGCTGCTTTTTAATCTAAGTACAGCTTCCCCATGGCCACAACCAAGTGTTCTGGAATTCCCTTTTTTCACACTGTTATCCATAATTTGTTATGATCCACATAGTTCTAAGCCTGTGCATAGTCAATAAAACACGAGTAAGCATCTTTCTGACATTCTCTGGTTTCAGCCAAGATAACAGGTTGGTACAGGAGAGGGCAAGGTCCAGGTCTATTGCTTATAGACTAACTAGTTGACTCAAAGTGACGTAACAACATCAGCACCTGATATCAGTAATGACATTCCTCATTCCACGTCCTCTTTTGAATCCAGCTTGAATTTCTGGCAGTTCCCTTTTGATACACTGGTGCAAGTTATTTTTTAATTATCCAGTCTCATTGTGCATGAATTACTTACATAGAAAGTTGTTATTATTATTATTTACATAGAAAATTTTTCTAATAGTAGGTAAACTATTTTTTATGATTTTTAATTAATTTTAATGAAAGTTTATAGAGACTTAGGGTTTCCAGTCTTTTATTCCTGCCCATCCTTTCCTCCCCAATTCACTCTTCTCCTTGAAAAGTAAAAGAAAAACTCTTTCATTGTTATGCAATCCTTCCCCCTAAGTTCATTCCACTGTGCAGCCTTCATTCTGGACTCCTGTCATGACAATAATACCCAATCATATATTCCTTTTAAACAGCTCTCTCCCTCATCTGTTTCAATGCAGTGTACATCACTCTTCACCTTCTTCTCTGTCTTCCCTCAATCCTGATGCCAGTCCCGTTTTACAACAGTGGTCCAATGCAATATTTGTCCTTTTGTGACTGAGATATTTCATTCAGCATAATGTCCTCCAGTGTCATCCATTTTGCATAATATTTCATGAGTTCCTTCTTTTTCAATGCTGCATAGTATCCCATTGTGTGAATATACCAGAGCTTCTTTATCCATTCGTTTGTTAATGGGCACTTGGGTTGTTTCCAGCTCTTTGCTGTGCAAAGTCACAATAAACATGGGTGTGCATATATTTGCTTGGCTGGCGGTTATGGTTTTGGGTTTTTTTTTTAATTAATTTATTTATTTTTCAATTCAATGAACATCTACAGAGGTTTTGGAATTCCATTCATTCATTGTTGCACCCTTCTCCCCGCCCCACCCCCCCCCCCCTTTTGCTCCTCTCCTTGAAAAGCAAAAGAAAAACTCCCTCATTGGTACACACCCCCCCCCCCGCACATCCCCCAACCCCAAATATAATCCACTCTGCAACCCTCATTCCGTACTCTTATGGTTTCTTTAGGGATAGTAGGTAAACTATTAAGACCAGTAAGAGAGTTAGAAACTTTACTAGATATAAGAAAAATATATGCATTTCACTGGTGTGTTTTGACATCAGTAATAATCAGCT
Organism: Elephantulus edwardii; assembly: GCF_000299155.1. Lineage (NCBI taxonomy): Eukaryota > Metazoa > Chordata > Mammalia > Macroscelidea > Macroscelididae > Elephantulus > Elephantulus edwardii. The sequence goes on along the minus strand of NW_006399996.1, from coordinate 49,007 downwards.
CATGAGCCCTGGTGGTGTGGTCCACAGAGAGCTGTCCTACGAAGCCAAATGTGGCTCCTCTCTGACAGTTTGAATCTACTACAGCTCAGTGAGAGAAAGATGGGGGACAATCTCCTCCCATGCGAATACCACCTCAGAAACCTGACGGAAGGTCAGCTATGAGTAGGCTCTGATTTAACATCAATGAGTTTGATAATCAACTAGAAATTATAGAAAACAAAGTGTTTATACTAATAACAAAACTGCAATGCATATAGAAATTAAATTAATAAATAATGTACTAGAACATCTAGAGAAAAATTTGAACATAAAAGATCAACCTATCACTTCAACCAAAGAAGACATTCAGATGGCAAACAAACACATGAAGAAATGTTCAAAATCCCTAGCTCTAAGAGAGATGTAAATCAAAACAACTATGAGATATCATTTCACTCCAGTAAGAATAGCAAGATTTTACAGAACAGCAAACATTAAATGCTGGGAAGGTTGTGGAGAAACTGGAACCCTTATTCACTGTTGGTGGAAGTGTAAAATGGTGCAGCCACTGTGGAAGGTGGTGTGGCACCTTCTCAAAAAGTTGCAAATAGAAATACCATTTGACCCAGCAATTCCACTACTGGGAATTTACCCTAAAGATATACACACTCATGTTTATTATGGCTTTGTTCGCAATAGCAAAGAGTTGGAAACAACCCAAGTGTCCATCAACAAACGAATGGATAGAGAAGCTGTGGTATATTCACACAATGGAATACTATGCTGCAACGGAAAATAAGGAACTCCTGAATTATTATACAAAGTGGATAACCCTGGAGGACGTTATGCTGAGTGAAATATCTCAGTCACAAAAGGACAAATACTGCATGATGCCATTGTTGTAAAGCAGGACTGACATCAGGGTTGGGGGAAAACTAAGAAGAGAGGGAGAGAACTGTTTAAAAGGGATAAATGATTAGGTATTATAGTCATGACAAGAGTCCAGAATGAGAGCGGCATAGTGGAGTGGACGGGGGGAGGGGGGATTATATAACAATGAAAGAATTTATTATTTATTTTTTTTTACTTTTCAAAGAGAAAAGCAAACTTGCGGGGGAAGGTTCAGTAGGGAGGAAATTGTGCAACAATAAATGAATGGAAATCCAAAGTCTCTGTAAACATGCACTAAAATTAATTTTAAAAATTATTTAAAAACTCGATTAAAAAGGGGGGGGAAGACCATCACATATGGATGTAAAAGATGAGAACAAATGGAGAGAGACTATTTGCTTGCTTGTTGTTATTGTTTTGTGCTGTCAAGCTGACTATGGCTCACAGCGACATGCCCAATCCTAAGCGTATCTCACTGTCTCTGACACACCTACCCTCATTACCCCAATTATTGTATCAATCCATCTCATCTGGGGTCTTCCTCTCCTGTACTAGCCTTCTTTTGCCAACATGACAAAAGTATGTTAGGCAGAACCTCAAAATCCTTGCCTCTAAGGAGCAGCTTGGTTTCACCCTTTCCAAGACATATCTGTTAGTTCTCTTGGAAGTCCATGATATGTTCAATACTCTTCTCCAGAACCACAACTCAAAGACATCATTTATTCTTCTGTCATTTTTGGTCATCATCCTGCTCTCTCAAGTAATTGTGAAAACCATAACCTTGAACAAGAACTCCTTATTCTTTAGACTGATATCTCTGGACTTCAGCACTCTGAAGAGATCCCTGACAGTAGATTTCCCAATACAATTAGTCTTTTGATTTCTTGACTGCTGGTGCCAAGAGTATTAATTGTGGAATCTAGAAAGCTGAAATTATTAACAACCTCATTCTCTTCTCCATCTATCATGATGCTGCCAATTGACCCAGTGGTGAGAATCTTTGTCTTCTTGATGTTAAGCTTCAATCTATATTGCAGACTACAGTTCTTGACTGTCTGCAGCAAGCGCTTCAGGTCCTCAGTTTCAGCAAGTAAGGTTGTGTCATCTGCATAATACAGATTGTTGACAAATCTTCCTCCAAATCCTGATGCCTCCTCATAAAGTTCAGCCTCTCGAATGATCTGTTCCACACACAGCTTGAAAAGGTATAGTGACAGGGTACATCTGTGATGCACTCCTTTCCTGCTTTTGAACCATGAAGTGTTTTGTTGCTCTCTTATGATGATTGCCTCCTAATCCAAGTATAGATTTCACATGAGCACAATCAGGTATTCTGGTATTCCCATTCTTCTCAAGGTTAGCCATAATTTGTTGTGATCCACATAGTCTTTGCATAGTCAGTGAAACACAGATAGATATTCCTCTGGTACTCTCTGCTTTCAGCTAAGATCAATCTTTAGCAAGGATGTCCCTAGTGCCACAGCCTCTTCTAAACCCAGCTTGTATTTCTGGTAGTTCTCTATCGATGTACTGTTCCAGTAATTTTTGGATGATCTTCAGCAGGATTTTGCTTGCATGTGATATTAGTGATACCATTCAATAATTTCCACACTGTTGGGTCACCTTTTTTTTTTTGAATGGGAATTAATATGGATCTTTTCCAGTTGGACAGTTGGTTGTCCTCCAGATTTCTTGGCACAACCTGGTAAGGACGTCCAGCACTGCACTTGTTTGTTGGAATATGTCAAATAGTATTCCATCAATTCCGAGGGCCTTGTTTTTTGCCAATTCCTTCAGAGCAGCTTGAACTTCCTCCTTTATCACTGTTGTCTTTGGAATATAAATTGTTTCATGAAATTCTTCTTTGTCAGCCAGTTCTTTTTTTTGTACAGTGACTCTGTGTACTCCTCCGATTTCCTTTTGATACTTTCTAGGTCATTCAATATTCTGCCCATAGCATCCTTAAGTATTACTGCAACTCGAGGTTTGAATTTGTTCTTTAGCTCCTTCAGCCTAAGAAATGCTGAGAGAATTATTCCCTTTTGATTTTCTGACTCCAGCTCTTTTGACATTTCATTGTAATTCTTTGCCTTGTCTTCCCAAGCTGCCCTTTAAAATTTTGGTTCAGCTCCTTAACTTCCTGATTTCTTCCCTTTGCTTGTCTTCTCAGACAACTTAATGTTATAAAGATGTCAACTCTCCTTAAAGTAATTAATAGGTTTCTAGAAATTTCTTTTCCAAAATGTATGTGACAGCATAAAAGTCCACAAGTAGCCACATCAATTTTGAAAAAGAAGAGGCACTCTGGTTTTACTTTCTCCAAAACAGACCTTTTTGTGCTCTTGGCAGCCCAGTACTCTTCTCCAACACCAAAACTCAAAGGCATCAGTTCTCCTTCTGTCACCCTTAGTGATTATCAGACTTTCAGATGCACAGCAAGACACCGAGAAACAGGTAAATAAAACAATAAAATTGGATTTAAAAGGGTCAGTATGAGCTGGATCTGACTCCATGGCACACACAACAAACAAATAAAAATCCATTAATTTTTTTTAATTGAATTGAGACCTCAGAAGCAACCTTTTTGAACAAGGAAAAACTTGTGTGCTTTCGTCTGTATGGACTAGTTGACAATTTTGTTCGAGAGTCATTTATTTTAAGAAAAGGAAGTAGTTAAGAGAATTTGCCGTCCCCTTTTCCTTATGAATCAGGGTGAAATCTCTCTCAGGGAGGAGTGATAGGGAATGGAAAAGGACACACTAACAAAGGAAATTAATCCGAACTGGTTTTGACAAGCGCTGTGGCAATGGGACAATTAAAACAGACTTTCAAGGGGAAAAAAAGGAGAGGAACGAACTGGGTGGGGGGAGGGCAGGTAGAGAAAATAGTGCAACAATGAATAAATGGAAATCTAAAATCTCTGTAAATGTTCAATAAAATTAATAAAATTTAAAAAAGGGGGAAAAGATGTTAGACAGTACATTTTTAGATCATCAGGCACTCTTACACATTGTTGGTGGGATTGTAAAATGGTACAATTATTCTGAAAGGCAGTTTGGCTCTTCCTCAAAAGGCTGAACATAGAAATTCCATAGGACCCAGCTATTCCATTGCTTGGAATACACCCCAGGAAAATGAGAACTGAGACTCAAACGGAGACTTGTACACCAATCTTCACAGCAGCCTTATTCATCATCACATAAGCATGGAAACAACCCAGATGTCCAAACACAATTGAGTGGCTTGAGAAATTATGGTACATTCACACAATGGAATACTATGCAGCATGCAGGAACAATGATTTTATAAATTACTGCCTAACGTGGGAGGGACTGGAGTCATTCCCATAAGGACAAATACTGTATAAAACCATTATTGTAGAATGAGTATGAAGACCCAAAGGGAGGGAGGATGGAAGCAGATGGATGAGGATGGGTGGGAGGTGGAGTGGTTAATAACAGGGTTGCACAATTTGATGAGTAACGAGGGTGAAGGAAACAGGAAGGATCCAGTGTGAAAAACAATTCGAACTGTGTAAATAAATCCGTATAAAAGAAAACTGGGAGTTGGGGGGGGGAAGTACCAAGGGCAACGCAGGAAAGGCCAAGTCCAGCCTCTGCTAGCTCCATAAAGGAGAACTGTCCCTGTCAACACTCACAGTACCAAACTAACAGCTAAAAGGTCAAACATGGCTGCTCACTCTGCTGCACCTACATCTACTAATTACTGGGTCCAACATTCATTGCTAAGAACCAATAGACTTTATAGAATCTCTTTTTACTCACAGTTGTGGGGTTTATTAGGGAAATAGATTGGGGGGGGGGAAAGGAAGGCAATTGCTATCACATAGTAAAAGTCCAGGTTTAGTGAACAGCAGTCTCAAGACACGTTAATAGCAAGACACAATTCCTCAATTAGTTCAGATAGTTTCTCAGTCAACAGCAAGAAATTAGATAGAACCTGTGATGTTAGAACTTTTAACAATGACTTTTCAATTGATTGCCTTAGACTGGACCACACAGTCAGGACTATGTAAGTAAAATTTTTGTGGATTGCTGCTTTTATGTACTGTGGATTTGACTATGACTCATAATGACCCTGTGAACAATGGCTCTGAACCCTGCCCTATCCTGAGCCAACCTCACTGTCTCTGACACTCTTTAACCCCATTGTCACAGTCACTATGTCAATCCATCTCATCTAAGGTCTTTCTTTCCTAGGCTGACCTTTTCTTGTTCCACGGATGATGTCTTTCTCTACAGACTGGTCTCTCCTGGTGACATACCCAAAGCATGTGAAGTGAAACTTCAAAATCCTTGTTTTCAAGAAGCTACCTGGTTTCAATGTCTCAAGGGACAAACTTGTTTGTTCTCTTGTCAGTCAATGGTATGTTCAATACTCTTCTCCAGGATCACAACTCAAAGGCATGCATTCATCTATCACCTTTAGTCATTGTCCAGCTCTCAGATAAATAGCAAGCAACTAAGACTATGGCTTGAACCAGGCGCACATTAGGCTCTAGACTGGCATCATTGTTCTTCAGCACTCTGGAGCAGTCCTTGACAGCAGATTTTCTCAATGCAATTAATTCATCTTTTGATTCCTTGACTGCTAGTGCCAAAGGTGTTGATTGTGAATGTGAGCAAGATGAAGGCATTAACAACTTCAATTTTTTCTCTATCTATCACAGTGCCCTGGGGTGAGAATTTTTACTTTTTTGCTGTTGAGATGTAATCCATATTAAAGGCTTCAGTCCTTGACCTACTGCAGCAAACACGTCAGGTCCTCCTAAATTTTGATGCGCAGGGTTTCATCATTTGCATAACGTAGGTTGTTGATGAGTCTTCTTCCATTCTTGATGCCACATTCTTCTTCATAAAGTCTAGCTTCTCAAATGATCTGTTCAGCATATAGATTGAAAAAGTATGGAGAAAAGATTCATCTCTGGTGCACTCCTTTCTTGATTTTTTTATTTTAATACTTTTTAAATAATTTTAATGAACATTTACAGAGATTTTGGATTTCCATTCATTCATTGCTCCTCTTCTCTCCCCATCCAGCCCTCCCCCCACCCCCAGTTCGCGTCTCTCTTTGAAAAGTAAAAGAAACACTCCCTCCCTGGTACACAATCCCCCCGCACCCCTCCCACCACCCCAAGTACATTCCACTATGCAACCTTAATCGTGGACTCTTGTGATAACCGTAATACTCTATCATACATCGCTTTTAAATTATTCTCTCCCTCGTCTGTTTCAGTGTAGTATACACAATTTATCCAGTTTTTCTCAGTCTTACCCCAACCCTGCTATCAGTCCCATTTTACAGCAGAATTCTCTTGCTCTGTTCAGACAACAACTTCTTGGTCTAGGTATAGGTTTTGCATGAGCACAATTGAGTGTTCTGAGATTCTCATTCTTCTCAATAAAAATTTGTTGTGATTAACACAGTCAAATGCATTTGCATAATCAATAAAACACAAATAACAAATAACGGCATTCTTTCTGGTACTCTCTGATTTCAAGCAAGATCCATCTGACATCAACAATGATATTCCTACTGTCACAGCCTCTTTAAAACTCAGCTTGTATTTCTGGCAATTCTCTGTCAATTTACTGTTTCAGTCTATCTATTTATATATATCTAGATCTAGATCTATATATGAATATGTATGTGTATATATATATATATAATCTTCAACAAGATTTTGCTTATTTGTGATATTAACTTTGTTGTTTGATAATTTTCACATTCTCTCAGATCACCATTTTTGGGTAGGGGAACAAATTACATTAATTTCTTCAAGTCACTTGGTCAGGTAAGTATCATCCACATTTCTTCGCAACAGCAAGAGACAGTCCTTCAATTAATCCAAGTAGCTTCTCAGTCAATAGCAAAATACCTCTGGCACAGGATCCTGGCCCCGAAGGATATGTTGCTTTCTTTGCTTCTTCTTCCTGGTGATGAGGTTCCCTCTCATGGGCTCTTGCCCTGGATCCTTCAGGCTACAACTTGCCATAGCCTTGTTACCCTCCTCTCTTACATTGGTCTCACAGCTGTTGATAGTTGAAAACACTGATCCACAGCTGAGGCAGCTGGAGACCACACCTTCAGGTGGAGCTAAAGGTGCTGAGTGAAGCCTCAAAAATTTATTTTACTTACATGTTCCTGGCTGTGTGGTCAGGTCTAAGGTAATGGATAGAAAAATCATTGTTTAAAGTTCTAACACCACAAGTACCATTTAATCTCTTCGTCCTGCTTGACTATAGCACCTGATTGTCAGCCTTGTTCTAGGAAGGTATGGAGCTTGGCCATACTGGAGGAATTGCTTAGCCTGTGGTTAGCTTATAAACCTTAAAGGAGAAACTTATCTATATATAAATCTGCTCATGGGTAGCATGTTAAGTTGCATGACAAATAAATTTCAAATAATATTTGAAATATGGAAGTTTTATATAGAACAAAGATGGCACATTAGAAGCTAGGGAGTCACACCTCATGGAGAAAATCAACAAAATGTATTCCTGTCTATACCATATGCAAGAGTAAACTCTAGATGGACTAAAGATTTTAAAATAAGGGATGAGATTATAAATCTGACAGAGGAAAATACTGGACACTATTTATGAATTTAGAGAGGGAATCTTCTGTCCAAAAATCACAAAATGCAACCATCAGTGGAGTTGAAAACATCAAGATTCAAGTTTTTCTCAATAAAGGACATCACAGGTCCCTTGCTATTGTTGTCTACCCTCTCACTAACATGCAGTCAAGAAATATTTATTAAATCAAGCTTGCCTTTTAAAAATGGTGATTTGAGTGAATGTTCACAAAGCAAATTGGTTTCCCATTTAACTGTTCGTGCACACTGTATAACATCAATCACAACACCCACAGTGTAATCACAGTCTTCCTACTTCCTCTCTATAAACAGCCTAGCTCTTAACAACGGATTCTCTCTCAAAAGCACAGGCTATAAAAGACAAATAAATGGGCCTCCTCAAAATTAAAAAGCTTAGTTTCTAAAAAAACTTTACAAAAAATGGAAGTGAACTGGGAGAATTTTTGGAAATCATATGTCTGACCAAAACGGAAATATAAATA
>NW_006399996.1:30372-32372 GCF_000299155.1 Elephantulus edwardii | reverse complement strand
TAATCTGCGTGTGTTCTGTTGTGCATAGGGTTTTCAGAGGCCTGCTATTTCAGAAGTGGGTGGCCAATCCTTCTTCCTGGTCTGTCTTAATCTGAATGTTCAGATTTAGAGGAGTATCTGACAGACAGCAATTTGTGGAGCAGTTAAAGATAAATCCCTAATTGTGGGGGTAAGCGTTATTTAAAGTGTTAAGCCCACCCTTAGCCAAGTGCCATTACCCACTTACTTCCCAGCTCCACCCTCCACCAGGATAACCCTTCTCATCTACCAAGTCCCTTTAGAAAATACCTTCCATTGTCCAACCCATGATCTGAGAGTGTGGATCTTAAGTTTCTTGGCTTCTGTGATTCCAAAAACGTTGACTGCTGACATTTTCCTTTTGACCAGTGTCTCTTAAGTTTAGTTGTGCTGTCTTCAAGGGAAGGTGAGGTGTCCTGTAGAACTTCTGTGTAGATTATGTTTCCCCTTCTGCCGGAAATGCTGCGTACCTGTGAAAAACGCCTGTCATTGCTTATCTGCGGTGGCTACGGCCCTCAAGCCTCACTTCCGCCCAAGACCACGCTTGTCAGAGCTTCCGAGGGCTTGCTCCCACTGGAAATCCTGAGCACATGTGAAAAACGCCTGTCTTTGCTTATCTGTGGTCGCTGTGGCCCTCAAGAGTCTCTTCCGCCGAAGACCACGCTTGTAAGAGTTTCTGAGGGCTTACTCCAGCCAGAAATCCTGGGTACCTGTGAAAAACGCCTGTTCTTGCTTATCTGTGGTGGCTGCGGCCCTCAAACCTCACTTCCGAACAAGCCCACGCTTGTCAGAGCTTCGGAGGGCTGGCTCCCACTGGAAATCCTGGGTACCTGTGAAAAATGCCTGTCATTGCTTATTTGCGGCGGCTGCGGCCCTCAAGCCCCACTTCCGCCCAAGACCACGTTTGTCAGAGCTTCCGAGGGCTTGCGCCCACCGGAAACCCTGAGTACCTGGAAAAAATGCCTGTCATTGCTTATCTGCCCTGGCTGCGGCCCTCAAGCCCAACTTCTGCTCAAGACCACGCTTGTCAGAGCTTCCGAGGGCTTTCTCCCTCTGGAAATCCTGGGTCCCTGTGAAAAACGCCTGTCCTTGCTTATCTGCGGTCGCTGGGGCCCTCAAGAGTCTCTTCCGCCGAAGACCACGCTTGTCAGAGTTTCCGAGGTCTTGCTCCCGCCGGAAATCCTGGGTGCCTGGGAAAAACGCCTGTCCTTGCTTATCTACAGTGCCTGCGGCCCTCAAGCCTCACTTCCGCCCAAGACCAGGCTTGTCAGAGCTTCCGAGGGCTTGCTCCCGCGGGAAATCCTGGGTCCCTGTTAAAAACGCCTGTCCTGCTTATCTGCGGTGCCTGCAGCCCTCAAGCCTCACTTCCGCACAAGACCACGTTTTTCAGAGCTTCTGAAGGCTTGCTCCCGCCACAAATCCTTCTGCCTGGGAAAAATGCCTGTCCTTGTTTAACTGTGGTGGCTGCGGCCCTCAAGCCTCACTTCCTGCCAAGACTACACTTGTCAGAGCTTCCGAGGGCTTGCTCCCACCGGCAATCCTGAGTAACTGTGAAAAACGCCTCTTCTTGCTTATCTGCGGCGGCTGCGGCCCTCAAGCCTCACTTCCGCACAAGACCACGTTTGTCAGAGCTTCCGAGGGCTTGCTCCCTCCGCAAATCCTTGGTACCTGGGAAAAACGCCTCTCCTTGCTTATCTGCGGTGGCTGCGGCCCTCAAGCCTTACTTCCGCCATAGACCACGCTTGTAAGAGCGGCCGGGGGCTTGCTCCCCCCGCAAATCCTGGGTCCCTGTGAAAAACGCCTGTCCTTGCTTATCTGCGGTGGATGACGCCCTCAAGCCTCACTTCCGCCCAAGACCACGCTTGTCAGAGCTTCTGAGGGCTTGCGCCTGCCGGAAATCCTGGGTACATTGAAAAACGCCTGTGGTTGCTTTTCTGCGGTGGCTGCGGCCCTCAAGCCTCACTTCCACCCAAGACCACGCT
>NW_006399996.1:29648-30082 GCF_000299155.1 Elephantulus edwardii | reverse complement strand
GCCTGTCCTTGCTTTTCTGCGGTGGCTGCAGCCCTCTAGCCTCACTTCGGCCCTAGACTACGCTTGTCAGAGCTGCTGAGGGCTTGCTCCCACCAGAAATCCTGGGTACCTGTGAAAATGCCTGTCCTTGCTTATCTGCGGTGGCTGCGGCCCTCAAGCCTCACTTCCACCCAAGACCACGCTTGTCAGAACTTCCGAGGGTTTGCTCCCTCCAGAAATCCTGCTTACCTGTGAAAACCGCCTGTCATTGCATATCTGCGGTGGCTGCGGCCCTCAAGCCTCACTTCCTCCCAAGACCACGCTTGTCAGGGCTTCTGAGGGCTTGCTCCCGCCAGAAATCCTGGGACCCTGTGAAAAACGCCTGTCCTTGCTTATCTGCGGTGGCTGCGGCCCTCAAGCCTCACTTCCACCCAAGACCACGCTTGTCAGAGCTT
>NW_006399996.1:28866-29548 GCF_000299155.1 Elephantulus edwardii | reverse complement strand
TCACCCCAGTCAGAATAGCAAAATTTAACAGAACAGGAAGCAACAAATGCTTGCGAGGTTGTGGAGAAACTGGAACCCTTATTCACTGTTGGTGGGAATGTAAAATGGTGCAACCGCTGTGGAAGGCGGTATGGTGCTTTCTCAAAAAGTTGCAAATAGAGATACCCTTTGACCCAGCAATTTCACTACTGGGAATATACCTCAAAGAGACCATAACTGACATCCAAGCAGATATATGCACACCCATGTTTATGACGGCTTTGTTCATCACAGCAAGGAACTGGAAACAACCTAAGTGCCCATCAACACATGAATGGATAGAGAATTTGTGGTATATTCACTCAGTGGAATCTATGCTGCATTGAAAAACAAGGAACTCATGCAATATTATTCAAAGTGGGTGACTCTAGAGGACATTATGCTGAGTGAAGTATCTCAGTCACAAAAGGACAAATACTGTATGGTGCCACTGTTGTAAAACAGGACTGACCTTGGGTTTGGGGAGAGACTGAGAAAGATGGATTCAATAATGTATACTGCACTGAAACAGATGAGGGAGAAAACTGTTTAAAAGGGATATGTGAGTGGGTATTTTTGTCATGACAGGCGTCTAGAGCAAAGGCTACATGGTGGAGTGGACCTGGGGGAGGGTTTGTAAAACAATGAAAGAATTTTTCTTTTA
>NW_006399996.1:27295-28766 GCF_000299155.1 Elephantulus edwardii | reverse complement strand
TTGTCAGAGCTTACGAGGGCTTGCTCCCGCCGCAAATCCTTCTGCCTGTGAAAACCGCCTGTCATTGCATATCTGCGGTGGCTGCGGCCCTCAAGCCTCACTTCCTCCCAAGACCACGCTTGTCAGAGCTTCTGAGGGCCTGCTCCCGCCATAAATCCTGCTTACCTGTGAAAAACGCCTGTCCTTGCTTATCTGCAGTGGCTGCGGCCTTCAAGCCTCACTTCCACCCAAGACCATGCTTGTCAGAGCTGCCGAGGGCTTGCTCCCACTGCAAATCCTTCTGCCTGGGAAAAACGCATCTCCTTGCTTATCTGCGGTGGCTGCGGCCCTCAAGCCTCACTTCCGCCCAAGATCACACTTGTCAGAGCTTCCGAGGGCTTGCTCCCGCCAGAAATCCTGGGTCCCTGTGAAAAACGCCTGTCCTTGCTTATCTGCAGTGGGTGCGGCCCTCAAGCCTCACTTCCACCCAAGACCACGCTTGTCAGAGCTGCCGAGGGCTTGCTCCCACCGGAAATCCTGGTTCCCTGTGAAAAACGCCAGTCCTTGCTTATCTGCGGTGGCTGCAGCCCTCAAGCCTCACTTGCGCCCAAGACCACGCTTGTCAGAGCTTCTGAGGGCTTGCTCCCGAGAGAAATCCTGGGTCCCTGTGAAAAACGCCTGTCCTTGCTTCTCTGCGGTGCCTGCGGCCCTCAAGCCGCACTTCCACCCACGAACACACTTGTCAGAGATGCCGAGGGCTTCCTCCCGCCGGAAATTATGGGTACCCATGAAAAACACCTGTCCTTGCTTACCTGCAGTAGCTGCAGCCCTCAAGCGTCACTTCCGTCCCGGACCATGCTTGTCAGAGCTTAATAGGGCTTGCTCCCGCCGGAAATCCTGGGTACCTGTGAAAAACGCCTGTCCTTGCTTATCTGCAGTGGCTGCGGCCCTCAAGCCTCACTTGCACCCAAGACAACGCTTGTCAGAGTTCCGAGGGCTTGCTCCCGCCGGAAATCCTGGGTACCTGTGAAAAACGCCTGTCCTTGCTTATCTGCGGTGGCTGCGGCCCTCACGCCTCACTTCCACTGAAGACCACCCATGTCAGAGCTGCCGAGGTCTTGCTCACACCAGAAATACACGGTCGCTGTGAAAAACACCTGTCCTTGCTTATCTGCGGTGGCTGCGGCCCTCAAGCCTCACTTCCGCCCAAGACCACGCTTGTCAGAGCTGCTGAGGGCTTGCTTCCGCCGCAAATCCTGGGTACCAGTGAAAAACTCTGATCCTTGCTTATCTGCGGTGGCTGCGGCCCTCAAGCCTCACTTCCCCACAAGACCATGCTTGTCAGAGCTTCCGAGGGCTTGCTCCCGCCGGAAATTATGGGTTCCTGTGAAAAACGCCTGTCCTTGCTTCCCTGCGGTAGCTGCAGCCCTCAAGCCTCACTTCCGCCCAGGACCACGCTTGTCAGAGCTTCCGAGGGCTTGCTCCCACCGGA
>NW_006399996.1:23500-27195 GCF_000299155.1 Elephantulus edwardii | reverse complement strand
CCAAGAGGGTAGTGTACTAGAGGGGAGGGTTGGGAGGGGAGAAAAGTGCAACAATGAATGAATGGAAATCCAAAGTCTCTGTAAATTTTTACTGAAATTAATAATAAAGTTAAATTTAAAAAAACAAAACAAAATTGCAGCCCTTAAAAAAATATGAACTGCATTAGAAAAATTTGCTGTCAGGGACCTCTCCAGAGAACTGAAGAACAACGATGTCAGTCTGGAGACTACGGTGCACCTGATACAGGCCATGGTCTTCACAATTTCTTGCAATGTATCAGAGAACTGGACAATTACTAGTGATGGTAGAAGGATTGATGCCTTTGAGTTGCGGTGCTTGAGAAGAGTGTTGAATATACTGTAGACTTCCAGGAGAGAAAATAGGTCTGTCCTGGAGATGATGAAACCAAGCTCCTCCCTGCAGGCTAGGATTTTGAAGTTCCATCTCATATAATTTGGACCCACGGCTAGGAGGGGCCAGTCCGTGGAGAAGGACATCATGCTTGGAAAGGTGGAGGGACAACACAAGAGAGGAAGACCCAGGATGAGATGGATTGACTCAGTGACTGTAGAAATAAGATTAGGTCTGTCAGGGATAATGATATTGGCTCAGGATAGGGCAAGATTCAGAGCTAATGTTGAGTTGCAGGCAACTCAACAGCACATAACAAGAAGCCAGAGCTAAGCCATAGCTGACCCTTCAGTGAGTTTTCAGAGGCTGTGAACTGCACAGGAGGAGACGGTCCATCTTTCTTCTGTAGAGCAACAATATGTTCAAACCACATGCCTTCAGGTTGGTAAAACAACTCCTTATGACTCAATCAGCAGAGCTCACTCCCTAATGTTGATTGCTGTTACTGTTGTTTTTATTCTCTGTTGAGTCAGAACCTACACATAGCTGACCCTCCAGGGGGTTTTCAGAGGCTGTGAATGGTACCAAAGGAGATTTCCCATCTTTCTCCCATGAAACAACTGGTTCACACGATCTGCCTTTGGGTTGGCAGCACAACTCCCTATCCCTAAGCCATCAGAGCTCACTTGGGTTAATTAGACATTATAATAAGTTAATCATGTTCATCAATTGTAATTAATGTTCTAAAACAAAATTTCTAATTGAGTAAATGAAAACCCAACATGATTTGTAAACTGTAACTCAAATTTAAAAAATTAATTAACCTGCAATGAGGAGAGAAAAAAAAAATAGATGAATGGAACCTTCTAAGAATCAAATCCCTATGCATTTCAAAAGACATCTCCTACAGGGTAAAAATGGAAAAAAAAGATATTGACATATCTGATATCGGACTCATATCTAAAATTTAGCATCTCACCACTTCTCAGTCTTTTGGCTAAGATCAAGTGTAGAAGAATTTAGCACCTTAACAAGAAAAATGTAAACAACCCAATTGCAAAATGGACACAATATATGAATAGACACTTCACCAAAGAACACATTCAGAAGGCAAACACATTAAGAAGTGTTCAAAATCCCTAGCTATCAGAGAGATGCAAATAAAAACAACTATGAGATATCATCTCACCCCAACAACAATAGCAAATTCAACAGCGCAGGAAACAACAACAAATGCTGGAGAGGTTGTGGAGAGATAGGAAGTCTTATTTACTGCTAGTGGGAGTGTAAAATGGTGTAACCACTACACAAGGCAGTTTGGCGCTTTCTCAAAAAGTTGGAAACTGAAATACTGTTGGACTCAGCAATTGCACTTCTGGGAATATACCCTAAAGAAACCAGAACTGCCATCCAAACAGACGTATGCACACCTATGTTTATTGCTGAGTTATTCACAATAGCAAAGAGGTGGAAACAACCCAAGTGCCCATCAACAAATTAATGGGTAGAAAAACAATGGTATATTCACCCAATTGAATACTATGCAGCACTGAAAATAATGAACCCGTAAAACATTACACAACATGAGTGGTCCTGGCAGATGTTATGTTAAGTGAAATGTCTCAGTCTCAAAAGGACAAATATTGCATACCACCACCATTATGATGCAGAACTGACATGGGGGGGGGGTGGGAGGAAATAGGAAAAGAGTCGATAGATAATGAACACTGTATTGGAACAGATGAGGGAGAGAACTGTTTAAAAGTATTTTGAGATTAAACATTATATGTAAGACAATGGTCCAAAATAAGAAGTATATTGCAAAGAGAACTGGGGAAAAGGAGGGAACGGGAGGGAGGGAGGAAACAGCAAAACAAGGAATGAATGAAAATCACCTTTTCTGTAAACTTCCATTAAGGTCACAATTAAAATTAAAAAAATAATTTTTAATAATCATTTTAGAAAAGACTTGAAAGGGAAGGATAGAAGGATGAATGGAAATGAGGGTTACAGGAGGGAAGCAGGAAGAATGCAACTACATTTTTGTGTGTTGAAACTAATGTCATAAAACAAAGTGTGTATAAATGATTGACTGGAAAACCAACCAGCTTTGTAAACTGTCACTCAAATCACAAAAAAAGAAAAAATGTGTATTGCAAATCCCAAACTCTATGCTTGTCATAAAGCCATTGTTGTTATTATGTGCTGTCAAGTCACCTGTGACCCATACCAACACTAAGTACAGCAGCTCTGAGCCCTGCCCTGTCCTGAACCAGTCTGATTAATTCTGACACAACTCCCATTGTCCCAGTCACTGAATCACTCCATCTCATCCAGGGTCTTCCTCTCCTGCACTGTCCCTCCACCCTTCCAAGCATGATGTTCTTCTCCAAGGACCAATCTCTCATGGCCGCATGCCCAAAGCATGTGAGATGGAGCTCCAAAATTCTAGTCGCCAAGGGAGCTCTGGTGGCCTAATGGCAAGAAGCTGCACTGCAATCCCAGAGGTACACAGTTTAAATCCACCAGATGCTTTCTGGAAAAGGAGGGGCGATCTCCTCCTGTACCAGCCAGATCCAATTTGGTGGCACACACATAAAAAGAAAAATAAAATAAAAAATAATATTAAAACAAAATCCTAGCCTCCAAGGAGAAACTTGGTTCCACCCTCTCCAAGACAGACCTATTTGTTTTCTTGGTGGTCCATGGTATGTTCAAGACTCTTCTCCAGCACCACAACTCAAAGGCATCTATTCTTCTGTCATCCTTAGTCATTGTCCAACTCTCTAAAGCATAACAAGTAATTGCAAAGACTATGGCCTGGATTAGGCTCACCTTAGTCTCTAGACGGATAACTTTCTTTTCAGTACTCTGGAGAAGTCCGTGACAGCAGATTTTCCCAGTGTAATTCATCTTTTGATTTCTTGACTCCTGGTTTTAAGAGTGTTGATTGTGGAGCCAAGCAAGCTGTAATTGTTAACAATTTCAATTTCTCCTGCATCTGTCATGGTGCTGCCAATTATCCCAACGGTGAGAATCTTTGTCTTCTTGATGTTAAGCCTCAATCCATATTGAAGACTAGTCCTTGCCTTCTGCTTCAGGTCTTCTTCCATTTCAGCAAGTAAGGTTGTGTGATCTGCATGACATAGGCTGTTGATGAGTCTTCCTCCAATCTAGGTGCTACATTCCTCCTCATAAAGCCCTGATTTAGAAAGATCTGTTCTGCATATAGATTGAAAAGGTATGGAGACAAGATGCATCTCTGATGCACTCCTTTCCTGATTTTGAACCATGCAGAGTTTCTATGCCCAGTTTTTTTAAATTTATTTTATTTTTTTAATAA
>NW_006399996.1:11535-14089 GCF_000299155.1 Elephantulus edwardii | reverse complement strand
GACCACGCTTGTCAGAGCTTCCGAGGGCTTGCTCCCACCGGAAATCCTGGGTCCCTGTGAAAAATGCCTGTCCTTGCTTATCTGCGGTGGCTGCGGCCCTCAAGCCTCACTTCCGCCCAAGACCCGGTTCTCAGAGCTTCTGAGGGCTTGCTCCCTCCGGAAAATTTGGGTACCTGGAAAAACGCCTGTCCATGCTTATCTGCGGTGGCTGCGGCCCTCAAGCCTCACTTCCACCCAAGACCACGCTTGTCAGAGCTGCCGAGGGCTTGCTCCCACTGGAAATCCTGGTTCCCTGTGAAAAACGCCTGTCCTTCCTTATCTGCGGTGGCTGCGGCCCTCAAGCCTCACTTGCGCTCAAGACCACGCTTGTCAGAGCTTCTGAGGGCTTGCTCCCGACAGAAATCCTGGGTCCCTGTGAAAAACGCCTGTCCTTTCTTATCTGCGGTGGCTGCAGCCCTCAAGCCTCACTTCCGCCCCGGACCATGCTTGTCAGAGCTTAATAGGGCTTGCTCCCGCCGGAAATCCTGTGTCCCTGTGAAAAACGCCTGTCCTTGCTTATCTGCGGTGGCTGCGGCCCTCAAGCCTCACTTCGGCCCAAGACCACGCTTGTCAGAGCTTCCAAGGGCTTGCTCCCACCGGAAATCCTGGGTCCCTGTGAAAAACGCCTGTCTTTGCTTTTCTGCGGTCGCTGCGGCCCTAAAGAGTCTCTTCCGCCGAAGACCACGCTTGTGAGAGTTTCCGAGGTCTTGCTCCCACCGGAAATCTTGGGTCCCTGTGAAAAATGCTTGTCCTTGCTTATCTGCAGTGGCTGCGGCCCTCAAGCCTCACTACCGCCCAAGACGATGCTTGTCAGAGCTTCCAAGCGCTTGCTCCCGCCGGAAATCCTGGGTCGCGGTGAAAAACGCCTGTGCTTGCTTATCTACGGTGGCTGCGGCCCTCAGGCCTAACTTGCCCCCAAGACCACGCTTGTCAGAGCTTCTGAGGGCTTACTCCTGACAGAAATCCTGGGTCCCTGTGAAAAACGCCTGTCCTTGCTTATCTGCGGTGGCTGCGGCTCTCAAGCCATACTTCCGCCCAAGAGCACGCTTGTCAGAGCTTCCGAGGGCTTGCTCCCGACGGAAACCCTGGGTCCCTGTGAAAAATGCCTGTCCTTGCTTATCTCCGGTGGCTTCGGCCCTCAAGCCTCACTTGCCCCCAAGACCACGCTTGTCAGAACTTCTGAGGGCTTGCTCCCGACAGAAATCCTGGGTACCTGTGAAAAACGCCTGTCCTTGCAAATCTGCGGTGGCTGCGGCCCTCAAGCCTCACTTCCACCCATGACCACGCTTGTCAGAGATGCCGAGGGCTTGCTCCCGCCGGAAATTATGGGTACCCATGAAAAACACCTGTCCTTGCTTACCTGCGGTAGCTGCAGCCCTCAAGCCTCACTTCCGCCCAGGACCACGCTTGTCAGAGCTTAATAGGGCTTGCTCCCGCCGTAAATCCTGTGTCCCTGTG
Organism: Elephantulus edwardii; assembly: GCF_000299155.1. Taxonomy (NCBI): domain Eukaryota; kingdom Metazoa; phylum Chordata; class Mammalia; order Macroscelidea; family Macroscelididae; genus Elephantulus; species Elephantulus edwardii. The sequence continues at coordinate 12,592 of NW_006399996.1, read as the reverse complement.
AAAAACGCCTGTCCTTGCTTATCTGCTCTGGCTGCGGCGGTCAAGCCTTACTTCCGCCCAAGACCGCGCTTGTCAGAGCTTTCAAGGGCTTGCTCCCGCCGGAAATCCTGGGTCCCGGGGAAAAACGCCTGTCCTTGCTTATCTGCGGTGGCTGCGGCCCTCAAGCCATACTTCCACCCAAGAACACGATTTTTAGAGCTTCCGAAGGCTTTCTCTCGCCACAAATCCTTCTGCCTGGGAAAAAAACCTCTCCTTGCTTATCTGCGGTGGCTGCGGGCCTCAAGCCTCACTTCCGCCCAGGACCACGCTTGTCAGAGCTTCCGAGGGCTTGCTCCCACCGGAAATCCTGCGTCCCTGTGAAAAATGCCTGTCCTTGCTTATCTGCGGTGGCTGCGGCCCTCAAGCCTCACTTCGGCCCAAGACCACGCTTGTCAGAGCTTCCGAGGGCTTGCTCCCGCCAGAAATCCTGGGTACCTGTGAAAAAAGCCTGTCCTTGCTTCTCTGTGGTCGCTGCGGCCCTCAAGCCTCACTTCCGCCCAAGACCACGCTTGTCAGAGCTACCGAGGGCTTGCTCCCGCCGCAAATCCTGGGCACCTGTGAAAAACGCCTGTCCTTGCTCATCTGCGGTGGCTGCGGCCCTGAAGCGTCACTTCCACCCGACACCATGCTTGTCAGAGCTTCCGAGGGCTTGCTCCCACCGGAAATCCTGTGTCCCTGTGAAAAACGCCTGTCCTTGCTCATATGCGGTGGCTGCGGCCCTCAAGCCTTACTTTCGCCCAAGACCACGCTTGTGAGAGCTTCCGAGAGCTTGCTCCCGACGGAAAACCTGGGTCCCTGTTAAAAACGCCTGTCCTGCTTATCTACGGTGGCTGCGGCCCTCAATCCTCACTTCCGCCCAAGACAACGTTTTTCAGAGCTTCCGAGGGCTTGCTCCCGCCACAAATCCTTCTACCTGGGAAAAACACCTCTCCTTGCTTATCTACGGTGGCTGAGGGCCTCAAGCCTCACTTCCACCGGAGACCACGCTTGTCAGAGCTTCCGAGGGCTTGCTCCCGCC
>NW_006399996.1:10871-11375 GCF_000299155.1 Elephantulus edwardii | reverse complement strand
TCCTTGCTTATCTGCGGTGGCTGCGGCCCTCAAGCCACACTTCCACCCAAGACCACGCTTGCCAGAGCTGCTGAGGGCTTGCTCCCACCGCAAATCCTGGGTCCCTGTGAAAAACGCCTGTCCTTGCTTATCTGGGGTGGCTGTGGCCCTCAAGCCTCACTTCCCCATAAGACCATGCTTGTCAGAGCTTCCGAGGGCTTGGTCCCGCTGGAAATTATGGGTTCCTGTGAAAAACACCTGTCCTTGCTTACCTGCGGTAGCTGCAGCCCTCAAGCCTCACTTCCGCCCAGGAACACACTTGTCAGAGCTTCCGAGGGCTTGCTCCCACGGACATCTTGGGTCCCTGTGAAAAACGCCTGTCCTTGCTTATCTGCGGTGGCTGCGGCCCTCAAGCCTCACTTCGGCCCAAGACCACACTTGTCAGAGCTTCCGAGGGCTTGCTCCTGCCAGAAATCCTGCTTACCTGTGAAAAACGCCTGTCCTTGCGTAACTGCGGTGGCTGCG
>NW_006399996.1:8865-10226 GCF_000299155.1 Elephantulus edwardii | reverse complement strand
AGAGCTGCTGAGGGCTTGCTCCCGCCGCAAATCCTGGGTACCTGTGAAAAACGCCTGTCCTTGCTTATCTGCTGTGGCTGTGGCCCTCAAGCCTCACTTCCCCACAAGACCATGCTTGTCAGAGCTTCCGAGGGCTTGCTCCCGCCGGAAATTATGGGTTCCTGTGAAAAACACCTGTCCTTGCTTACCTGCGGTAACTGCAGTCCTCAAGCCTCACTTCCGCCCAGGACCACGCTTGTCAGAGCTTCCGAGGACTTGCTCCCACCGGACATCCTGGGTCCCTGTGAAAAACGCCTGTCCTTGCTTATCTGTGGTAGCTGCAGCCCTCAAGCCTCACTTCCGCCGAAGACCACGCTTGTCAGAGCTTCCTAGGGCTTGCTCCCGACGGAAACCCTGGGTCCCTGTTAAAAACGCCTGTCCTGCTTATCTACGGTGGCTGCAGCCCTCAAGCCTCACTTCCGCCCAAGACCACGTTTTTCAGAGCTTCTGAGGGCTTGCTCCCGCCACAAATCCTTCTGCCTGGGAAAAACACCTCTCCTTGCTTATCTGCGGTGGCTGCAGGCCTCAAGCCTCACTTCCACCCGAGACCACGCTTGTCAGAGCTTCCGAGGGCTTGCTCCCGCCGGAAGTCCTGGGTCCCTGTGAAAAACGCCTGTCCTTGCTTATCTGCGGTGGCTGCGGCCTCAAGCCTCACTTCCGCCCAAGACCACGTTTTTCAGAGCTTCCGAGGGCTTGCTCCCGCCACAAATCCTTCTGCCTGGGAAAAACGCCTCTCCTTGGTTATCTGCGGTGGCTGCGACCCTCAAGCCTCACTTCCACCCAAGACCACGCTTGTCAGAGCTACTGAGGGCTTGCTCCCTCCGCAAATCCTGGGTACCTGTGAAAAACGCCTGTCCTTGCTTATCTGCTGTGACTGTGGCCCTCAAGCCTCACTTCCCCACAAGACCATGCTTGTCAGAGCTTCCCCGGGCTTGCTCCCGCCGGAAATTATGGGTTCCTGTGAAAAACGCCTGTCCTTGCTTATCTGCGGTGGCTGCGGCCCTCAAGCCTCACTTCGGCCCAAGACCACGCTTGTCAGAACTTCCGAGGGCTTGCTCCCACCGGAAATCATGGGTCCCTGTGAAAAACGCCTGTCCTTGCTTATCTGCGGTGGCTGCGGCCCTCAAGCTTCACGTCGGCCCAAGACCACGCTTGTCAGAGCTTCCGAGGGCTTGCTCCCGCCGGAAATCCTGGGTCCCTGGGAAAAACGCCTGTCCTTGCTTATCTGCGGTGGCTGCGGGCCTCAAGCCTCACTACCGCCCAATATCACGTTTTTCAGAGCTTCCGAGGGCTTGCTCCAGCCGGAAATCCTGGGTCCCTGT
>NW_006399996.1:4248-7676 GCF_000299155.1 Elephantulus edwardii | reverse complement strand
CCTCACTTCCACCCAAGACCACGCTTGTCAGAGCTGCTGAGGGCTTGCTCCCGCCGCAAATCCTGGGTACCTGTGAAAAACGCCTGTCCTTGCTTATCTGCGGTGGCTGTGGCCCTCAAGCCTCACTTCCCCACAAGACCATGCTTGTCAGAGCTTCCGAGGGCTTGCTTCCGCCTGAAATTATGGGTTCCTGTGAAAACACCTGTCCTTGCTTACCTGCGGTAGCTGCAGCCCTCAAGCCTCACTTCCGCCCAGGACCACGCTTGTCAGAGCTTCCGACGGCTTGCTCCCACCGGAAATCCTGGGTCCCTGTGAAAAACGCCTGTCCTTGCTTATCTGCGGTGGCTGCGGCCCTCAAGCCTCACTTCGGCCCAAGACAACGCTTGTCAGAGCTTCTGAGGGCTTGCTCCTGCCAGAAATCCTGCTTACCTGTGAAAAACGCCTGTCCTTGCATATCTGCGGGGGCTGCGGCCCTCAAGCCTCACTTGCCACCAAGACCACGCTTGTCAGAGCTTCTGAGGGCTTGCTCCCGCCGGAAACCATGGGTACCTGGAAAAACGCCTGTCCTTGCTTATCTGCGCTGGCTGCGGCCCTCAAGCCTCACTTCTGCCCAGGACGACGCTTGTCAGAGTTTCCGAGGGCTTGTTCCCGCCACAAATCCTGGGTACCTGTGTAAAACGGCTGTCCTTGCTTATCTGCAGTGGCTGCGTCCCTCAAGCCTCACTTCTACCCGAGACCACACGTGTCAGAGCTTCCGAGGGCTTGTTCCCGCCGGAAATCCTCGGTACCTGTAAAAAACGCCTGCACTTGCTTATCTGCGGTGGCTGCGGCCCTCAAGCCTCATTTCTGCCTAAGACCCCCTTGTCAGAGCTTCCTAAGGCTTGCTCCCGACGGAAACCGTAGGTCCCTGTGAAAAACGCCTGTCCTTGCTTATCGGCGGTGGCTGCGGCCCTCAAGCCTCACTTCCACCCAAGACCACGCTTGTCAGAGCTTCCGAGGGCTTGCTCCCACCGGAAATCCTGGGTCCCTGTGAAAAACGGCTGTCCTTGCTTATCTGCGGTCATTGTGGCCCTATAGAGTCTCATCCGCCGAAGACCACGCTTGTCAAAGCTTCCGAGGGCTTGCTCCCGCCATAAATCCTGGGTCCATGTGAAAAACGCCTCTCCTTGCTTATCTGCGGTGAATGCGGCCCTAAAGCCTCACTTCCACCCAAGACCACATTTCTCAGAGCTATCGAGGGCTTGCTCCTGCCGGAAACCCTGGGTACCTGGAAAAACTCCTGTCCTTGCTTATCTGCGCTGGCTGTGGCCCTCAAGCCTCACTTCAGCCCAAGACCACGCTTGTCAGAGCTTAATAGGGCTTGCTCCCGCTGGAAATCCTGGGTCCCTGTTAAAAACGCCTGTCCTTGTTATCTGTGGTGGCTGCGGCCCTCAAGCCTCACTTCGGCCCAAGACCACGCTTGTCAGAGCTTCCGAGGGCTTGCTCCCACCGGAAATCCTGGGTCCCTGTGAAAAACGGCTGTCCTTGCTTATCTGCGGTCGCTGCGGCCCTATAGAGTCTCTTGCGCCGAAGACCACGCTTGTGAGAGTTTCCGAGGTCTTGCTCCCGCCGGAAATTTTGGGTCCCTGCGAAAAACGCTTGTCCTTGCTTATCTGCGGTGGCTGCGTCCCTCAAGCCTCACTTCCGCCCAAGATCACGCATGTCAGAGCTTCCGAGGGCTTGCTTTCGCCAGAAATCCTGGGTCCCTGTGAAAAACGCCTGTCCTTGCTTATCTGCGGTGGCTGCAGCCCTCAAGCCTCACTTCCACCCAAGACCACGCTTCTCAGAGCTTCCGAGGGCTTGCTCCCGCGGGAAATCCTGGGTCCCTGTAAAAAATGCCTGTCCTGCTTATCTGCAGTGACAGCGGCCCTCAAGCCTCACTTCCACCCAAGACCACGCTTCTCAGAGCTGCCGAGGGCTTGCTCCCGCCGGAAATCCTGGGTACCTGTGAGAAACGCCTGTCCTTGCTTATCTGCGGTGGCTGCGGCCCTCAAGCCTCACTTGCGCCCAAGACCACACTTGTCAGGGCTTCTGAGGGCTTGCTCCCGACAGAAATCCTGGGTACCTGTGAAAAACGCCTGACCTTGCTTCTCTGCGGTGGCTGCGGCCTTCAAGCCTCACTTCCACCCACGAACACGCTTGTCAGAGATGCCGTTGGCTTGCTCCCGCCGGAAATTATGGGTACCCATGAAAAACACCTGTCCTTGCTTACCTACGGTAGCTGCAGCACTCAAGCCTCACTTCCGCCTTGGACCACGCTTGTCAGAACTTAATAGGGCTTGCTCCCGCCGGAAATCTGGGTCCCTGTGAAAAATGCCTGTCCTTGCTTATCTGCAGTGGCTGCGGCCCTCAAGCCTTACTTCCACCGAAGACCACGCTTGTCAGAGCTGCCAAGGGCTTGCTCCCGCCGGAAATCCTGGGTCCCTGTGAAAAACGCCTGTCCTTGCTTATCTGCAGTGGCTGCGGCCCTCAAGCCTCACTTCCACCCACAACCACGCTTGTCAGAGCTGCCGAGGGCTTGCTCCCGCCGGAAATCCTGGGTTCCTGTGAAAACCGCCTGTCCTTGCTTATCTGCGGTGGCTGCGACCCTCAAGCCTCACTTCCGCCCAGGACCACGCTTGTCAGAGTTTCCGAGGGTTTGCTCCTGCCGGAAATCCTGGGTCTCTGTGAAAAACGCCTGTCCTTGCTTATCTGCGGTGGCTGCGGCCCTCAAGCCTCACTTGCGCCCAAGACCACGCTTGTCAGAGCTTCTGAGGGCTTGCTCCAGACAGAAATCCTGGGTACCTGTGAAAAACGCCTGTCCTTCCTTCTCTGCGGTGGCTGCGGCCCTCAAGCCTCACTTCCACCCACGAACACGCTTGTCAGAGATGCTGAGGGCTTGCTCCCGCCGGAAATTATGGGTACCCATGAAAAACACCTGTCCTTGCTTACCTACGGTAGCTGCAGCCCTCAAGCCTCACTTCCGCCCCGGACCACGCTTGTCAGAGCTTAATAGGGCTTGCTCCCGCCGGAAATCCTGGGTCCCTGTGAAAAACGCCTGTCCTTGCATATCTGCGGCAGCTGCGGCCCTCAAGCCTCACTTCCTCCCAAGACCACGCTTGTCAGAGCTTAATAGGGCTTGCTCCCGCCAGAAATCCTGGGTCCCTGTGAAACACGCCTGTCCTTGCTTATCTGCGGTGGCTGTGGCCCTCAAGCCTCACTTCTGCCCAGGACGACGCTTCTCAGAGTTTCCGAGGGCTTGCTCCCGCTGCAAATGCTTCTGCCTGGAATAAACGCCTCTCCTTGCTTATCTGAGGTGGCTGCGGCCCTCAAGCCTCACTTCCGCCCAAGACCACGCTTGTCAGAGCTGCCGAGGGCTTGCTCCCGCCGCAAATCCTGGGAACCTGTGA
>NW_006399996.1:2802-4148 GCF_000299155.1 Elephantulus edwardii | reverse complement strand
GTGGCTGCGGCCCTCAAGCCTCACTTCCGCCCAAGACCACGCTTGTCAGAGCTGCCGAGGGCTTGCTCCCGCCGCAAATCCTGGGAACCTGTGAAAAACGCCCGTCCTTGCTTATCTGCGGTGGCTGCGGCCCTCAAGCCTCACTTACGCATAAGACCACGCTTGTCAGAGCTGCCGAGGGCTTGCTCCCGCCAGAAATCCTGGGTCCCTATGAAAAATGCCTGACCTTGCTTATCTGCAGTGGCTGCGGCCCTCAAGCCTCACTTCCGCCCAAGATCACGCTTGTCAGAGCTGCCGAGGGCTTGCTCCCGCCGCAAATCCTGGGAACCTGTGAAAAATGCCCGTCCTCGCTTATCTGCGGTGGCTGCAGCCCTCAAGCCTCACTTCCGCCCAAGAGCATGCTTGTCAGAGCTTCCGAGGCCTTGCTCCCGCCAGAAATCCTGGGTCCCTGTGAAAAATACCTGTCCTTGTTTATCTACAGTGGCAGCGGGCGTCAAGCCTCACTTCCACCGAAGACCACGCTTGTCAGAGCTTAATAGGGCTTGCTCCCGCTGAAAATCCTGAGTCCCTGTGAAAAATGCCTGTCCTTGCTTATCTGTGGTGGCTACGGCCCTCAAGCCTCACTTCAGCCCAAGACCACGCTTGTCAGAGCTTCCGAATGCTTGCTCCCGCCAGAAATCCTGGGTCCCTGTGAAAAATGCCTGACCTTGCTTATCTGCAGTGGCTGCGGCCCTCAAGCCTCACTTCCACCGAAGACCACGCTTGTCAGAGCTGCCGAGGGCTTGCTCCCGCCGGAAATCCTGGGTCCCTGTGAAAAACGCATGTCTTTGCTTATCTGCGGTGGCTGCGGCCCTCAAGCCTCACTTCCACCCACAACCACGCTTGTCCGAGCTGCCGAGGGCTTGCTCAAGCCGGAAATCCTGGGTACCTGTGAAAACCGCCTGTCCTTGCTTATCTGCGGTGGCTGCGACCCTGAAGCCTCACTTCCGCCCAGGACCACGCTTGTCAAAGTTTCCGAGGGTTTGCTCCTGCCGGAAATCCTGGGTCTCTGTGAAAAACGCCTGTCCTTGCGTATCTGCGGTGGCTGCGGCCCTCAAGCCTCACTTCTGCCCAAGACCCCCTTGTCAGAGCTTCCGAATGGTTGCTCCCGCCAGAAACCCTGGGTCCCTGTGAAAAACGCCTGTCCTTGCTTATGTGCAGTGGCTGTGGCCCTCAAGCCTCACTTCTGCCCAGGACGACGCTTCTCAGAGTTTCCGAGGGCTTGCTCCCGCCGCAAATGCTTCTGCCTGGAAAAAACGCCTCTCCTTGCTTATCTTCGGTGGCTGCGGCCCTCAAGCCTCACTTCC
>NW_006399996.1:0-653 GCF_000299155.1 Elephantulus edwardii | reverse complement strand
AAAAACGCCTCTCCTTGCTTATCTTCGGTGGCTGCGGCCCTCAAGCCTCACTTCCGCCCAAGACCACGCTTGTCAGAGCTGCCGAGGGCTTTCTCCCGCCGCAAATCCTGGGAACCTGTGAAAAACGCCCGTCCTTGCTTATCTGCGGTGGCTGCGGCCCTCAAGCCACACTTCCGCCCAAGATCACGCTTGTCAGAGCTTAATAGGGCTTGCTCCCGTCGAAAATCCTGAGTCCCTGTGAAAAACGCCTGTCCTTGCTTATCTGTGGTGTCTACGGCCCTCAAGCCTCACTTCAGCCCAAGACCACGCTTGTCAGAGCTCCGAGGGCTTGCTCCCGCCAGAAATCCTGGGTACCTGTGAAAAATGCCTGTCCTTGCTTATCTGCGGTGGCTGCGGCCCTCAAGCCTCACTTCCACCCACAACCACGCTTGTCAGAGCTGCCGAGGGCTTGCTCCCGCCGGAAATCCTGGGTCCTGCGAAAAACGCCTGTCCTTGCTTATCTGCGGTGGCTGCAGCCCTCAAGCCTCACTTGCGCCCAAGACCACACTTGTCAGGGCTTCTGAGGGCTTGCTCCCGACAGAAATCCTGGGTACCTGTGAAAAACGCCTGTCCTTGCTTCTCTGCGGTGGCTGCGGCCCTCAAGCCTCACTTCC
>NW_006399995.1:4564187-4565398 GCF_000299155.1 Elephantulus edwardii | reverse complement strand
GGTGAGGGGGGTGGTGAATAATAAAACAAATATCTGAATAAGAAAATAAGCAACTTGTCTGATAAGAGAAGCTCCTAGCCTCAGAAGTTTTAAAATCACCCCTCTGAGAGTAGATCAGGATGAATAATTTTGCAATCATGATGGGGATAGAACATAGTACTAAAACTTGGGAAACACCAGAAAGTTTAGCATGAAAAAAAGGCCTACTTTACTGTATTTGGCCAGCATTATTAATACTTTAAAATACTCATTTTCCTGTTTATAAATGTGTTTTATTATCCATTCACTCACTCACTGCCATTGAGTCAGCTCCAAGTCCTCACAATGCTCGATCAGATTTCCAAGGTTTTAACTTCAATGAGAAAGCGAGAGATCCATGTGTAAGATCACTTGTGTCTTTTAAAACTAGTATTTGCAATGAATAAATAATTGTAAGTACAAAATGCAATCATTCTATTTCCAGCCTAATTTCTATCACCAAGCCCATACTTCCCAACTACTGTTGCTTCTTCACTTTTTACAACTTTTGCATTCCAGTCACCAATTATTATTTACACATCTTGATTGAACGTTTGGTCAATTTCAGACTGCAATAAACATTCTCAATGTCTTCCTCTTTAGCTCTAGACATAGGAGCATACACTTGAATAATAGTTATGTTAATGTGTCTTCCTTGTATGTATACGGATACTATCCTATTGCTCACAACATTGTATTTTAAGATAAAACTTGGTACAAGGAATATCATTGTTGGTCAGATGGATCCTGGCTGAAAAGAAATACCGGAAGAATGTCTGTTTGTGCTTTATTGACTATGCAAAGACATTTGACTGTATGGATCATAATAAGTTGTGGCTGACACTGAAAAAAAATGGGAGTCCCAGAGCACTTAATTGTGCTCATGCAAAACCTATACCTGGACCAGGAAGCTGTTTTATGAACAGAGAAGGAGAACACTGCATGGTTTAGAATTAAGAAGGGAGTGTGTCAGGGTTGTATTCTCTCTAGATACTTATTTAGTCTGTATGCTGAGAAAATTATTAAAGAGACTGAACTGTATGAAGAGGAATGTGGCGTTAGGATCAGGACAAGCCTCATCAATAACCTGCTTTATGCAGATGATACAACCTTGCTTGTTGAATGTGAGGAGGACTTGAAGCACTTGTTGCAGAAGAGCAAAGAATGCAGTCTTCAATATGGATTGCATCTCA
>NW_006399995.1:4558782-4560031 GCF_000299155.1 Elephantulus edwardii | reverse complement strand
ATTTGCTAGATTTATCTCAGCAAATGGTTTATCACTCCATCTAGTGACCTGTTTTATTTTATTATTTTATTTCCTTTTGGTCTATACAATGAAACACAGTGCCTTGCACAATACTATTGATTAAACCTTTGAATGAATGACTGAATGATGTATGGTTGAACAATTAAGTTAGTGCCATCTTCTGGTCAACATAGGTAACAACAGCAGATAAATGACAGATTAGCAAAGGACCATCAATCACACATAAGAAGGCATTTTAACATGTATTCTTTTATTATTTTTTATTATTATTTATTATTATTAATGTTGTCATTGTTGATTGCCTTTTTGTTGAGCACGATTCATGACAAACCTATGAACAAAGGCCTGAAGCCTTTCTATAACTGTCAACATTTATCAAAGTTTATAAGGTTTCCAGAGGCATGTTTAGGAAGAGGATGCCACTTCTGCTTCCAAATATTACTATTATTATAATAGTTTATTTACAAAATTCTAATGCATTGTTTCTCACATCAGTTCCTTCCCATTTCTCTAATCACCTCCCCCCAAACCATCAAATTGTACAACCTCATGATGTATGCTTGAGAGCTTGTTTGGAGGTTCTAGCAGGGGAGTGCAGCTACTCGTATGCCCTTGATCAAAGGACAGTCTTCCTTTGATCAGGGATGGTCGTCCTCTTCAACAAAGCATGCAGCTTTGGGAGGGATGCACATATATCGGTGAGGGAGGAAGGGGACATCTGCCTAAACCAGCCAGATCAGCCAAATCAACCCTGGCGATCAATGGGTGACAGATGTTGCAGCCAGATTGCCCTCACATCCCCATGATGTATCTTTGACACAGTGGACTCTATGTATTTATATTATATTCTTTCAAATGGTTCATAGAGGTTATGCAGGTTGCCAAAGATACTTGCAGTTGTTGGAGGTGTATTAATCCTAAGCAACTAATAAAATATTTCTTGCAGTTGTTGTTAGGTGTCCTTGAGTCAAAATACGACCCATCATGAACCTGTGAACCCTGTCCTATCCTGTTACAGCCTCACAATCTCTGACACAGTTGAGCTCATTGCAGCAGTCACTGTGTCAATCTATCTGGTTGAGGGTCTTCCTCTCTTTAACCAACTCTCCACCTTTCCAAGCATGATTTCTCTCTCTAAAGAATATCCTCTCCTAGCAATATACCTGAAGTATGTAAGATGCAGGTTGTTGATGAGTCTTTCTCCAATCCTGATACCACATTCTTTTTC
>NW_006399995.1:4555227-4555942 GCF_000299155.1 Elephantulus edwardii | reverse complement strand
TCCTTCTCTCTTCCTCCGATTGTTCCCCTAACAAATTAGTATTGAAGGATTTATCTTTTATCTCACTAACTCTATATTTTATTTCTTGAACTCTGGTGTTCTGGTCATCCAACCTGGAATGGCATTTTGCTGGTCTCTGGAGAGATGAGGATAGCACCTTGCTAGGGATGTTAAGTTTGCCTTGAAAATTACTACATCATGCTATTTACAATTCTAGTTTCCATCTACTATTTTTCTTTCTAAAACTTTTATCATTTTAGTGTTTCATTCAGTTCAATGATCTAGTTAGAATTAATTATTGTGTAAAGTGTAAGGAAGTTATGAGTACAGATTCTTTTTGGGGAGTGAGTGTGGCATATCAATCTCCGCTTGGTTATTCAAGTTGTTTAAAAGACCAGTCTCTCCACTGAATTATCTTTGTATCTTATTAAACAATCTTTCACTCATATATGTGTAGATATGTTTTTATAAATTTTTACTGAATTGCTTTTATGTATTTATCTATCATTAGGCTCACTTTTGAATAAATAATATCTCCTAGATTCACTCTTTTCTTAGCTAGCTGGATAACACTTAATGTATTACTTACCATAAAACTTGCATTTCCTTTTTTTTTTAAATAATTCAACAAGATTTATTATACATCTCTTCAGTACAAGGACATGTAAGTGCTGTGGACACAATAATGAACAAAACAAATATATTTTTAATAATA
>NW_006399995.1:4553315-4553942 GCF_000299155.1 Elephantulus edwardii | reverse complement strand
TTTTGAAGTCTTGTTGGGGATTGAATGATTTGAATAATTTCACAGACTTGATTGGTGGCCAAGGTTAGAACGTAGCCCTAGTCATTGCATATCTGGCCCTAAATCAATAAGAGCAGGTGCAGAGTGGCCCAGGAGTGTAAGAGCTTGATAAGATTGGTTGGGAGCAGCTTAATCTGCTGTTGAAGAAGGAGAAGTGACTGTCTAGCTTCCAGCTATAGTTTCAGAACTGAATCAAAACAACATTTTAAGCAAAATTTTGCTACCATCTCACTCCAGTAGCAGGGCAGCAAGTAATAAATGTTGGAGAGGATGTGATGAGAAATGAACTCTTATAATTGTTGATGGAATTATAAAAACGGTACAACCATTCTGGAAGACAATTTGGCACTTCCTCAAAAAGCTGAACATAGAAATTCCATATGACCCAGCTATTCCACTACTTGAAATATACCCTGAGAAGATGAGAACTGAGTCACACACTGAGATTTGTACACCAATGTTCATAGCAGCATTATGGACCTTCGCAAGAATGTGGAAACAGCCCATATGTCCAACCACAAACAAATGGATTGGGAAATTATGGTACATCCACACAGTAGAATACAATGCAGCATGCAGGAGCAATGA
>NW_006399995.1:4550172-4551392 GCF_000299155.1 Elephantulus edwardii | reverse complement strand
GGACATCTGGGCTGTTTCCATGTTTTTGCAATCAGCCATGGTCTTTTTTTAATCACTTGCTATGCATCTGAGAACTGGACAATTAATAAGAATGACAGAAAGAAATGGTGCCTTTGAGTTGTGGTGTTGAGGAAAAGTACTGAATATCCCATTTACTGTCAATAAAAACACAGTTACGTCTTGGGAAAAGTACAACCAAAGTGTCCTTGGAGGCAAGAATGGCAAAACTTCATATCATGTATTTTGGCATGCTGATAGGTAAAACCATACCTTGGAAAGGAATTTTATGCTTGGAGAGAGAGTTAGGCAAAAGAGAGGAAGATCCTTGATGAGATGGATGGACAGTTACTGCATCAGTGGACTTAAGTGTGTTGGATATGATGAGGATGGCATAGGATAGGACAGGGTTCAGATTTGTTGTTCATAGGGTTTCTGTGAGTAGTATTTGACTCAATGGCACCTAATAATAGCAACACTATCTTTATAGGAGTTCTGATGGCTTAGTGGTAACCAACTGTGCTGCCAGTGCAAAAGTTGTTGTTGTTATGTGCCGTTGAGTCACTTGCGACTCATAGCAACCCTATGTGCAATGGCCCTAAACTCTGCTCTGTCCTGTGCCAATCTCACTGTCTCCAACACACCCATCTAATTACCCCAGTCACCTAATCAATCCTCCTCCTAGGGGGCCTTCCCCTCCTGTGCTTGCCCTCCACCCTCCCAAGCATGATGTCCTTCTCCAAAGACCGCTCTCTCCCTACAACATGTCCGAAGTATGTTAGATGGAGCCTCAGAATCCTTGTCTCCAAGGAGTCGCCTGGTTTAACCCTCTCAAGGATTAATCTGTTTGTTTTCTTAGCAGTCCATGGTACCCTCAATACTCTTCTCCAATACCAAAGCTCAAAGGCATCAATTCTCCTTCTATACTCCCTAGTCGTTGTCCAATTCTCTGATGCATAACAAGTGATTGCAAAGACCATGGCCTATATCAGATGCACCTTAGTCTCCAGAGAGACACCAATGCTCTTCAGTGCTTTAGAGAGGTTCTTAACAGCAGACTTTCCCATCGTAATACATCTTTTAATTTCCTGGCTGCTGGTGCCAAGAGTGTTGATTGTGGAGCCAAGCTGACTAAAGCTGTGAACAATCTCAATCTCTTCACCATCCATCCTGATGCTGCCAATTGGTCCAGTGGTGAGAATCTTTGTCTTCTTGACACTGAG
>NW_006399995.1:4547847-4548737 GCF_000299155.1 Elephantulus edwardii | reverse complement strand
AGTTGAGCATGACTCATAGAAACCTTATGAACAAAAGGCCTGAAGCCTTTTTATAACTATCGACATTTATCAAAGTTCATAGAGTTAAATGCAACTGTAAAAATGGAAAATTCAGAAATATTTGAAGGTCAGTTTCAAAAGATTTCTCGAGGGAGGGTCACTGAGGAGGGGGGTAAATTAGAAGCACAATATAGCAGCTAAAACTTCAAATAACCTAAGTTTGAGAAAAAGGAAATTAAGAATACAGAAGTGATAAAAATAAACAACATAAAAATAGTTTTACAATATTCTAGAGCTAAAGAATATGAGTTTCTTGATCAAAACTGTCAATGTGTGCTCACTCCAAGAAGTGAGGTAGAACCTGAAATTACAGTACTATAAAACCTCAGAACACTTGACTATAATAAGCATAATGGTTTTATAGGTGAAAAATATATTGAAAGCTAAATAAACAAAGTGATTGGCTTAGGGAAAATAAGAGGTGATTATGGCATAGAACAAGATTGGATAGAATTTTTATTGACTTTTATCATAGCATCTACATTGAATACGGATCAAATGAAATATATCTCAGTATGAGAAGAAGGGGAAAATAGTGATAAAGAAATATGAAAGGGATTAATGATTTAATGGGGCACAGGAATAACAAATACAATATGAGAGTCAGCTGCCTGCACCTTAAATCACTGACCTTTATGTGTTACAACTCTAGGAAGGAGTATAGCCTTAGCAAACCTAAATAAGCTAAATAATGCACAATCTTGATGCCATCAAGATTTACACTTTTTTGCCTCTATCTCACCTCAAACCCCCTGTACTTAATATGTTTTGGGCCTTAAAAGGAGAAGAAAAAATAACCTTTTTCTATGGGTTTTTGCTTAAAGATTTAT
>NW_006399995.1:4544851-4546496 GCF_000299155.1 Elephantulus edwardii | reverse complement strand
AACATTCTTCTCTGGCACCACAGATCAAAGGCATCAACTCTCTTTCTGTCATCCCTAGTCATTGTCCAACTCTCTGATGCATAGCAAGCAATTGCAAGGACTATGGCCTCCATCAAGTGCACCTTAGTCACCAGACTGACCTCATTGCTCTTCAGTACTCTGGCGAGGTCCCTGTCAGATGACTTTCCCAGTGTAATTTGTCTTTTTATTTCCTGGCTGCGGTACCAAGAGTGTTGATTGTGGAGCCAATCAAATTAAAGCTGTTAACAATCTCAATCTGTTCACCATCTAATCTAATGCTGCCAATAAGCCCAGGGATGAGAATCTTGGTTTTCTTTTTTTTTAAGAATCTTGGTTTTCTTGATGTTGAGATTCAGTCCCTACTGAAGGCAGAAGGCTGCAGTCCTTGACCTTCCACAGCAAGTGCTTCAGATCCTCCTCAGTTTCAGCAACGTGGTTGTTGATGAGTCTTCCTCCAATCCTGATGCCACATTCCTCCTTATAGACCCCACCCTCCCGGATGATCTGTTCTACATATATATTTAAATGGTATGGAGACAGGATATATCTCTGGCACACACCCTTCCCTATTTTGATCCATGCAGTGTCTTGTTGCTCTGTTCTGACCACTGCCTCTTGGTCCAAGTATAGGTTTTGCAGAAGCACAATCAAATGTTCTGGGATTCCCATTCTTCTCAGAGTCAGCCACAGTTTGTTGTGATCCACACAAACACCTTTGCATAGTCAGTGACACACAGATAAACATTTTTCCGGTACTCTCTGCTTTTAGCCAAGATGCATCTAATATTAGCCATAATAGCCTTAGTACCATGGCCTCTTCTAAACCCATCTTCCAGTTCTCTATTGATGTACTCCTCCAGTTGTTTTTGCATAATTTTCAGTACAATCTTGCTTGAGTATGTGATATTAATAATATTGTTTGATAATTTCCACATCTGTTGGGTCACCTTTCTTTGGAATGGGAACAAATATCTCTCTTCCAGTATCTCTTCCAGTCAGTGTGCCAGGTGGTTGTCCTCGAGATTTCTTGGCACAATTTAGAGAGTACATCCAGGGCAGCATCTGTTGAAAAATGTCAATAAGTATGCTGTCAATTCCTGTAGCCTTGTTTTTTGCCAATTCTATCAGAGAAGCTTGAACTTTTTCATCACCATAGGTTGTTGCTCATATCTTCTTTCATGAGATTCTTCTGTGTCCACCAATTCTTTTTGGTACCGTAACTCTGTATACTCCTTGTATCTTCTTTTAATGCTTCTTGGATCATTTAATATTCTTCCCAAAGCATCCTTAAGTATTGCAACTCGTGGCTTGAATTGGTTCTTCTTTCCTTCAGCTTAAGAAATGCAGAGTGAGTTTAGCCCTTTTGATTTTCTGACTCTTTGCACATTTCATTATAATACTTTGCTTTGACTTCCTGAGCTGCCCTTGGAAATCTTCTGTTCATCTCTTTCACTTCTTGATTTCTCCTCTTTGCTTTGGCTTCTCAGTGCTCTACTCCAATATTCACAGTCTTGTCTGACATCCATCTTGGTCTTTTTTTCCTCCTCTATCTTTGTAATGACCTTTTGCATTCTTCATGGATGATACTCTTGATATCCTCCCACAGCTCATTTGATCTTTGTTC
>NW_006399995.1:4541659-4543513 GCF_000299155.1 Elephantulus edwardii | reverse complement strand
CAGACGTCTTCTGTTAAGCTGAAGCCTTTGGTTTATTTTGTTTGGCAAACCACTCATCACTCTTATCTGCCGCCATTGCCTCATCCAACAATTTTCTTCCCTCTGGATCCAT
Source organism: Elephantulus edwardii (assembly GCF_000299155.1). Taxonomy (NCBI): domain Eukaryota; kingdom Metazoa; phylum Chordata; class Mammalia; order Macroscelidea; family Macroscelididae; genus Elephantulus; species Elephantulus edwardii. The sequence continues at coordinate 4,543,401 of NW_006399995.1, read as the reverse complement.
TTTGGAAAGTTCACGAAGTGCTTCATCCCCCACAAAGCAAATTTCATGTCCATCGGGGTCAGCCAATATGACCATTTGGACCATTGCTTTTCCAGGGGTATCCAGGCTCACAAGAAGAGTCAGGATCTTCTGGTTCTCCTTTTTCATCAATTCTATGTCTGGCAAATCTTTCTTGGGACAAGAAAAGGAAATTCGTCCAAAAGCTGCTGCATAATCAACTGCACCCTTGACCTCTTGAAGCTCCAGTTTACATTGGTTGTCAGTATAGCCCAGCAAGGCCTTTTGCCTCTGTTTATCTTTTTCATAAATTTTCATTCCCAGTAGATTAGACCAGTAGTTCAAGGACTTCTGAAGATCAGACACTGCTAGAGTTACTTTTAGGGCAGGATCTGACTGAGGTGGATTGTGATTCTACAAAAAGAATTTATATCCTCCTGGGGCTTCAGTTTCAAAAACCCCTGCAGAAACTTCTTTGAGGGGCCACTTCAAGTTCCTGGCATTGCTGACAGCCTGGCTAGAGGCGAGTGTGATACCCATTAAGTCATTGCTTAGTTTGTAGTCTCCGACGCCATAATTGTAAGTCAGTTCTGCAACAAAATGATCATCCTCAGGCCCAAATCGCACCATTGTTTTACTCCATTTTCCATCATAAGGCCCGTTACAGGTGGCTTTGCAGCCTTCTTCAAATTCCTCATGTTGAAGAATCTTCATCCCAAGGACATCACGATAGAAATGCGCCGTATGGAAGCAATTTCCCACTTTGAATGCAAAGTGCAGCACCAGGCGACCTGCCATGACTGCCACCTCCCTTCATCATATGCAAAGCGCCGCAATCCTCGCAAACGAGGCTGAAGATGTCACTGCGTGCGCCAGCGCGCTCATCTGTTTTATACAATCTGTAACTTATATTTCATACATGTACTTTATATTTTATAGAATGAATTGCTATTGGTCCATGCCTATCATTACCCCATATTTTCAAGTCCCCATTGAATTTTTTCTATTCTTTCACCTCCCATCTGCCCACTAACCTCTGCTTTCCCACTGACTTCTCACTTTTCCCTTTTCCACCCACTTCTCCCTTTTCTTTTACTCTTTTGAACATTTAAGCACGTTGTTGTTGCTTTTGATTACTGTTGAGTCATGCACGACTTCTTAGAGACTCTATGAACAAAAGACCTGAGTCCTTTCTATAGCTTTTGTTTCTCCAAGTTCATAGAGTTTCCAGAAGCATGTGGTTTAGGAAGTGGATGCCACTCCTGTGTCCGAACTTGGCTTAAAACTGGTACCTCCACCAGTTTCTTCACCCAGTCACTTCACCTAGTCTCCAAAAATGGAAACAAGGTCTTGACCTTAAATGCAAGTGTCCTCCTGGAGGTCTTGTTGACTCTAAACAAGAGGCTTAAATAAAAACAATGAAACAATCCACACAGATCCTCAACCACAACAAGAGCACCATCATACAGAGTTCAGCTGCTTCATCCTAGTCCAAAACACTTCATTTGCTTCAAGGACAAAGATTAGTATCTTTGATATAGCCTAAAGGCTTTATAAATCCTCTGACTATCGAATCCTTTTGAATAGGAAATCCTATTGATTACTAGTCCAAAATGGAAGACAATGGCTTGACAGTCTATGCTGTTGTTGTTATTAAGTGCCATCTAGTACTGACTCTATAAACAAATGACTTTAACCTTGTTCTATAACTATTGTCCTTTCTCCAAGTTCACAGAACTTCAACA
>NW_006399995.1:4539959-4540443 GCF_000299155.1 Elephantulus edwardii | reverse complement strand
TAGGTCACAAGGCAAGCATCAGCAAATTCAAAAGCATAAAAATAATACAAAGCATCTTCTCAGACCACAATGCCACAAAATTAGAAACTAATAACTAGAGGATAAATCAGAAAAAAACATACATTTGGAAGCTAAGTAACACCTTGCTTGAACATCACTCGGTACTAGGAGAAATAAAAAATGAAATTAAAATTTCTTGAAACAAATGACACCACTTACCAAAACCTCTGGGAAGCAGACAAAGCAGTAATCAGAGGACATTTATAGTAATAAACAAACGTATCAAAAGGCAGAAAAAAAATTACCATTGACTCTATAACCCAACATCTCCAACAAATTGAAAAAGAACACACAAAAAAAACCCAACACCTTCTAAAAGAACTGAAATTATAAAAATCAGAGCAGAAATAAATGAAATAAAAAACAGAAAAACAATTGAAACCATCAACAAAACTAGGAGTTGGTCCTTTGAACATGTCAATAA
>NW_006399995.1:4535757-4539859 GCF_000299155.1 Elephantulus edwardii | reverse complement strand
TGTTGTCTGTGCTTCAAGAGAAAAGGATTTTAGGAGGATTCTGGGATGCAAATGCTTCTAGCAAAGTCAACATTCACTTGGCTTCTAGGTCCCAGTCCACCCTTTATGGCTATGTCCCCAGAGGGTAAGTGGCACCACAGGGAGGAGGCTCCCTGGGACCAAGTATAAATGAGTTTCACTGACTTGAATGCTGTCAGCACTTTTGCAGACCCCTTGGTCCCACACAGATTGAAGGAGGTACTGCTAGCCCTGCTCTGGTCACCTGCTTCAGCTGTTCTCAGATCTTAGAGCAAGATTTCAAGTACAGACAGCTAACTACTTCCATGTTTGAGCTGTGAGGGTTGGAAAGAGTATTCTGGCAAATCCCTATTCCCCCCTCCTTCTTTCTCCAGGAAACCAGGTAGTGGGTGTGGAGACTGTAGTTATCACCCTTTCCCCAGCATGCTCTTGCCCCGTAGCCTCCTGACTTGAGCAACAATGACTCCTTTTTGGCTTCCCAAAGCCAGCTATGAGCAACAAACAGATCTCCACACCATCCTGATCTCCACTTCTCCTATGTACACCCTGCTCCCTTGGGACCTTCACTAGCCTATACCTTAGATTTTCCTGGGAATTTGATGCACTTGCCTTTTTGCTTCCTCTTCGCCCAGCATATAGTATTCAGAAGATTTATTATTTATGTATTTATTCATTTAGTCATTCATTCATTTATCCATCCATCCTAGTTATTTATTTCAGTTAAGCAAGTGCTTGGCTAAGGGGATGGCACATAAGGCTTGAAAGGAGTTTGAGACCTGATCTTTCTGGTGTCCCCAGATCAGCTGACCAGCATACTCTCCTGCATTGGGCCTCTGATTTTTGGCAAGTCCTAGCTAAGAGGGCTCTGGGATCTATTGGAGCTGAGCAGAAGGGAGCTGGTATCATTGGTAGGCTCTGATCCCCTTTCCCAATAGGGCACCTACTGCTTCTTACCAGCTTGGCCCACTCTCTACCCAGCCACCTTCTTCCCCCACCCCAACCCCTTCATGAACTGAGACCCAAGACCCAGCAAATACTTTTAGGACATTGATGTATCCCTCATTTACCTGCCTCTCTGCCCTTCTGCTTAGGGCTGTGTTGTTATTTTGTCACATTTAATTTGCCTCAGTGGCAGCATATTTAGCTCCATTACTCTCTCCTCGACCTTGAAGGTGAAGGTCAACATCAAAGGGACCATGAACTGGTTAAACTGAGCTCCACAATGGGATACTACCTGAAGAAGAATGTGCAACTTAGTGATTCTCCCTCCTCAGACTCAAGAAGCTCCCCAGAGAGTGAGCAGACCCAAGGATTTCTGCTTGAAAAGCTTCACCTAGAACTTGGAACACTTATAGATTGAAGCTGTGTGAACTCAGCAGGCCTCATTCCAAAGGATCAGAATATTATTGCTTCTTGATCTTTCGTCTAAGACCAAGCGCAGAATATTAGTCTGTTTTTGGTTTTCTGTATGTTTTGTTCTTGAATCAATGCTAACGATAAATTTTCTTTAAATAAATCATGTGTTCTTTGCACACACACACACAAAAGAGAGATGATCTGACAGAATGTGGACATTATTGAACAATATCATTAATGTCGCATGCAAGCGAGATTCTGTTGAAGATTAACCAAAAATGACTGAACAGAACATCAACAGAGAACTGCCAGAAGTACAGGATGAGTTTAGAAGGGGTTATGGTACTAACGATATTGTAGCTAATGTTTGATGGATCTTTGCTGAAAGGAGGGAATACCAGAGGAACATCTATATCTATGTTTCATTGATTATGCAAAGGCATTTAACTGTGTGGACCTCAACAAACTGTGGCTAACTCTGAGTAAAATGGAAATCCAAGAACACTTGCTCGTGCTAATGTGAAACCTATACTTGGACCAGGAGGTAGTGGTCAAAACAGAGCAAGGAAACACTGCATGGTTCAAAATCAGGAAGATTGTATGCCATGGATGTGTCCAATCTCCATACCTTTTCCATTAATATGCATAACAGATTATCCAGGAGGCTGAGCTCTATGAGGAGAAATGTGGCATCAGGATTGGAGGAAGACTCATCAACAACCTGTGTTATGCAGATTATAAAACCCTGCTTGCTGAGGAGGACCTGAAGCACTTGCTGCAGAAGGTCAAGGACTAAAGCCTTCAGTATGGATTGAAGCTCAATATCAAGAAAACAAAGCTTCTCACCACTGAGCCAACTGACAGCATTGTGATGGATGGTGAAGAGATTGGGATTTTTCACAGTTTTGGTTCCACAATCAACACTCTTGGCACCAGTAGCCAGGAGATTAAAAGATGTATTGTGTTGGGAAAATCTGCTGTTAGAGACCTGAAGAGTAATGATGTCAGTCTCGTGAATAAGGTGCACCTGATCCAGGCCATGGTATTTGCAATCACTTGCTATGTGTCAGAGAGCTGTCCAATGACTAGTGATAATAGAAGAAGAATTGATGCCTTTGAGCTGTGGTGTTGGAGAAGAGTATTGAATGTACTATGGACTGCTAAGAGAACAAACAGGATCATCAGGAGAGGCTGAAATCAGGCTGATCCTTGGAGGGAAAGATTCTGAAGCTTTGTCTGACATACTTTGGACACATTGCAAGGAGGGACCAGTCCTTGAACAGGGAAATCATGCTTGGGATGGTGGAGGGACAGCACAGGAGAGGAAGACCCTCAATGAGATGGATTGATTCCATCAGTGACTGGGGTAAGGGGATATGTGTGTCAGAGACAATAAGTTTGGCACAGGATAGAGCAACTTTTAACTTTTAGGGCTGTTGTACATAGGGTCACTATGAGTCACAGGCAACTCAGTGGCACATAACAACAACAACAGTGCCAAGTGTGAAGCTGAGCATACCAAACTTGTTAACAACCTCAATCTCTTCTCCATCTATCATGATGTTTCCAACTGGCCCATTGTTGAGAATCTTTGCCTTCTTGATGTTGAGCTTCAATCCATATCAAAGACTACGTTCCTTGGCTTTTTGTAGCAAGCACTTCAGGTCCTCTTCGGTTTCAGCAAGCAAGGTTGTATCATCTGCATGTCACAGGTTGTTGATGAGTATTCCTTCAATCTTGTTGCCACATTCCATTATTAGAAAGCCCAGCCTCCCGAATTATCTGTTCTGCATATAGATTGAAAAGATATCGAGACAAGACACATCCTTAATACACTTCTTCCCCAATTTTGAACCATGCAGTTTTTCCTTACTCTGTTCTGAGTATAAATTTCACATGAGCACAATCAAGGCCTCTGGGATTCTCATTCTCCTCAAAGTTAGCCATATTTTCTTGTGATCCATAGTCAAATGCCTATGAACATAGGTGTATATATCTCCTTTTGTGTCTCATTTTTTATTTCCTTAGGGTATATTCCTAGTAGTGCAATAACTAGGTCATATGGAATTTCTATGATCAGCTTTTTGAAGTGCCAAACTGCCTTCCATATAAACTGTACCATATTGCGATCCCACCAGCAGATCATGAGAGTTCCAATCTCTTAAAATCCCCTCTAACAATTCTTGGTTGCTGTCCTGTTAAACTTTACAAATGCTACTCAAGTGAGATGGTATCTATCTCATTGTTGGGGTTTTTCCTTGGGATTTTGTCTTTTTTATTATTAATTTTCATGAAAATTTACAGAGACTTTGGATTTCCATTCCTTCATTCTTGCTCTTTTCTCCCTGTCCACCCTTTCCCCCGCAGTGGGCTCTTCTCTTTGAAAAGTAAAAAAAAAAATCTTTCATTGGTATACAATCCCGCTCGCCAAATCTAGTCCACTATTCAGTCTTTGTTCTGGACTCCTGTGTTGACAATAATACCTAATCATATATCCCTTTTAAGCAGTTCTCTCCCTCATCTGTTTCAATGCAGTATACGTTATTTATCCCCTCTTTCTCAGTCTCCCCGCCAACCCTGATGTCAGTCCCATTTTTCAGTAGTTGCACTATGCAGTATTTGTCTTTTTTTAGTGACTGAGATATTTCACTCAGCATAATGTCCTCCAGGGTCACCCATTTTATGTAGTATGTCATGAGTTTCTTGTTTTTCAATGCAGCATAGTATT
>NW_006399995.1:4527384-4530637 GCF_000299155.1 Elephantulus edwardii | reverse complement strand
AAGGGTTAAACCAAGCTACTTCTTGGAGGCAAGGATTCTGGGGCTTTGTCTGACATACTTTGGGCATGTTGCAAGGAGGGACGGGTCCTTGGAGAGGGACATCATGCTTGGGAGGGTGGAGTGATGGCGCAAGAGGGGAAGACCCTCTATGAGATGGATTGATTCAGTGACTGGGGTAATCGGGATGAGAATGTCAGAGGCAGTGCGATTGGCACAGGGTAGAGCAGGGTTTAGGGCTGTTGTACATAGAGTCACTATGAGTCGCAAATGACTCGACGGCACATAACAACAACAACAACAGCAATGAGTAAATCATTGATTGTACAGAATTCTATCATTCTATCTCCAGCTTCATTTCTATCACCAAGTCCATGTTTTCCAACACTGATCCCTCTTTGTTCTCAACTTTTGCATTCCAGTCACCTATTATTATTAATGCATCTCGCTTGCAGATTGACATTGTAAACAGCTTTATTTTGCTTGGCTCCACAATCAACATTCTTGGCACCAGCAGCCAGGAAATTAAAAGACATACTACATTGGGAAAGTCTGCTGTCAGAGACCTTTCCAAAGTACTGAGGAGCAATGATGTCAGTCTGGAGATTAAGCTGCACCTGATACAGGTCATGGTCTTTGCAATCACTTGCTATGCATCAGGTAGCCGGACAATAACTAGAGGTCCTAGAAGGACAAGTGATGTCTTTGAGCATTGGTGTTGGAGAAGAGTATTGAATATACCGTAGACTGCTAAGAGAATGAACAGATTAAGCCTGGAGAGACTGAAACCAGGCTGCTCCTTGGAGGTAAAGAATCTGAAGCTTTGTCTGACATACATATTGCAAGTAGGGACCAGTCCTTAGAGAGGGAAATCATGCTTGGGATGGTGGAGGGACAGTGTAGGAGGGGAAGCACTCAATGAGATGGATTGATTCAGTCAGTGACTGGGGTAACGGTGGTAGGTGTGTCAGAGACAATAAGATTGGCACAGGATAGAGAAACATTTAGGACTATTGTATATAGGGTCAGTATGAATCACAGGCAACTTGATAGCAATAACAACAACAAGAAAATTCATGCCATAGAAAGTTTGATCCATTTTGTCTCTTGTGATTGTTATGGGTTTGGTCTTTACTCCTAGGTCTCTGATCTACCTTGAGTTAACTTTTGTATATGATTTTAGATGTGGATCCTGTTTTAGTTATCTATAAGTGGATATACAATTTTTTAAAAACCATTTGTTGAAAAGGTTGTAATTTATCCATTTAATATGTTTTGATTTCTTTCTGAATACCAATTGACCATAGGTAGATGGGTTGATTTCTGGGTTCTCAATTCTATTCCATTGGTCTATTTGTCTGCCTTTATACCAATACTATGCTGTTTGGGTTATTACAGCTGTGTAATAGGAGAGGAGATTGAAACAGTCAACAGCTTTCTCTTCCTTGGATCCACAATTAACACCCTTGGTACCAGCAGTCAGGAAATAAGGAGACACATTGCTCTGGGAAAATATGCAGTTAGAGACCTCTCCAAATTATTGAGAAGTAATAAAGTCAGTTTGAGGACTAAGGTGCATCTGGTTCAGACCATAGTCGTTCCAGTCACTTATATGTATCTGAAAACTGGACAATGAATAATGATGACAGAAAAAGAAGTGATGCCTTTGAGCTGTGGTATTGGAGAAGAGCACTGAACATCCCATGGATGACCAAAAGAATGAACAGATATGTCTTGAAGAGGGTGCAGCCAGAGTGCTCTTTGGAGGCAAGAGTGATGAGGCTTCACCTCTCATAGTTTGGGCATGTTGCTAGGAGGGGCTATTCCTTGGAGAAGGAGCTGATGCTAGAAAGAGTGGAGGGTCAGTGAAGGAGAAGAAGACCCTCAACCAGGTAGATTGATAGGGTGACTACTGCAACGGGCTCTAGTGTGTCAGGAAATGTGAGGATGGCATAGGATATATCATATAGTCTGCATGTAGTCACAGTTTTACCACCTTTTGCCAGTTTGGGATCTTATTATTTCCTTTTCTTCTCTTATTGCCTAACAAGTAATTTCAATATAATACTAAATAGGAGTGGCAATAGTGGGCATCTTTGTCTGGTCCCTATTTGCAAAAGGAATGCAAACAGTCTTTCTTAATTTAAAATTATGTTGATTTTATGTATATACTTGTCCTAATGTTGAGAAAATTTCCTTCTATTCCTATTTTCTTAGGATTTTAGTCAGAAAAGGGTATTGGATTTTGTCAAAGGCTTTTTCTACATCAATTGATAAGATCATGTGGTTCTTGTTCTTACGCTGATTGTTTTTCTTCTGTTGAACCATCCTTGAATAACTGTTATGAATCCTACTTGATCATAATGAGATCCATCTATATATCTATATCTATATCCTTATCCTTATCTCTATCTCTATATCTATCATCTATATCTATATATTCTATTGGTCAAGATTTTGTTAAGGATTTTTGAGTCTGTGGTCACTAAGGATTTTGGTGTATAGTTTTCTTTTGTGGTAAAACTAAACCTGGGTTTAGTTTTAGGATTATACTTCTTTCACTGAATGACCCTAGGAATTTTCTATTTTAATAAATTATTTATGTAGAATTGGTGATGGTTTCTCCTGGATATTTGGTAGAATTCACCCAGAAAATTATCTGTGCCAGGACTTTTTTGAAGGTGTAAGGCTGAGGGAATCTTTTTATGATCTGCTCAGTTTCTCCTTTTGTAATAGGTCTATTCAAGTGTTCTAAATCTATCTTTGTCAGTCTGGGTAGGGTGTGAGCTTCTACCTATTTATCCATTTCTCTGCTTTAAAATTCATAGGTATAGCTTTTCATAGTATTTTGTTGTTTGTTTAATTTTAGCTGATGCTTTTGTGATGGCACCTCTTTCATTTCTTATTTGAGATATTTGTGTTTTCTCCATCCTTTCTTTTGTCAAATTTTCCAGTGGTTTGTCTATTTTATCAACCCTTTCAAAGAACCAGCTCCTGTCTTGTTCATTATTTCAATTGATTTTCTATTCCTGTCCCATCAGAACTTGTCCTTATAATTTCCTTTCTTCTAGTGGCTGTGAAATTCGCTTGGTGTTCTTTTTATATTTCTGGACGATTTAAGTAGCCTATTGGCAGCATCAGTATGGATGGTGAAGAGATTGAAATAGTTAACAGTTTTTGTTTACTTGGTTCCACAGTCAACACTCTTGGTAACAGCAGCCAGGAAATCAGGAGACGAATTACATTGGGAAAGTTA
>NW_006399995.1:4521497-4527029 GCF_000299155.1 Elephantulus edwardii | reverse complement strand
CTCAATGAGATGGATCGATTCTGTGATTGGAGTGGTGGGAATGAGTGTGCTTGAGACGGCGAGGTTGGCACAGGATAGAGTGGTGTTTAGGGCTCTTGTACTTAGGGTCGCTATGAGTCACAAATGACTCAATGGCACATAACAACAACAACAAGAAAGTTTATTTTTGTTCCTTTTTTCTCTTTTTATGGGATTACTGATTGCTATCAACTGCCCCCTGTAGACCGCTTTAGCTGTATCCCAGTGGTTTTGAAATGTTGTATTTTAATTTTCATTCATTTTGTGGAACTTTTTATTTCATTTTTTTGTTTCTTCTATTACCCAGTAATGCTCAAGCAGGATGTTATTTAACTTCCACATGAGTGGTTACTTATCCTTTATCAATTTCTAGTTTTATGGCATTGTGGTCTGAGAAGATCTTTTATATTATTTTCATTTGTGTTGAGGCTTGCTTTGTATCCTAGTAAATATGACCAATTCTGGAGAATGTATCATATGCACTTGAGAAGAAAGTAATTTGAGTTTTAGTTGAGTGAAGTACCCTGAATAAATCTGAGGTCAAGTTGGCTAATTGTTTAGTTTTGTTCTTCTACATGTTTGTTGACCTTCTTTCAAGCTGACATGTCCTTTCATGAGAGTGATATGGTAAAGTCTCCTTCCTAATACTATTGTGTTGCTATCTATTTCTTCCTTCAAATCTGTTAGTCATACCTTTATATATTTTGCAAGTGCATTATTTGGTGCATATATGTTAACCAAGGTTATTTCTTCTTGGTCTATTGTGCCTTTACTATAATAGTCACCTTTCTTATCTTTTCTATCCTTTTTATGCTGAAGTCTATTTTATTAGAATTGCCACTGCTGCCTTCTTATAGATGCCATTTGCTTGGTATATTATACTTGGACCAGGAGGCAGTCATCAGAACAGAGCAAGGGAACACTGAATGGTTCAAAATTGGGAAAGGCATACGCCAGGGATGCATCCTATCTCCATACATTTTCAACCTATATGCAGAACAGATTATCCGGGAGGCTGGGCTCTATGAGGAGAAATGTGGGGTCAAGATTGGTGGACGATTTATCAACAATCTGCGTTATGCGGATGACACAACCCTGCTTGCTGAAACTGAGGAGGACCTGAAGTGCCTGCTGCAGAGTGTCAAGGACTGCAGCCTACAATATGGATTGAGGCTCAATGTCAAGAAGACAAAGATTCTCACCACTGGACCAATTGGCAGCATCAGGATGGATGGTGAAGAGATTGAGATTGTACACAGCTTTAGTTTGCTTGGCTCCATAGTCAACAGTCTTGGCACCAGCCGCCAGGAAATTAAAAGGCGCATTGCCATGGGAAAGTCTGCTGTTAGGGACCTCTCCAAAGTGCTGAAGAGCAGTGGTGTCTCTTTGGAGACTAAGGTGCGCCTGATACAGGCCATGGTCTTTGCAATCACCTGTTATGCATCAGAGAGTTGGACAATGACCAAGGAGGATAGAAGGAGAATTGATGTCTTTGAGCTGTGGTGCTGGAGAAGAGTATTGAGAATACCATGGACTGCTAGGAAAACAAACAGATTTGTCCTAGAGAGGGTTAAACCGCGTGGCTCCTTGGAGGCAAGGATTCTGAGGCTCCGTCTAACTTACTTTGGACATGTTGTGAGGAGAGACCAGTCCTTAGAGAGGGACATCATGCTTGGGAGGGTGGAGGGACGGCGCAGGAGAGGAAGGCCCTCTATGAGGTGGATTGATTCAGTGACTTGGATAATTGGGATGGGAGTGTCAGAGACAGTGCGATTGGCACAGGACAGAGCGGAGTTTAGGGCTGTTGTACATAGGGTCGCTATGAGTCGCAGGCGACTCGACGGCACATAACAACAACAACAACAACAACATCTATTTATTTGTTTCTTAGATGTATCTCTTGTAGGAAACATATCAATGATCTCTGATTTTTTTTTTAACCATCCTGTTACTCTTTTTCTCTTACTTGATGAACTTAAATCATTCACATTAAGTGTTATTATTGACAAGCCAGGTTTATCATTGCTATGTTGCTATGTTTCTTTTTCTGTTGTTACTGATTACTTTGGTCCATCCACTTTCCTTTGGTCTCTCTGTGTGAAGGACTTCCTTTAGTTTTTCTTGTATAGTTGGTCTTGTTTTCTCAAATTCTGTAAGTTTCTGCAAATGATATGATTTCTCCTTCATAACTGATGGACAGTTTTTCTTAGTACAGTATCCTTGTCTGGAAGTTGTTTTCTTTCAGCCATCCCATTGTCTTCTTGCTCACATAGTTTTTGCTGAGAAGTCCGAGTTTAATCTACTTGGTTCTCTTTTGTAGATGAGACTTTGTTTTTCTCATAATGCTTTAGGATTCTGTCCTTATCTTTAATTTTGGAGAATTTTACTATGATATGTCTTGATGTTTTTCTTTTGGAATATAGTCTGTTTTGAGTTTGCTGAGATTGTTTAATATGGATTTCTTTGTTTTTCACGATACTTGGTAATTTTTCTTCTAGTACCTCTTCCAGAATTTTCTTTGTGCTTCTCTTTTCCTCCTCTTCTGGAATTTTGATCACATGTGTATTTTTCCATTCTCACATGATTCTAATATTTTCTTCATTTTCCTTCTGTCATCTTTCCATTTTTCTCTTCTAGTAGTTGCCATCAAGCTTCTTGTCTTCTGACTTGCTGATTCTCTGTTCTGTTGCTTCTATTCTGCATTTTTGCCCCTCCAGTAGTATAAAAAGTCCTACCATTTCAATCTTGATATCCTGTATTGAATTTTCATGGACTTCTGTTGTTTTTAGTATTGTGTTGGTTGTATGATCACTATGTTTTTTTATTATTTCTTTTAAAAAAATTCTTGTACCTCTGTTTACGGTTTCATTTCTTGCTCCCATCATTTGTAATCTCTTCAGTAGTAGTTTATTTAACTCTGTAAGTCTATTTATTTTGCCTTCCTGTCGCTAGGATATTCAATGAACCTGTTATTGGTCTGCTTTTTTTAAGAAGAAGAGTTGTTTTGGTTTTTTTTTTCCATAGTATTTGAGGCTGCCTGCCATTTCTTCTTTGAAGAAGTGAAGTTCATCTTCAAATGTGTGAGGCAGTTTCCATGTGTCTATGTAGGTTGTTGTCAATGCCTTATTTTTTTATGTTTTTGATAAATTGCAGATTGTAAGGGTTGTCCCAGTTCAGTTTCCCAGTTGAAATCTTCCCTGCTGTTCTTTTTTTTATTAAATTTTATTAATTTTAATGAACATTTACAGAGATTTGGGGTTTTCATTCATTTATTGTTGCATTATTTTCTCTACCCTCCTCCCCAGTTCGTTCTTCTTCCCCCCACCCTTGAAAGTCTGTTTTAATTGTCCAGTTGCCACAGTGCTTGTCAAAGCCAGTTCTGATTAATCTCTTTTGTCAGTGTGTCCTTTGCCATTCCCTATCACCCCTCCTTGAGAGCGACTTCACCCTGATTCATAGGGAAAAGGGGACAGCGTATTCTCTTAGCTACTTCCTGCTGAAAAGGGACGCTGTGGGTTTCAGGGTGAATTTCTTCTCTCACTACTCTAAAGGGCCCCTTTGGCAGTAGGAAACACATAGACTATTATGGAGATTGATTTTGGAATTTAAATGCACTGTTATCAATTGTGCTTAGCCGTGCATGTTCATATCCTTGAAGATGTAACATGGAAGAAGACACAAATTTAACTAACAAGTTAAAAGTACATGAGTCAAAAATTGAAAAGCAGTAATATTCCATGTAGAGGCTCTAGTAGTGGCACCGATCAAGTTACAGAGCGAAGGTAGTTCTTACAATAAAAGGCCTATTGACTTCCTGCTGTTTTTCTATGAGCAACTCTGTTCTCTGTGTTCTGTAGCAAGTTTCTAATCCAGTTATTCTTTGCTCATCTTTGGTGGACCTGCTTCTCTGTCCTGTGCTGTCCTGTAGTTTACTAGGAGATGATAGTTTCCCCTAGGGCTAGGTAAAGTCTCAGAAGTGCTGCCTAGGATATTTTGCTCAGGAAAAAAGGCCTACTAATATGGCAAAGTCCAACAGTATGACCCCCAAATTTCAGTCACTGCTAAAGGCTAACCTGCATACCCATCTCTCCAGCAACTGGTTGGGAGAGAGTTGATCCTGCCCGAGCAGACAAAGGCACAGAAAAAGGACAATTTCCCAACATTTCAGTTCCCAAGTCTCAGTTGGTGCTTATGGCTAATGATGTACCTGTCTCCTCTAGAATTCCACATTCTGATTTCTTACTTTCCTAAAATCTATAGCAATTCTTCAGCCTTTCCTTATTATTTATAATCTTGATCCTTTTGAAGAGTACTGACCAGTTATTTTGTAAAATCTCCCTAAATTTGCATTTATCTGAAGTTCTTTCATCATTGGGATGAGATTATAGTAAATATACCACAGCAATAATGTGTCCTTGATGCATTGTGTCAGGGAATTCCTTACTTCAGTATGTCTTACTTAGGTAACTCTTTGGAGCTTTCTAATAGTAGGGAGTTGTACTGAAAACTCAAAATTATGTAGTTCAAATCCACCAAGTGCTCCATGACAGAAAGTTGGGAGATCTTCACCCATAACTACCTCTGAAAACCCATTGATGGGTCAGCTATAAGTCAGTTCTGACTCAGTGGTACATAACAACAACACTGTTGGCATTAAACTTCATTTCTTAGTTGAGCTGGTACCTGCCTGCTTCATTCTCCAATGTAAAGTTGTTGTTTATTCTTGTAATTAAATGCTGTTAAGTATTGCATTAGAGCACCAAAGCTAAAGGAAGAAATCAAAGAGCTGAACAGAAAATTTCAAAAGCTCAGGATGACAAGGCAAGATACTATAATGAAATGTGCAGAGAGCTGGAGTCAGAAAATCAAAAGGGCCAGACTCACTCAGCGTTTCTTAATCTGAAGGAGTTGGAAAACAAATTCGAGCCAGGGTGGCAATACTTAAAGATAGCTTGGATAGAATGTTGATCCAGGAAGTATCAAAAGATGGAAGGAGTACATAGAATCACTGTATTAGAAGGAGTTGTCTGACACAGAAGAATTTCATGAAATAACATATGAGCAAGAGCCTATGGTGACGAAGGAGGAAGTTCAAGTTGCTCTGAAGGAATTGGCAAAAAACAAGGCTCCAGGAATTGACAGCATACCAATTGATTTATTTCAACAAACAGATGCTGCCCTGGATGTGCTCACTAAGTTGTGCCAGGAAATCTGGAGGACAGCCAGCTAGCCAACTGACTGGAAGATATTGATATTTGTTCCCTTTCCAAAGAAAGGTGACCCAACAGAGTGTGGAAATTATCAAACAATATCATTGATTTCACATGCAAGCAAGATTCTTCTGAAATTACCCAAAAACGTTTGGAACAATATGTCAACAGAGAACTTCCAGATGTGCAGGCTGTATTTAGAAGAGGTTGTGGTACTAGGGATATTATAGCTAATGTAAGATGGATCTTGGCAGAAGCAGAGAATACCAGAAGAATGTCTATCTGTGCTTCATTGACTATGCAA
>NW_006399995.1:4516231-4520927 GCF_000299155.1 Elephantulus edwardii | reverse complement strand
CTGGAGACTAAGGTGCGCCCAATCCAGGCTATAATCATTGCAATTACGTGCTATGCATCAGAGAGTTGGACAGTGAATAAGGATGATAGAAAGAGAATTGATGCTTTTGAGCTGTGGTGCTGGAGAAGAGTGTTGAATATACCATGGACTGCTAGGAGAAGAAACACGTTTGTCCTGGAGAGGGTGAAGCCAGAATGCTCCTTGGAGTCAAGGATTCTGAAGCTCCATCTGACATATTCTGAGCATGTTGCAAGGAGGGACTGGTCCTTGGAGAGGGACATCATGTTTATGAGACTGAAGGGACGGCGCAGGAGAGGAAGACCCTCGATGAGATGGATCGATTCTGTGATTGGAGTGGTGGGAATGAGTGCGCTTGAGACGGCGAGGTTGGCACAGGATAGAGTGGTGTTTAGGGTTCTTGCACATAGGGTCGCTATGAGTTGCGAGTGAATCGATGGCACATAACAACAACAACAAAGTTGACTCCAACGCATAGAAACTGTATGTATAACGGGGCAAAAACCTGGAAGCCTACCCAATTCTGTACTATTTTTATAATCTCTCCAGTACCTAAAAGCTCATTTTTGCAATCACTGTGTCAGTAATTTCCATGAAGGTCTTCCTCTTTTTCCCTGATCCTTTACCAAGCATGATGTCTTTCTTTAGGCTACTGGTCCCTCCTAAATGAATGTATGTGATACCATACATTCTAATTGTACTATATCTGTGATTCTCTCATTGTAATACATTATTTGATTTGTTGATTACTGTTTCCATGGACATTGATTGTGAATCCAAGCAAAATTTAATCCTTGACAATATCAAACTTTCCTCCATTTATCACAATGTTATTTATTGATTGAGTGTTGAGGATTTTCATATTCTTTATGTTGAATTATAATCCCTGTCTTTCTGATATTCTCTTTAAATCTAGAGTCACCTGACATCACTATTAATATCCCTCATTCTGCATCCTCCTTGATCAATGTCAGACTGAAAAAGGTGGTTATTGTTATATGTCATTGAGTCTAATATGACTCATAACTGTACTATGAACAATAGATCTGAACCTTGCCCTATCCTGAACCAACCTCACCAGCTCAGACACACCTGACACCATTGCCACAGTCACTGTGTCAGTCCATCTTATGGTGTCTTCTTCTCTTGCACAGACTCTCTAAGTTTCCAACCATGATGTCTTTCTCCAAAGACTGCCACTTCCTGACAACAGAGTTTCCTGACAGAGTTTCACAATCTTGGCTCCAAAGAGCACCCTGGTTTCACTTTCTCCATGACAGACCTGTTTGTTCTCTTGGCAGTCCATGGGATGTTCAATACTTGTTGTATTGTTGTATTTGTTGTTGTTAGGTGCCAGATAGTCAAGTACAACTCATAGACACCGTTTGAATAACAAATCTGAACCCTGCTTGTCCTATCCTTTGCAATCCTCATCATCTTTGACAAATTTGAGTCCATTCCTCAATCACTGTGTCAATCCAACTTGTCTTTTTCTTTTTCACTGACTCTCCACCTTTGTAAGCGGGATGCCCCTCTCCAAGCAATATCCTCTCTTAGCAACATGCCCAAAGTATGTGAAGTGAAGATTTATCATCTTTGCCTCCAAAGACCTTTCTGGCTGCACTTTCTCTAAGGCATATCTATTTATTCTTTTGTCAGTTCATGAGCTATTTAATACTGTTCTCTAACACCAAGTTTCCGTTTTTTCTGTCATCATTAATCATTGTCCAGCTCTCAGATGCATAGCGAAGAACATGGCCCTGAGTCAGGTACACCTTCATCTTTAAACTGACATAGTTGCTCCTGAGGTCCCTGACAACAAACTTTCCCAGTGCAATATGTCTCCAGCTCTCCTGACTGCTGGTACCATGGATATGAATTTTGGGTCCAAGTAGAATAAAGTTGTTGATAGTTTCAATCTTTCTCCATCTATTATGTTGCCTATTGGTTCAGTGCTGAAAAATCTTGTTTTCTTGATGTTGAAATGTAAGCTTGATTGTCCAGCTCTCAGATGCACAGCAAGTGATTGGAAAGATCATGGCCTCAATCAGATGCACCTTAGTCCTTAAATTCACATCATTACTCCTCAATAATTTGGAGAGGTCTCTAACTGCAGACTTTTCTAATGCAATATGTCTCCTTATTTTCTGACTACTAGTACCAAGGGTATTTATTGCGGGTCCAAGTAAGATGAAGTTGTTGGTAGTTTTAATCTCTTCTTCATCCACCTTGATGTTGTCTATTGATCCAGTGGAAAGAACCTTTGTTTTCTTGACATTGAGATGCAGTCCAAATTGAATGCTGCATTCCTTGATCCTCTGCAACAAGTGCTCCAAGTCGTCCTCACTTTCAGCGAGCAAGGTTGTGTCATCTGCATAACACAGGTTATTGATGAGTCTCCTCCCAATCGTGATGCTATATTCCTCCTCATAGAGTCCAGCTTCTCGATTAATTTGCTCAGCATACAGATTAAATGGGTATGGAGAATGATTGAATTTTGTCTTTTCAATTATTTATTCATTGCAAATACTTTTTTAAAAAAAGACACAAATAATGGCTTTACTCATGGGTTTACTAATGGATTGCATAGGAATCAGATTGACTTCTTCTGTGGAAGAAATCATGGAGAAGCTCAATAATGGCAGTCAAAACTAGACCAGGTGTGGACTGTGGGTCAGACCATAAATCACTCATATGAACATTCAAATTGAGGCAGAAAAAAAAAGTCCACAAGAACCAAGGTATAATTTTTAATTTATTCCACCTGAGTTTCAAGATCATCATAGGAACAGATTTGAGGCATTGAACAGCCCTGGTTGAAGACTGGATGAGTTGTGGGATTATATCAAAGATATCATTCGTGAAGAGAGCAAAATGTCATTACAAAAACAAACAGGAAAGAAAGAAAAAAAACCAGAATGGATGTCAGAAAGAGACTCTGAAAATTGTACTAGAGCACCAAGAAACCAAAATAAAGGGAAAACACTCGAAGTCAGCAGCAATAAATGACTGTAAATATGCATATATCTTTGGTATCAGTGCTGGATTAAGAACCATGAAGCCTAGGCTTAAATTTAAGTTAGTTATTAACTTTGTATCTCAATTATTTGTTTTGTTTTGGTTGATTGGTTTTTTCCCTGCATGTAAAATGGAGATAGTAAGTCAATCCCTTTGCCTGACAGGATTGTTGGAAGAAGCAAGTTATAGAATAAATGTAAGATTTCAAATATTACAAAAGAACTAACCAAACATAAAGTGGAACATTTATGTGTCTAATAAAATTTTTGTAACAGTATTTATATTGGTAATGGCAAGAAGCTGCAATGCAATCCTGAAGGCACATGGTTCAAGCCCACTAGCTGCTCCATGGGAGAAAGTTGGGCAGTCTCCTCTTGTGTCATTAACTACCTCTGAAAACCCAGCAGAGGATTGGCTATGGGTTGATTCTAATTCAATGATACAACTATTTTGAAAATGTTTATAATCTAAGTGCCAGGACATAAGTAAATTAAAAAAAAATAGCAAACTACAACTATCACAATGTATTTTGAGGGAAATACTTATGTTCGCCTAGACAGATTTGGAAGCAGGAGTGGCATCCACTTCCAACATGCCTCTGAAAACTCCAGAAACTTTGAGATATGACAATAGTTATATAAAGATTTCAGGTCTTTTTGTTCATAAGGTCACTATGAGTCATGCTCAACTCGACAGCAATCAACAACAACAACATAGTAATTTTAGCTCTAGTCAGCAAATATATTTCTAATTGTTTGACTTTTTTCTTTCATAGGTATCTCTTCAGAAGACTCTCAGAAATGCCACAGAAAAATGTAAGAACTAAACATTTTAAAGTTGTACTTTTAAAAATCCTATGTTCTAATAGTTACATAGAAGGTATGATTACCAGCACACAAATGGTCCATTCAATATGTGTTTATTTTGTTCATTTATTTTCTAGTTGCTAGAGAATGATAGTAAAAAAAAAATCTGTCCTCCTTGAGTTCACATTCTAATTGGGAGAGATGGACAATAAATTAAAATATGGATTGTGAAACTACATCTCATATCCTTTGGGCATGTTGGCAGTACAAGCCAGTCTTTGGATAAAAACCATCATGCTGGGAAAGGTAGGGGACTAGAGAAAGATAGGAAAATTCTCAATTAGATTAAATAACACAGTGACTACAACAATGGCACACATTGTGAGGATGGTGCATGATAGGGCAAGACTCTGTTGTTCTTAAGGTTGATATGAGTCATAGTTGACCCACCAACATTGAACAACAACAATACTAGTGCTGTGGAAAAAATAAAATAGGGAGACAGGATGTGTTGGAATGAAGGCTTGCTAATTGAATATTGTTAAGGAAGTAATTATTGAAAGATAGCATCTGAGCAGAAAAATAACAAAGAAACAGAACAAGCTATGTGGAACAGAGCATTCCAGAAAAGCATCCTAGGGTAAAGCCCTTAAGCAAGAAGGCATGGGATTCTGGAGAAGAGTGAAACAGAAAAAGAAAATATATAAGATATAAAGAGAAGCAGGAGGCCAGGTCTATAGTTCAAATCCACCAGTCACTCTTAAGGAGCAAGATGACAATCAACTCTCATGACATTTATAACCTCAGAAACCCAGTGGATAGTGAGCTATGTTGTTGTTGTTGTTGTTGTTGTT
>NW_006399995.1:4511894-4515011 GCF_000299155.1 Elephantulus edwardii | reverse complement strand
CAGTAGAATCGTGCTTGCATGTGAAATCAATGACATTGTTCTATAGTTTCCACACTCTGTTGGGTCACCTTTCTTTGGAATGGGAACAAATATAGGTCTCTTCCAGTCAGTTGGCCAAGTGGTTGTTCTCCAGATTTCTTGCCACAACTTGGTGAGAACGTCCAAGTCAGCAATGAGATTTGGGTTTGTCATATAGGGTCACTTGGGGAGTTCTGGTGACATATTCCATAGTGAGTTGCACTTCTAATTCAAAAGCTAAGAGTCTCCAGTCATCTGAATTAACATATCCACGGCAATCATCCAGTTACTGTGCGTCAGAACTAATTCCATGACAGTGAGTTTGAGGGTTTTTTAATAAATTGAAATTGAAAATATAGCACACAATAGCAATAGGCAAAATAAAGGAGATAGAAAGGGAGCCTTGAGGATCACCCTATGTCAAGAATAGATCATGCTGTATCAACAATAGACCATGAGGAAGCAAACATAGAATCGGGGAGAAAATTATTGAGAAATTATTCCCCTAATCCAGGCAAGAAATACTGGAACCAGAGTGGTGAAGAGTAGCAGTGGTGATTTGTGATCAAATTGTATAAATATTTGAAAGTGAAACTAGCAGGTTGATACAATTAATAAAAGGCAGAGTGTGAAAGAAGGAAGTCAAGGCTGATGAAAGTTTTGGTTTCAACAGTTTTAAGATGAGAAAACCCAAAAGAAAACTACTAAAGAAATATTAAGGCTTGGAACATGTAGAGTGAAGGACAGAGTATGGATGAGAGAGACAGGATTTAAGTTCAAGAAGGCTGTTACTTCTGGATCATGAATGGTTTGGAAAGCTGGGGCTAAATTTTATCCTGAAAGTGAGAGAAGCCCAAAAGATTTAAGTAGGAATATTTTTTAAAATGAGAATTCTTAGCACCTTCATCCTGCAAGAATGAAGGAGCTTAAAGAAAACATACAAGTTGAAAAGCAAAATGAAAAGACAGCCAACAGAATGGGAGAAAATATTCCCAAATCATCTATCTGATGTTGTTGTTGTTGTTATGTGCCATTGAGTCACTTCAAATCATAGCGACCTTATGTAAAACAGTCCTAAATCCTTCTCTGTCCTGTGCCAACTTTATTGTCTCTGACAAACTTACTCCCATTAATCCAGTCACTGAGTCAATCCATCTCATCAGGGGTCTTTATTTCTTACACTGTGCCTCTACCATCCTAAACATGATGTCCCTCTCCAAGGACTGATCCCTCCTTGCAACATGCTTGAAGTATGTCAGACAGAGCTTCAGAATCCTTGCCTTCCAGGAGCAGTCTAATCTCACCCTCTCCAGGATGAACCTTTTTGTTCTCCTAGTAGTCCATGAAATATTCCAAACTCTTCTCCAGCACCACAGCTCAGAGGCATCAATTATTCTATCCTCCCTAGTCATTGTCCAGCTTTCTGACTCATAGCAAGTAATTGCAAAGACTATGGCCTGGATCAGGTCCACCTTAGTCCCAGACTGACATTGCAGCTCTTCAGTACGCTAAAGAGGTCCCTGACAGCAGACTTTCCCAAAGTAATTTGTCTTTTATTTCCTGGCTGCTGATACCAAGAGTGTTGATTGTGAAGCCAAGCAAACTAAAGCTGTTAACTATCTCAAGCTCTTCACCATTATTCATGATGCTACCAATCTGATGTCATTCTGGAGACTAAAGTACACCTGATACAGGCCATGGTCTTTTAAATCACTTGCCATGTGTCAGAGAGCTGAACAATGATTAGGGATTATAGAAGCAGAATTGATGCTTTTGAGCTATAGTACCGGAGAAAAATGTTGAATACACCATGTATTACTGAAGAGAACAAACAGGTTCATTCTGGAGAGGGTTAAACCAAGCTGCTCCCTGGAGGCAAGGATTCTGGAGCTTCGCCTGGCATACTTTGGACATATTTGAAGGAGGGACCAGTCCTTGGAGAGGGATGTCATGCTTGGGAGAATGGAGGGACAGTGCAGGAGAGGAAGACCCTCGATGAGATGGATTGACTAAGTGAGTGGGATAATGAGTGTAGGTGTATCAGAAACAGACTATTAACACAGGATAGAGTAGGGTTTAGGGCTGTTGTACATAGTGTCGCTATGAGTTGCAGGTGACTCAGTGGCACATACCAACAACAACCAATTGATCCAGTGATGAGAATTTTGGGGGTTTTTTGATGTTGAGCTTCAATCTGTATTGAAGTCTGCAGTCCTTGACCTTCTCTGCAGCAAGTGCTTCAGGTCCTCCAAGGATTATATGAAGAACTCATACAACTGAACAATAAAAAGAAAAGGGATTTTGGTAGACTTTTCTCTGAGCAAAGATAGCCAAATACCCAAAACAGCAATAAGTTGACCAAAATAAGGATGCTCATCTTCATTTATCATTCTCAAAAAAACTCATTGTTACCAAGTTGACCTTTCATTGAGTTTCTGAAACTAATGGAAGGTAGCTCATCTTTCTCCTAAGGAGCTGTTGGTGTGTTAGGGAAATACAAGTCAAAACCATAATGAAATATCACATAACAACAAATAGGATAGCTCAAATTAAAAAGATAATAACATATATTTGTAGATATATGGAGAAATTGAAGGTTTCCGACATATATTGTTGGTGAGGATGTAAAGTTACATTGTTATTGTTGTTGTTATGTGCCATCGAGTCACTTGCAACTCATAGCGACCCTGTGTACAAGAGCCCCAAAACCTGCTCTATCTTGTGACAGTCACATTGCCTCCAACACATCCATCCCAATTACCCCAGTCACTGAATCAATCCACCTCATAGAGGGTCTTCCCCTCCTGCACTGTCCCTCCACCCTACCAAGCATGATGTCCCTCTCCAGGGAACCGTCCCTCCTTACAACATGACCAAAATATTTCAGACGAAGCCTCAAAATCCTTGCATCCAAAGAGCAGCCTGGTTTCACCCTCTCCAGGATGAATCTGTCTGCTTTCTTGGCAGTCCATGGTACATTCAAGACTCTTCTCCAGCACCACAGCTCTCCTTCTATCCTCCCTAGTCATTGTCCAACTCTCTGATGCATAACAAGTGATAGCAAAGACCATGGCCTGTATCAGACACACCTTAGTCTCC
>NW_006399995.1:4505346-4510904 GCF_000299155.1 Elephantulus edwardii | reverse complement strand
TTCTGGCAGTTCTCTGCTGATGTGCTGTTCCAGTCATTTTTGGATAATCTTCAGTAGAATCTTGCTTGCATGTGAAATCAATGAGATTGTTCTATCGTTTCACACTCTGTTGGGTCACCCTTCTTTGGAATGGGAACAAATATAGGTCTCTTCCAGTCAGTTGGCCAAGTGGTTGTTCTCCAGATCTCTTGGCACAACTTGGTGAGCACATCCAGAGCAACATCCATTAGCTGAAATACATCAATTGGTATGCCATCTATTCCTGGGACCTTATTTTTTTTTGCTATTTCCTTCAGTTTTTCAAAACTTTTTTTTTTATTGTTGTTCTGCACCATTGAGTCAGCTATCTCATAGTGATCCTAAGAACAACAGCTCTAAGAACCTTCCCCTATCTTGAGGCAATTTCACCATCCCTTACACACCTGACCCCACTGCCAGAGTCACTGTGTCAATTCATCTCATTCAGGGTCTTCTTCTTCTGTGCTGAAACTGTACCCTTCTAAGCAGTATGTTCTTCTCTAAGGATTAGTCCATCTTGGCAACATGTCCAAAGTATCTGAGATGGAGTTTCAAAATCCTTGCCTCCAAAAAACATCCTGCGTTCACTCTCTGCCAGATAGACCTGTTTGTTCTCTTTGCAGTCCATGGTATGTTCATTGTTCTCCAGAACTATAACTCAAATTGAGCAATTCTTCTTCTGTCATCCTTATCCATTGTTCTGTACTCAGATACATTATTGAGAAGAAATGGCATGGAGCAGGCACACATTAGTTTCTACACTGACATTGTTACGCTTTATTACACTCTGGAGAGGATTTTAACATCTAACTTTCCCAAAATAACTCACCTTTTAATTTCCTGACTGCTGATGCCAAGAGTGTTGATTGTGAATCCAAGCAAGATTTTTTTTTACAACCTCAATCTTTTCTCCATCTATCCTGATACTACCACTTAACCTAGTGGTGAGGATCTTTGTTTTCTTGATGTTAAGATGCAATGCATATAATTTTTTTTCTTTGTTGACTGCATATTGATGGGTTTTGGGGTTTTTTATCCAATCTCCTACTCTTTTTCTCTTCACTTGTACATTTAAGCCGTTCACATTCAGTGTAATTATAGAGAGAGAGGTTTTGTTGCTATCATTTTCTTGAGTTATTTTGGTGGTGTTGCTTGTTACTTTGATCTACACTGCTTTATGTGATTCTTGATTTGTTTTTCTGAGAATATCTTGAACTCTCTGTGATATTTGCTGCATAGAGTGTTCTTTGTTGAAAGTTGTGTTCTTTGAGTGTTTGATATATGGCATTCTACATTCTTCTTGCTTACAGGGTTTCTGCTGAGAAATCAGCATTAAATATCTTATTTGTTCTCCTTTGTATGTTACTCTTCATTTTTCTCTAGCTGCTTTCAGAATTCTCTCCTTATCTTTGGTTCTGGCAAACTATATGTCTTAATGTTTTCCTTTTGGGGTCTATTCTCTATGGCATTTTGCTCAGCTTCATATATATATATATGTCTTTCATTCTTCATTATGCCAGTAAAGTTTTCTTCTAGTAACTCTTCCACAACTCTCTTGGTACCTTTTTTCCTTCTTTCTGTTCTGAGATTCTAATTATGTGCATGTTGTTCTTCTCAATGGTGTCCCACATTATTCTTATGTTTTCCTCTTTTTCCTTCTTTTTTTTATTCTGCTTTTTGTTCTATCAGATCAGTGCTGAGAACTCTACGTTCTATTTTACTAGCTCTGGGTCTCTTTGCTAGTTATTAAACTCTGCTTATATGTCTGTCTAACATGTTGACAGCATCTGAGATACTGGTCCTCATATTCTGGATTGTGGTTTCTTGTTTTTTCAGAGTCCCTAATGCTTTGTTTATTTTATCTGCATTATCTTTGATTGTTTTTATAAATTTCTCTTGGCTTTTGCTTGTAGAATCCTGTAATTCTTCGAGTTTGTCTTTCACCCATTGACAATATTCAATACATTTTCTTTTGAATTCTGTGTCAGTAAGTTCCATCAGGCTTTCTGGCTTCAGAAAATATCTTGATTCTGTGTTTTGATCACTTTTTTGAGGGGTGGCAGTTGACATCTTGCTTTCACTTTGAGGAATTCTGCTTCTTACATGTCATTGCTGTGGTAAAAGTTTTCTTTCCTGGGGCTCTAGGGGGACCTTGGTCTGATGATCATGCCTTGAGAGCTCAATACTCCAGAGGAGGGAAGGGCAGTTATTCTGCCTACATTTCTCTCTGATCCTTGGACTAAAGGGGAGACTTGCTTCAGATGGGGAGCTCAATACACTAGTAGGGAAGGGGAGGTCAACTCATAGTATTTCCTCTCTTGTTTTGTGGCAAAATTATCTAGGACTGGGGGTTCAGCTGCTTCTGTTCTTTTCTCCCTGGTCTGGCAACTGAGGTCTCTGGTGTAGATGGCTTTTTTTTCCTGGTTGCATCCTTCTCTCCTGAAGTCTGATTTCCTCCTCATTCTGGAGAGTGGTGCATCAGACTTCCCTACTCTCTTCATCACTCAGACAATTCAGGAGGAAGGACATTGTTTTTGACCTTCCACTCTAAGACTGTATTCCTATACCTGCTGATTGTTGGAGTCTTCCAGTAAATGTGCACAGTTGGCAAAGTAGGATGTTTCAGGCAAAAGCAGTGTCTTGGCTGTATCCTGATTGTAGGTGATATTCACCACTTGGCCCGAGGGCTGCAGGCCTGAGGGTCCTCAGTTCCAAGGGTGTGAAAAGGTTCTCCCCACCTCTCCTGGCTCTGTGCAGGGCTGGCTGAGGGTGCCAGCTGTTTGTCCTTTTGTGATTGAATATTTCATTTAGCATAATGTCTTCTAGGCTCCTCCATCTTGTGTAATGTTCATGACTTCACTGTTTTTCAGTGCTGCATAATATTCCATTGTGTAAATGAACCGTAGTGTTTCTCTGTATTTGTTTGTTGAATTGCTCCCATCTCTTTGCTATTGTGAATAATGCAGCAATAAATGTGGGTGTGCATACATCTGAGTCAGCTCTGGTTTCTTTAGGGTATATTCCCAGTAGTGGAATTGCTGGACCAAATGATATTTCTGCTTCCTTTTTAAGAAAGTTCCAGACCACTTTTTATAGTGGCTGTACCACTTTACTTTCCCATCAGCAGTGAATAAGTTCTAACTTCGGGGGAGCTATTGTGACCTCGTGGCAAGAAACTGCACTGCGATCCTAAAGGCACACAGTTCAAATTCACCAGATAATCTCCTTCTGTGCCAGTCTTATCTGATTGGACAGTATACAACAAGGAAAAAACAATTTCAAAAAGAGTTCTAATTTCTCCACAACCTCACCAGCATTTGTTGTTTGCTCTCCTGCTGAACTTTGCTATTTTTGCCAGCGGAAATGTAGTGCCTATGAAAGGCTGCAGTCTTTAATCTTCTGTAGCAAATGCCTCAGGTCCTTTTCCATTGCAGTGAGCAAGGTTGTGTTATCTGCATAATGCAGGTTGTTGATGAGTCTTCCTCAAACCTAAAATCATCTTCATAGAGTCCAGGCTTCTGAATGATCTCTTCTACAAATGTTCTGGGATTCCCATTCTTCTCAGAGTCAGTTACAGTTTGTTGTTATCTCCCAAGTAAAATGCCTTTGCATTGTCGTTGAAACATAGACACACATTCCTCTGGTACTCTCTGCTTTCAGCCAAGATTCATTTGACATTAGCTACAATATCCCTAGTACTATGCCTCCGTCTAAATCCGACCTCTTCTAAACCTAGCCTGCACTTCAGGCAGTTCTCTGTTGATGTGCTGTTCCAGTTCAGTTTTTGGATAATCTTTAGCAGAATCTTGTTTGCATGCCTTATCATTGATATTGTTCGATAATTTCCTCACTCTGTCAGATCACTTTTCTTTGGAATGGGAAAAAAATCTCTTCCAGTCAATTGGCCGAACAGTTTTCCTCCAGATTTCTTGGCATAACTTGGTGAGGATATCTAGGGCAGCATCTGTTTGTTGAAATATATCAATTTGGTATACCATCAATTCCTGGTGCCTTCTTGTTTGCCAATTCTTTCAAAGCAGCTTGAACTTCCTCTCCTTTATCACCACAAGCTCTTTCTCATATGTTGTTTCATAAATTCTTCTATGTCCATCAATTCCTTTTGGTACAATGACTGTGTATATTCTTCCCATCTTCTTTTAATGCTTCCTGGATCATTTCATATTCTGCCCCAAACATCCTTAATTATTGCAACTCTAGGCTTGAATTTGTTCTTTAGTCCTTGAACTAAAGAAATGCTGAGTGAGTTTGACCTCTTTGATTTTCTGATTCCAGCTCTTTGCATATTTCCTTATAATAATTTACTTTGTCTTCCCACGCTGCCCTTTGAAATCTTCTGTTCAGCTCCTTAATGCCTTTATTTCTTCCTTCTGCTTTGGCTTCTTGGCACTCTAGTGCAATATTCAGAGTATTTTCTGACATCCATTTTGGTCTTTTCTTCCTCCTCTATCTTTGTAATGACCTTGTGCACTCTTTCTGGATGATATTCTTGATATCCTCCCACAGCTCATCTGGCCTTCTCTCATTGGTGTTCAAGGCCTCATACCTGTTCCTGAGATAGTTTTTAATTCAGATGGGATAGACTTAAGGTCAAATTTTGGTTCATATGTACTTGATTTGATTTTCCTCACCTTCAGCTTGAACTTGCATATGAGTAGTAGGTGGTCTGTTCCACAATCAGCACTTAGCATAGTTTTCACAGCTGATATTGAGCTTCTCTAGCAATTCTTTGCTTAGATGTAATTGATCTGATTCCTATACATACCATCAGGTGAAAACCATGTGCATAGCCTGTGTTTATGTTTCTTATAAAATGTATTTGCAATGAATAAGCTATTGATTGTGCAAAATTCTATCATTCTATCTCTCCAGGTTCATTTCTGTCACCAAGTCCATGTTTTCCAGCTACTGATCCTTCTCTATTCCCAATGTTTGCATTCCAGGTACTCATTAATGCATCTTGATTGCATGTTCTATCAATGTCTGACTGCAAAAGTCGGTAGAAATCTTCATTTTTTCCCTCTTTGATATTTATCTTGCTCCATTCCTGCTTGCTCAATTGCTTGTGTAATCTCTTTCATATTATATATCAAAAGAGGACATTCTGATGGCATAATCTGTAGAGATTTTTGCTACTAAACTAAAAGCAGCTTGCAGCTTCCCTCCGCCCAGGATAACGTTCTCCCGCTGGTTTTTCTGGGTACCTGGAAGATGCCTCTTCGCTGTTATCCAAGGTGACCTTCCCCAGTGTGCAGCTTCCCGGCTTGCCCTCCGCCCAGGAGCAAAGAGGCATCTTCCAGGTACCCAGAAGAACCGTGGGGAGAACATGATCCTGGGTGGAGGGCAAGCCGGGAAGCTGCGCACTGGGGAAGGTCACCTTGGATAACAGCGAAGAGGCAACTTCCAGGTACCCAGAAAAACCAGAAAGGAAAACATAATCTACACAGGAGTTCTACAGGACACGTCACCTTCCCTTGGAGACAGTACAACTAAACTTAAGAGACGCTGGTCAAAAGAAAAAA
>NW_006399995.1:4464462-4496561 GCF_000299155.1 Elephantulus edwardii | reverse complement strand
TTTGTGAAGATGAATGTAAAATGAGGATTGGAGGAAGACTCATCAACAGCTTGTGTTATACAGATGATACAACCTTGCTTGCCGAAAGTGAGGACTTGAAGTGCTTGCTGCAGAAGATCAAAGACTGCAGCATTCAATATAGATTACATCTCAACATCAAGAAAATAAAAATTCTCATCACTGGATTGATAGACAACATCATGGATGGAGAAAAGATAGAAATTGTTGATAATTTTGTCTTACTGGTATTGTAGTTAACAGTCTTGGTACTAGCAATCAGATGACCAGCACACCTATTGCATTAGGAAAGTCTCCTATCAGGAACTTGTCCAAATTACTGAGAAGCAACATGAGGTTAGTTTGAAGCCTAATTCCTGGTTCAGTCCATGGTCTTTTCACTCGCTTGCTATGCATCTGAGATCTGAACAATGAATATTAATTGGGGAAGGACATCATATTTGAAAGGTAGAGCGTCAATGAAAAAGAGGAAGTCCCTCAGCCAGATGGATTGACACAGTGTTAAAAATTATGAGAATGGCACAGGATACCAGAAGAGTGTCTATTTGTGCTATATTGACTATACAAAGGCATTTGACTAGCTGGATCATGGCAAGTTGTGGCTGACATTGAGAAGAGTGCGAATCCCAGAGCACTTGATTGTGCTCATGCAGAACCTATATCTGTGTGAGGAGGCTGTTGTGCGAATGAAGTAGGGTAGCACTGCATGGTTTGGAATTTGGAAGGGAGTGTGTCAGGGTTGTATTCTATCTCCATATTTATTTAATCTGTATGCTGAGAAAATTATCCAAGAAGCTGGACTCTCTGAGGAGTGTGGCATCAGGACTATAGAGAGACTCCTCAATACTCTGTGTTATGCAGATGACACAACTTTGCTTGCTGAAAGTGAGCAGGGCTTGAAGCACTTGTTACAGAAAATCAGGGAATGCAGCTTTCAGGATGGATTATATCTTACCACAGGAATGATAGGCAGCATCATGATGGTTGTTGGAGAAGAGATTGAAAGCAACAACAGCCTCGCCTAGCTTGGATCCAAAACTAAGACCCTTGGTTTGACAAGTCAGGAAATAAAGAGATATATTGCACTGGAAAAATCTGCAATTAGGGACCTTTCCAAATTATTGAGGAGTAGTAATGTCATTGAAATCTTACCACTAAACTTAAAAGACACTGTTCACAGCATAAGAAACTATCAGAAGCTGACATGTTTGGAATCACAGAAGCCAAGGAAGCTTCAGATATAAGCTATCAGATCAAGGGCTGGACAGTGGATGTTGAAGGGAGTGGGTAGAAGTTGATGGGTATCCTGGTGGATGGTGGAGCAGGGAAATAAGTGAGTAAAGACACGTGTGACAAAGGCAGGGACAACACTGATACTAATGGTTAACTCCACAATAAGGGATATATCTTTCACTTTTTCTCTAAAATGCTGGTCTTTCTGGTAGTTCTCTAAATCGGAACATTCAGATTAAGACAGACTAGGAAGAAGGATTGACCATACACTTCTGAAATAGCAGGCCTCTAAAAACCCTATTTACAACAGAACACATGTAGAATAACAGAAAGGGCAACTGACGATGAGCTTTCAAGTATGGAAATACAAGGGAAGAGGAATAGTTAGTTGTAAGCAGACACTCGTGATTGAAACATGGAATGCGAGAACCATGAAGGTAGGAAAATTAGATATTGTTAAAGAAGAAATGGAATTCATAAATATTGACACACTAGGCATTGGTGAGATGAGATGGACCAGCATGGGGCATTTTGAGTTGGATGATCATATGATATATTACTCTGGAGATGAAAAGATGAGGAAAAATGGAGTTGCTTTCATAGTTAAGAAAGTCATTTCTAGATCCATCTTGAAGTACAACATTGTGAGTGACAGGATAATATCCATACACATACAAGGAAGTCCAGTGAATACCACTATCATTCAGATATATGCTCCAACAACCTGAGCCAAAAAAGAGGAAATAGAAGATTTTTACCAACTTTTATACTCGGAGATCGATCAAACATGCAATCAGGATGCATTGATAATAATGGGAGACTGGAATGCAAAAGTTGGGAACAGAGAAGGAGATTCAGTAGTTGGAAAACATGGACTCGGTGACAGAAGTGGAGCTGGAGAGAGAATGATTGAATTTTGCACAATGATTGCAAATACCTTTTTTAAAAGACATAAATGCACAGTATATACATGGATTTCACCTGATGGTATGCATAGGAATCAGATCGATTACATCTGTGGAAAGAACCACTGGAGAAGCTCAATATCAGCTGTGAAAACTAGGCCAAGAGCTGATTGTGGAATAGACCACCAATTACTCATATTCAAGTTCAAGCTGAAGCTGAGGAAAATTAAACTGAATCCACGGGAACCAAAATAGGACTTTGAGTCTATCCCACCTGAATTTCAGAACCATCTCAGGAACAGGTTTGAGGCCTTGAAACACTAATGAGCGAAGACCAGATGAGTTGTGGGAGGATATCAAGGGTATCATCCAGGAAGAGTGCACATGGTCATTGCAAAGAGAGAAGAGGAAGAGAAGACCAAAATGGATGTCAGAAGAGACTCTGAAAATTGCACTGGAGTGTAGAGAAGCCAAAGCACAAGGAAGAATTCAAGATACTAAAGAGATGAGTAGAAGATTTCAAAGGCAGCACGGGATGACAAAGTAAAATATTACAATAAAATGTGCAAGGAGTTGGAGTCGGAAAATCAAAAGGGCCGAACTCACTTAACATTTCTTAAGCTCAAGGAACTGAAGAACAAATTCAAACCTCGAGTTACTGTAATCAAGGACGCTTTAGGCAGAATAGTAAATGATCCAGGAAGTATTAAAAAAAGATGGAAAGAATATACTGAGTCACTGTATCAAAAGGAATTGGCAGATACAGAATAATTTCTTTAAATAACATATGGCAAGAGCCTATGGTGATGGAGGAAGAAGTTCAGGCTGCTTTGAAGGAAATGGCAAAAAATAAGGCCCCAGGAATAGATGGTTTACCATTTGATGTATTTCAACTAACAGATGCTGCCCTGGATGTGCTCACCAAGTTGTGCCAAGAAATCTGGAGAACAACCACTTGGCCAACTAACTGGAAGAGATCTATATTTGTTCCCATCCCAAAGAAGGGTGACCCAGCAGAGTGTGGAAACTACAGAACAGTTTCATTGATTTCACATGCAAGCAAGATTCTACTGAAGATTATCCAAAAACTACTGGAACAGCACATCAGCAGAGAACTGCCGGAAGTCCAGGCTGGGTTTAGAAGGGTTCATGGTACTAGGGATATTGTAGCTAATCTTAGCTGAAAGCAGGGAATACCAGAGGAATGTGTATCTGTATTTCATTGATTATGCAAAGGCATTTGACTGTGTGGATCATAACAAAGTGTGGTTGACTCTGAGAAGGATGGGAATACCAGAACACTTGATCGTGCTAATGCAAAACCTATACTTGGACCATGAGGCAGTCGTGAGAACAGAGCAAGGAAACACTGCATGGTTCAAAACTGGGAAGGGCGTACTCCAGGGATGTGTCCCGTCTCCATACCTTTTCAACCAGTATGCAGAACAGATTATCTGAGAGACTGGGCTCTATGAGGAGAAATGTGGGGTCAAGATTGGTAGAAGATCTATCAACAATCTGAGTTATGCAGATGACACAACTCTGCTTGCTGACTGAGGAGGACCTGAAACACTTGCTGCAGAGTGTCAAAGACTGCAGCCTACAGTATGAATTGAGGCTCAATGTCAAGAAGACAAAGATTCTCACCACTGGACCAATTGGCAGTATCAGGATGGATGGTGAAGAGATTGAGATTGTTCACAGCTTTAGTCGGCTTGGCTCCACAATCAACACTCTTGGCACCACTAGCCAGGAAATAAAAAAATGTATTGCGATGGGAAAGTCTGCTGTTAGGGACCTCTCCAACGTACTGAAGAGCAATGGTGTCACTCTGGAGACTAAGGTGCATCTGATACAGGCCCTGGTCTTTGCAATCACTTGTTATGCATCATAGAGTTGGACAATGAGTAGGAAGGATAGAAGGAGAATTTATGCCTTTGAGCTGTGGTGCTGGAGAAGAGACTTGAATGTACAATGAACTGCCAATAAAGCAGACAGATTCATCCTGGAGAGGGTGAAATCAGGTTGCTCCTTGGAGGCAAGGATTCTGGGGCTTCATCTGACATACTTTGGACATGTTGTAAGGAGAGACAGGACCTTGGAGAGGGACATCATGCTTGGTAGGGTGGAGGGACAACGCAGGAGTGGAAGGCCCTCTATGAGGTGGATTGATTCAGTGACTGGGGTAGTTGTGATGGATGTGTCAGAGACAGTGTGATTGGCACAGGACAGAACAGGGTTTAGGGCTGTTGAACAGCACATAACAGCAACAAGAACAGTAATGTCAGATGGAGGACTACGGTGTATCTGATTCAGGCCCATGTTTTTGTTAAGTGCCGTTGAGTTGTGGACGACTCGTAGAGATCCTGTGAACGAAAGTCCTCAACAACTGTGTGACTTTTATCCTTTCTCCAGGTTCATAGTGTTTCTGAAGGCAAGCTATTTACAGAAGAGGATGCCACTCCTGCTTCCAATTCAGGCCCATACCCTTTCCAATTACTAGCTATGCATCCAAGAGCTGATTAAGGATGACAGAAAAAGAATTGATGCCTTTGAACTATGGTGTTGGAGAAGAGCACTGAACATCCCAATAACAGTCAAGCGGATGAACAGATAAATACTGGGGATATGCAGCTGAAGTGCTCTTTGGAGACAAGAATGATGAAGCTTTGCCTCACATACTACTATTCCTTGGAGAAGAACATGATGTTGAGAAGTGTGGAGGGTCAGCAAAGGAGAAGAAGACCCTGAACCAGGTGGATGTATCTGGTGACTGCTACAATGGGCTCTTGTGTGTAAGGAAGTGTGAGGTTGACACAGGATAGAAGGTTTACATCTTTTGTTGTGGGTCGCTTTGAGACAGTCATGCTTAACTCAATGGTACCTAACAACAACAGTGAGTCCTAGTTGACTCAATGGCCCCTAAAAACAACAACCACTCAAACACCTTATGTTTTATAACATTAATTGTAATCAATTAATGAAATTAATTCTAGTGCCTGATTAAATGTTTATAGTTTAGTGCCTATCCTTTCAAATATTTAAATGTCAATTAACTCCTTTATTCATTTTTATTCCCCTCTCCTCTCATCCCTAGTAAGCAAATGATATAGATATGGTTTTGTTATTATTGTTTTTGTTTCTTTGTTTAATTTTATACTAGTTTATTTACAGAGTTTGAATATATTGTTTTTCACACTGATCTTTCCCATTTCCTTCAACCCCACCTTAGTCAAATTGCATGACCCTATGATTAACCCCCCTCCCTGTCCATTTGCTTCCCCCCACCCCGGATCCTTATATTCGTTAATTTGTCCTAATGGGACTGAGTTCACTTAGCATAATGCTCTTCAGTCCCTCCCCGGTTGGGTAGTACTTTTCACAATAATTGCTCCTGAATGCTGTGTAGTATTCTTTCATGTGAATGTATCATAACTTCAATCCATTCAATTGTGGTTGGACATTTGGGCTGTTTCCATGTTCTTGCTATGGTGAATAGCGCTGCTCTGAACAATGATCTACAAGTCTCCATTTGTGCCTCACTACTCATTTTCTCAGGGTATATTCTAAGCAGTGAAATAGCAGGATCATATGGAATTTCTATGTTCAGCTTTTTGAGGACGTGCCAAACTGCCTTCCAGAGTCATTGTACAGTCCCACCAACAATGTATAAGACTTCCTATCTTGCCACATCCTCTCCAACATTTATTTCTTGCTGTCCTGATGAACTTTGCAGCTGCTACTGGAGTGAGAATGGTATCTCATTGTGGTTTTGATTTGCATCTCTCTTATTGCCAGTGATTTTTTAGTATTTCTTCATGTGTCTGTTGGCTATCTGAATAACTTGCTCTATGAAAGTTTTTCCATATCTTTTGTCCATTTTGTAATTGTGTTATCAGTCTTATGGAGGCCCTGTAGAAGTCTGTAAACTTTTTATATGAGACTTATGTCTGAAATGGTATTGCCAAATGTTTTTTTCACAGTCAGTAGTTTTCTTTTCACTCTGTTGGAAAAAGATTTTGGTGTGCACAGAGATATTATCTTCATTCATCAATTTTATCCTTTTCGGATTGTACATTTCTGGTTCTTTCGGCAGTCTCTTTATACAACAAACAACACCATCTAAGCTTGATCCCAGTTTGTCTCTGATGAACTTTATGGTTTTAGGCTTTACTCCCAGGTTTCTGATCCACCTTGAGTTGATTTTTGTGTATGATATGAGATGTGGGTCATGTTTCTGCTTTCTGCATGTAACAGTCCAGTTTTGCTAGCATTATTTGTTGAAGAGTTTGTCATTCCCCATTTGATGGATCTTTGTCAAATATGAGTTGACCATTGGTAGCTCGGTCTATTTCTAGGTTCTCAATTCTGTTCCATTCATCTAGGTGCCTGTCATTGTACCAGTACTATTCTGTTTTGGTTACTTCTGCTGTGTCATAAGTGGGTTTTGAGGACAGGGAGTGCTAAGCCTCCCACGTCATTTTTGGTTTTCAGAAGTATTTTGCTTATTTGGGATATCTTTCTAAATAACTTTCCAAATTAACTTGACAATTTACCCTTTGATTTCCTTGTAAATTAATTTGGTATCTGTATTGGGATTGCATTAAACATGCAGATTGCTTTTGGTAGGTATTGCTGTCCATTTGCCAGCAACAAAGCAACACCCTGATGGGAGTAAGCACAATGGAGACACACTACTCTAGGAGCCAATCAGAGAATTAATCCAGCTCAACTTTATTGGAGGCTGCAGCACACTTATATACAAGAAAGTAAACAGAAAGACAGGAGAGGGTGGGCTTGCACATGTGGGACACGCGGATTGGATAGAAGAACCTCAGCCTTGTGTGGACTACTTCCAGCTCAACAGAAGCGGCAGCAAGCCAGATGGCAAACTTTGTCAAGCCGGTACAGCCATACACAGGAGAGCTTTCTCTATCCCATATTAAAGGCCGTTGGGAGGCTTGCACTTATCTGGAGCTAGGTGATCTGTCCTGGCCAGAGGCCCTCCCTTCCTTCCCAGCATTCCCCAACAGGTAGGATTGTCATTTTCACAATATTGAGTCAGGAAATTAAAAGATGCATTGCAATGGGAAAGTCTGCTGTTAAGGACCTCTCTAAAGTTCTGAAGAGCAATGGTGTCTCTCTGGAGACTAAGGTGCGTCTGATACAGGCCATGGTCTTTGCAATCACTTGTTATGCATCAGAGAGTTGGACAATGACCAAGGAGTATAGAAGGAGAATTGATGCCTTTGAGCTGTGGTGCTGGAGAAG
Source organism: Elephantulus edwardii (assembly GCF_000299155.1). NCBI lineage: Eukaryota > Metazoa > Chordata > Mammalia > Macroscelidea > Macroscelididae > Elephantulus > Elephantulus edwardii. The sequence continues at coordinate 4,489,134 of NW_006399995.1, read as the reverse complement.
AGTATTGAATAGACCATGGACTGCTAGGAAAACAAACAGATTTGTCCTGGAAAGGGTTAAACCTGGTGGCTCCTTGGAGGCAAGGATTCTGAGGCTCCGTCTAGCATACTTTGGACATGTTCTGAGGAGAGACCGGTCCTTGGAGAAGGACGTCGTGCTTGGGAGGGTGGAGGGACGGCGCAGGAGAGGAAGGCCCTCTGTGAGGTGGATTGATTCAGTGGCTGGGATAATCGGGATGGGAGTGTCAGAGACAGTGCGATTGGCACAGGACAGAGCAGAGTTTAGGGCTGTTGTACATAGGGTCGCTATGAGTCGCAAGCGACTCGACGGCACATAACAACAACAACAACAAGTATTTCCACTCCTGCTTTTTTGAGGTTTCCATTTCCTTGGTATATTTTGTTCCAGCCTTGATTTTGAGTCTGTCTTTCTCTTCTTTTTAGAGATGTGTCTCTTTTAAACGACACATTGATCGACTTTTTTAAAAAAAATCCATTCTGCTACTCTTTGTCTCTTAATTAGTGTGTTTAGTCCATTCACATCAAGTGTGATTATTGTCAGGTTAGGTTTTACTGTTGCCATTTTGTTGTGCTTCCTTTTCTGTTTTTTGGGGTTTTTTTTTGTTTGTTTCTTTGTTTGTTTTTTTCTGGTCAGTACAGTCTAACCACCTTCCTTTGGTGTCTCCAAGTGAAGGTCTTCACTTGAGATTTCTTGTAGTTTTGGTCTTGTTTTCATAAATTCCTTCTTTTCTGCAAAGGATCTAATTCTCCTTCATAGTTGATGGAGAGCTTCTCTGGGTATAGGATCCTTGGCTGTTAATTGTTTTCTTTCTGCTTTTTTATATTGTCTTCTAGCTCACATGGTTTCTGCTAAGAAATCAGAACTTCATCTAATTGTTTCGCCTTTGTATGTGCCTCTTTGTTTTTATCTTTCTTCTTTAAGAATTATATCTTTGTCTTTTAATTTGGAGAATTTGACTATGATATGTCTTGATGTTTTTCTTTTTTAGTATAGTCTATTTTGTCTTCACTGTGCTTCTTGAATGTGCATGTCCCCATTCTTCAAAATATCTTAGGTTTCTTTTAGTACTTCTTCCACAATTTTCTCAGTGATTTCCCTGTCACTCCCATGTTCTAGATTTCCAATCATACATATGTTGTTTCTTTTGATATTATCCTACATGATTCTAATATTTTCTCCATTTTCTTTACATCTCAACTCTGATTTTTTTTTCTACTATTATTTCCAGTGAGGCTTTTGTCTTCCAGCTCACTGATTTTGTGTTTCATCTCCTCTTTTTTTTTTTTTGTGCTATCATGTGTTAGACACTTCTGTCATTTCAGTCTTAGTATTCTGGATTGCATTTTTAGGCTTTTCTTTTATTTCCAGTACTGTGTTGGCTGTACTGTCTCTGTCTTGTGATGATTTTTATAATTTCTTGTACTTCTTTATCTATACTATCAATTCTTTTCCCCGTATTTTACTTTTTTTTCCATAGCTATTCAAGTTGCTCATCAGCATATTTCTTCTGGATTGTTATCTCTGAAGTATTTTTTCTCTTAACTGTTTCTTCCATCACTTGTATCTTCTTTTGTAGCTGTTCAAATAATTCCACATTGACATATTTATTCTCATTCTTTCTATCTGGGGTATTCATTTAGTTTCTCCCCCCCCTTTATTTCCATTCATTCATTATTGTACTTTTCTCCCTGCCCACCCCTTCCCCCTCAACTCAGTACACTCTTCTCTTTGAAAGGTAAAAGAAAATTTCCCCCATTGTTTTACAATCCCTGCCCCCAGGTCCACTCCACTATGCAGCCTTCATTCTGAACTCCTGTCATGACAATAATACCTATACACATCCCTTTTAAACAGTTTTCTCATTCATCTGTTTCCATGCAGTATGCATTATTTAATCCCATCTTTCTCAGTTTTCCCCCAACCCAAATGTCAGTCCTGTTTTACAACAGTGGCACTATGCAGTATTTGTCCCTTTATGACTGAGATATTTCACTCAGCATAATGTCCTCCAACATCACCCATTTTGAATAATATTGCATGAGTTCCTTGTTTTTCAATGCAGCATAGTATTTCATTGTGTGAATATACCACAGCTTCTCTATCCATTCGTTTGTTGATGGGCACATGGGTTATATCCAATGCCTTGCTATTGTGAACAAAGCTGCAATAAACATGGGTATGCATATATCTGACTGGGTGGCAGTTATGGTCTCGTTGGGGTATATTGCCAGTAGTGAAATTGCTGGGTCGAATGGTATTTCTATTTGCAAGTTTGAGAAACACAGCCTTCCATAGTGGTTGCACTGAGTCTCCTTTTTTTAGAAGAAAGGGTTATTTTGTTTTTTTTTATGATGACTGAAGCACACTGTTGTTTTCTTGACATTATGTGAGTCTTTTCTTAGTAGATATTAGGTCATTATAACTATAAAGTGACCCAGCATATGACAATTTTGTGAAAGACTCATATATTTATGCTCCCTTCTTGGCCCGAGGCCCACAAGGCTGAGGGCCCAACAGAAATGTTTCCCCCAGTACCTTCATGTCAAACCAGGAAGCCTTCCAGAACTGATGTCTCCTCCTTGTTCGTGGTGTCTTGATTATTTCTGCATAAGCGAAAAGGATCCCATGTGGTGTAGATAGACAGAAATGTTTTCCAAAAGTACCTGAATGGTAAACCAGAAAGCCTGCTGTTGCCTTCCAAAACTGATGTTTCCACTTTGGTTGAGGTGTCCTGGTCCCTTCCACTTGAGCTTAAGGGGCCCCATGTGGTATAGGTAGATAGCAATGTTTCCCACAAAGCACCTAAATGATAAAACAGGCTTTCTTAAGTTTAAAGGGTCCCAGGTGATGTAACTAGAGAGCAGTGTTTTGCCCAAAGTACTGCAACTCCCTGCCACACACAGCTTCATGCCACACTCCACACCACTATATATGTTTATTCAGGGCATAATTCAGTCTACAATAATAATAATACAGCATGGATAACCTAAATGTTCAACAAATGATTAGTGCATAAATAAAGTCGTGTATATTTATGCAAAACCTAAATCCATTCCTGTTATGTAGACTGCCTCTTCTTTCTCCCATACTGAGTCTTCCAGGTTTTAACTGCCAGTATTTCTTTTAGCAGTCAAATGTTTTAACTATGTTGCCACCAGAAATCATATTCATGTTGTGGAATATAGTTTAGAAAAAAATTAACAAAGTATAAACCATGCCACAATACGTATGAACTTTTAAAGAATTATGTCAAGTTGGATAAAAATCCCAGGTGTATAAGATCACATATAATTATTCCATTTTTACGAGTAAATAAAATTAATGGAGATAGAAATAGATTAGTGGTTGCCTGTCATCAAAAAATGAAGAATGAAAAAAAATAAAATAAAATAATTTAAAAAGGAAGAATGGAAACCAAGCAGTGAAGGAAAAAGTTTAAGGTGTACTCAAGGCGTTGCCTGAAAAAAAAGCTTCATTATTGATAGAATACCAACTGAAGTACTTCAACTATAAGAAATACAAACTGGGTTTAGAAGAAGTTGTGGCACTAGAGACATTATTGCCAATATCAGATGAATCTTGGCTGAAAGTAAAGAGTATCAGAGGAATATCTGTCTCTGTTTCATTGACTATGCAAAGGCATTTGACTGTAGATCACAACAAATTTTGGCTAACCTTGAGGAAAAGGGGAATCCCAGAGCATTTGATTGTGCTTGTGTGAAACCTATACTCAGACCAGGAAGCAGTCATCTGAACAGAGCAAGGAAAGACTGCATGGTACAAAACCAGGAAAGAAGTGTGTCAGGGATACATCTTGTCTCCATACCTTTTCAATCTATATGCAGAACCAATCATTTGGGAAGCTGGACTTTATGAGGAGGAATATGGCAGAAGGATTGGTGGAAGACTCATCAACAACCTGCATTTTGCAGATCACACAACCTTGCTTGCTGAAACTGAGGAAGATTTGAAGCTCTTGCTGCAGAAAGTCAAGGACTGTAGTCTTTAATATGAATTGAAGCTCAAAATCAAGAAGACAATTCTTCTTTCCACTGGACCAATTGACAGTACTATAATAGATGGATAAAAGATTGAGGTTAACAATTTCAGCTTGCTTAGTTGCACAAGCAACACTGTTGACACCAGCAATCAGAGAATCAAAAGGTAAATTGAATTTGGGAAATATGCTGTCAGAGACCTCTCCAGAGTACTGAGGAGCAATGATGTCAGTCTAGAGACTAAGGTGGACCTGATCCAAGTTTAGGTCTTTGCAATAACTTGCTATGCATTAGAGAGCTGGACAATGACTAAGAATAACAGATGAAAAATCAATGCCTTTGAGTTGTGGTGCTGAAGAAGAGTCTTTGAACATACCACGGACTGCCAAAAAAAACAAACCCAAATAGGTATATCTTGGAAATGGATGAAACAAAGTTTTCCCCTGAAGTCTTGGATTTTAAAGCTCTGACTCACACTCTTTGGACATGTGGCCAGGAGGGACTAATTCTTGGAGAAGGGCATCATACTGGGAGGGGTGGAGGAACAGTACAGGAGAGGAAGACCCCAGATGAGACAGATTGATGCAGTAACTGGGGCAATGGAGGTAGGTGTATCAAAGTCAGTGAGACTGGCTCAGGATAAGGGTAGGCTTCAGAGCTGCTGTACATAGGATCACTATTAGTCACAGGCAATTCAATAGCACATAACAACAACAACAATATGACTGGGCACATGCTCGCTCCTCTATGCCAAAAAGTTCTGAAGATAGCTAACTGGTCAAGTGACTGGAAGAGATCCATAAATTGTGGTTTTAAAAAACCATATGGTGATATAACAGAATGCAGAAATTTTAAAACAATTATCAATTAGTGGCATCATTAGGGTTGATGACATTCAGCTTAGTAACTCCTGGTGCAACCCCCATTTCCATGAACCTCTTATAGTATCAGAATGCATTACTTTAGTGTTTTTTATTGTCAATTTTAATAATGGGATAATATATGATATATATAGCACAGTTGTAATGTGTTTAAATGTAGTATTTGTTAGATTATGTGACTGCTATCAACATACTCAAAAATACCTAAGAACAACAATAAAATTGTTTTATAAAATCTGCATTGAATTACAACATTATTACACCTAAGCAGAAACTTTTTTAAATTTTTTCTTTAATTACTGTGGATTTTGCACAGAATGTGCCTAAGCAAATAACTTGCAAAGGCATATAGTATTAATAAAAAACATAGGAAAGAAAGGAAACAAACTTTGAAAGGAGTTAAGCAGTTTGTGAAACATATTATTGTTTTTATCATGTGCCATTGAGTCACTTGTAACCCTTAGTGACCCTATGCATAAGAATAATACTTCATTCTCACAAAAGTTGTTGATACAAGTTCATAAATACAGGTTACTGCAATATTGTAGCGAAATAGGAAAATTTGAAGTTAATACTGCCATCCAGTTGATTCTAGTTCATAGAGACACACACCCCCCTTCTGAGACTGTAAATCATAATGGAAAGAAACTTCCCACAGAACCCGCTGTGAATTTCTCCTACAGAGACACTGGTGGATCTGAACCCCTGGAGAAGTGTGGCCCTCGGCTTAGCAGCACAATTCACTAAGACTGCACCACCAGAGCTCTTAATTTGAGATTGGAAGCAAGCATGGCTTGAGGTTACAGACAAGGCTTCAGTTTGTGAAACACAGAGATACCTGTCTAACAGATGTCTCAGGCTAGTGAGCAAAGGAAAGTTCTTGGGCTCAAGTCATTGCTGTCACAATGAGAAAATTGGAAGTGAGAAGAAAATTAGTGTGGTCATTTCCTTACAAAACTACATGTACTTTCAGAGTTTGACACAACAAAGATTTGTGCATGACATTCATGCGTGAGCCATGTTTCTGTTTTTGTTAGGTGCCATTGAGTTCAGTAGAACTGATAGTGACCATATGAACAAAAGATCTGAATCCTCTTCTACCCTGTGCCATGCTCACACTTCCTGATGCCCAGGAGCGCATTACGGCAGTCACCATGTCAATTCACCTGGTCAAGTTTCTACCTCTCCTTTGCTGACACTCCACCCTTCCCAATATCATGTCCTTCTCCAACGAATAGCCCCTCCTAGCAACATGCCCAAGGTATGTGAGGAGAATCCTTATCATTCTTGCCTCCAAAGAGCACTCTGGCTTCACCCTCTCCAAAACATATATATTTGTTCTTTTGGCTGTCCATGGGATGTTCAGTGTTCTTCTCCAACACCACAGCTCAAAGACATCAATTCTTTTTCTGTCATCCTTATTAATTGTCCAGCTCTCAGATGCATAGCAAGTGATCAGAAATGCTATGATCTGAAATAACAGATGAGCTGTGGATAATATCAAGGATATCATCCAGTAGGAAAGCAAAAGGTCGTTACAGAAATGGAGGAGAAAGAAAAAATAGAAATGGATATCAGAAGAGACTCTAAACATTTTCCTGGAGTATTGAGAAGCCAAAACAAAAGTAAAACATGCCAAAGTAAAAGAATTCAACAGAGGATTTCAAAGGGCAGCTCAGGAGGACAAAGCACATTATTATAATAGATTGTGCAGAGAGCTGGAGGATAAGAAGGGAAGAACTCACTATGCATTTCTCAAGCTAAGAGAACTATAAATTTAAGACTTATGTGGCAATATTGGAAGATGCCAAAGGCAATATATTGAATGACCCAGAAAGTATCTAAAGAAGGAGGAAATATTCAGAATCACTGTACCAGAAGGAACTGATTGACTCTGAAAAATTTCAGGGAGTATTATATGAACAGAAACCAATGGTAATGAAAGAAGAAGTGGAAGCTACATTGAGACATTGGCAAAATAAGGCCCCAGGAATCGATGGGATATCAATTGACTTGTTTTGATTTAAAGATGCTGCCTTGGGTGCACTCACTACTCTATGCCAGGAAATTTGGAGAACAACTGTCTGGCCAACAGATTGGAAGAGGTCCATATTTGTTCCCATTCCCAAGAAAGGTGATCTAACTGAATATGGAAATATCAAACAATATCATCAATATCACATGCAAGCAAAATACTGCTAAAGATCATTCAAGAACAGCTAGAACAGTACATAGATAGGGAACTGCCATAAGTTCAAGCAGGATTTAGAAGAGGCCATTGCACCAAGGATATCATAACTGATGTCAGATGGATTCTGGCTAAAAGTACGAAATGGGTCACTCATGGAACCCATATAAGAGGCTGATTAGGGATCATCTTGAAAGAGATGGTGCCCAGTATGTCCTCTGAAAAGGACAAATAATCTCATCCAAAGAGGCTGAAATTGCTGTTGTTGTTGTTGTTGTTGTTGTTGTTGTTATGTGCCGTCAAATTGCCTGAGACTCATAAGAACCCTATGTACAATAGCCCTAAACTCTGCTCTATCCTGTGCCAATCTTATTGTCTCCAACACACCTACCCTCATTATCCCAGTCACTAAATCAAGTCACCTCATCGAGGGTCTTCCTCTCCTGCACTATCCCTCCACCCTCCTAAGCATGGGAATCCTCTCCATGGACTTTTCCCTCCTTGCAACATGTCCAAAATATGTCAGAATCCTTGCCTCCAAGAAGCATCCTGGTCTCATCCTCTCTAAGATGAACCTGTTTATTCTCTTAGCAGTCCATGGTATATTTAATACTCTTCTCTAGCACTGTAGTTCAAAGGTATCGATTTTCCTTCTGTCATTCATAGTCATCGTCCAGCTTTCTGATGCATAGCAAGTAATTGCAAAGACTAAGGCCTAGATCAGGCACATCTTGGTCTCCAGACTGACATCATTGCTCTTCAGTACTTTGGCGAGATCCCAGACAGCAGACCTTTATTGTACAATTCATCTTTTAATTTCCTGGATGCTGATACCAAGAATGTTGATTGTGGATCCAGGCAAACTAAAGCTGTTAATAATCTCAATTTCTTTACCATCTGTCATGATGCTGCCAATCAGCCCAGTGGTGAGAATCTTTGTTTTCTTGATATTGAGCTTCAACCCATATTGAAGGCTGCAGTCCTTGACCTTCTGCAGCAAGGACTTCAGATCTTCCTCAGTTTCAGCAAGCAGGGTCATTTGTATAACACAAAATGTTGATGAGTTTTTCCCCAATCCTGATGCCACATTTCTCCTTATAGAGCCCAGCCTCCCAGATAAGAAATCTATATTTGTTCCCATTCTAAAGGAAGATGACCCAACAGAATCTGGAATTATCTAACAATATCATTTATAGATATCACATGCAAGGAAGATTCTGCTGCTGATGATCCAAAAACTATTGGAACAGCAAGTCAGCAGAGAATTGCCTAAAGTGTAGGCTGAGTTTAGAAGAAACCGTGGTACTAGGGATATCATAGCTAATGTTAGATGGATCTTGGCTGAAAGCAGGGAATACCAGAGGAATGTCTGTGTTTCATTGACTATGCAAAGACGTTTGACTGTGTGGATCACAACAAACTGTGGCTGACTCTGAGAAAAATGGGAGTCCCACAACACTTGATTGTGCTATACAAAATTTACACTTGGATCAAGAGTCAGTAGTTAGAACAGAGCAAGAAAATATTGCATGGTTCAAAATCAAGAAGGGTGTATGTCTGCAAGAGATTTATCCTATCTCCTTATCTTTTCAATCTAAATACAGAATAGAGGCTGAAATTAAAAAAAAAAAACCCAAACGTCAATCTATATACAGAATAGAGGCTAAAATGAAAACAAACAAACACCAAGGGCATAATAAATAGCTTTTAATGAGAGAGCCAAAGAAAAGTGAAATCTTTCCAAAGAATATTCAAAATAATTTCTATTTTAGCCTCAGCATTTGGTTTTTGGTCATATTAATCACTCACCCTCTGTCTCTCTGTCTCTCTCTGTATATGTGCATGTTGTGTGTCTTTCTCTCTTTCATGATTGTTGGAACCAAACCAAAATTGACCCTCCATTGGTTTTTGAAAAAGAGCAACTCACAAGAAAGCATCACCTTTGCCACACAACTCCCTATGGATACATGCATGTTTTCATAATTTTGATCAGGAATAACCTTTCTGTCTCAGCAACTCATTTCCCTTATTTTGCTAAAGGGCCTCAAAGAATAGTTACAAATGAGAAAAATCAGAATGAAGAAAAAGTGACAAAGCTACCCATTCTTACTTGCTCTATTGCAGAGTATGACTCTAAATCATATCTAATTTGGGAAGGAAAAAGCTTAAATTTTCATGATAAAAGTTTGGACTTCTGATATTATGATGGATTATTAATCTGCCTATTCCTGTTCATTTAGGAGCTGAAAGATACTATGTTGACAGAATGATTTTTTTCATTTTTTTCTTTAAAACTCTATTTTTTTTAAAAAAAAATATACTGATTTATTTTTAAAGTTTGAATACATTGTTTTTTGCAAAAGATCTTTCCCATTTCCTTCACCCCCCCATCAAACTGTGCAACCTAAATTGAACACCCTCCCCCCACTGCCAATCCTCACCCCTCTGCTTTCACCCTCCCACCACCTTGGGTCCTCATTCTTATTCTACAATAATGGTAAAACAATATTTTTAAGTAGTTTGTTATGTAGCAATAAATAGCTGGAACAATTTATTTAAAGAGAACATAAAAACTATCATAAATATCCCTTTACAACATGCATGTGATAAAAATTATGGGGTTCAAGAATTGTTTCTTAGAATGTCCCTCAATATAGATCACAGCACCTATTGATGAACCAATTATATGGTGGTCTTTAAGCTAAGCAGTGACAGAATGAATTTAAATGCTGTTGTGTGCCAGTGAGTCCTATACAACTGATAGTGATTCCGTGAACAACAGATCTGAACCTTGCCCTATCATGTTCCATCCTCATGATCTCTCACATGCTTCCATCTATAGTTGCAGTCACTTTTAAGTTCATTTTGTTGAGGGTTTTCTCTCTTTCACTGACCTTTTACCTTTCTCAGTACAGATGTCCTTTTCCAGGGAATTTAAATGGAAAGTATGAAAGAATACAGTTCGTTTCTGCTCACATAGCCCAACACTTGAGTAAATCAATAATAGGAGTTTAGAAAATCCTCTTCTCACACCTGCTTTTCAACTCCATTGTCTTATTACTGATTCAGAAATCCCTTAAGTAATTAAAGACTGAGCTTTGACTCTTTTCTTATTCTGTTTGCTTTCTTCTTATAATAACTAATCCTGTTGATTTGAGAGAATGGAGGAAAGATAGAATTTATAGAAATCTGAAAGAGAAAATGAAAAAGTAAATTGTCCCTTGTGTTACTTGAGTTCCCATGCATATTTCTATTTTTACAGTAATGTGTTACTTGAAATACTTAGTACAATAATCCTGAAAAATAAGATTTCTATCCTTTTTGCATAAATGAAACAACCAAGACTAAGGCAGTGAATTTTGCCAAAGGCACTAAGATATAAGTAACAAAAAGGAAATTTAAATTCTGATCTGCCTAATTCAAAACTCTATGCTTAGTCCTCTATACATTTCTCTCAGTCTGATCAATAAACATATTGCCTTTCAGTGTTGAACTACTTTTGTTCATATAGATATGGTAAGGCTTTTTCCTCTTATCAAATGTATTTTTCCCTACAGAGAACATTATTTGAGGATTCTCAAATTACTAAAAACTTAAGAAAATACCATTAATTTATTTTTATTGTAGGATAATAACAGGAGCAGATGAAAATACTTTTCCAGAACCAAAAAATACTTCAAATTTAGAATCAGGTAATAAATAGTGAATCTAGTGATTTTCATGATTCTGTAAGTATTTTTGCCAGAATACAGTGTGCAGTAAGAAAATTGGTCACCAGTAAACAAATTACTTTTAAGCTTGGTTGTATTTTATATGTGGGGTTAGAAAGTGAGTGTTAACTGTCTCCACAGAGCTCATAATTTCTTTACTCAACAAACATTTCCTGAGTATTAGTCTGTCCTGGGAAAAGTGCAGCCATCGAGGTCCTTGGAGCAAGAATGGTGAAACTTTGACTCACATACTTTGCTAGGAGAAACTTTTCCTTAGAAAAGAACATCATGCTATGAAAGGTGGAAGGTCAACGAAGGAGAGGGAGACTCTCAACAAGATGGAATGACACAATGACAGCAGCTGTGGGCTCAAGAGTGTCAGAAATGGCACAGGAGAGGACAGGGTTCAGATCTGTTGTTCACAGGGTTACTGTGTTACTCAATTCAAAGGCACCAAACAACAACAGTCTAACAAGCATTGCTACATATGTTGGTGAGTAGTGACACAGATTCCTGCTCTCATGGACCACAATTATAAGAAAGGAAGAAAAATTTATATACATATATATAATACTAGATAAATACATACTATATCAATTTATATACTATATCTATCTTTATACTCTATATACTATATCTGTCTATCTATCTTGTGTTGTGTTGTGTTGTGTTGTGTTGTATACACAGAGTCAGAACCAACCCACAGCTGACCATCTGGTGGGTTTCCAGAGGTAGTTAATAACACAGGAGGAGACTGCTCATCCTTCTTCAGCAGAGCAGCTGGTGGTCTCAAGCCACTGCCTTCAGGATTTCAGCGCAGCTTCTTGCAACTAGGCAATATATGTATATGATGTTTGCAAAATTAAATTTATCAACAAATTGCCTTGTATTATAGGCATTCTACTGATTAGTTTCTTTATAGCTATTCAATCTGTATGCTGAGCAAATCATTCAAGAAGCTGGACTCTGTGAAGAAAAATGTGGCATCAAGATAGGAGTAAGACTCATCAACAACCTGCATTACACAGATGACACAAGTATACTTGCTGAAAGTAAGGAGGACTAGAAAAATTTGCTTCAGAAGATTAAAAATTACAGCCTTCAATATGGATTGCATTTCAATATCAAGAAAGCAAATATTCTCACCCTGGGCCAGTAGACAACATTATGATGGATGGAGAAAATTTTGAAATTGTCAATTATTTCCTCTTACGTGGATCTACAGTCAACTCCCTTGGTACCAGCAGTTAAGAAATCAAAAGATGTATTGGGAAAGTCTGCTATCAGGGACCTCTCCAAAGTACCCTCAACTGTAATATGACCTTTATTAGAACAAAGACTTTGTTATGTTCTGTAACAGCAAACAACACAGTAGTTGTTCAGTATTTGCTGATTGCATTAATGAATGGTGAGTTGAAGCATTTCTAAAGTCTCCGTTGGATGTGTCCAGATAGCACCTATATATAAAGATTTTAACTTTTGGGAAGAGATCTAGTCTAAGAAAAAATTTGGAGTTTTTGCCTATTGCAGACAGTAAATTGAGAAAAATTATAAAACTAATCTTCAAGAACTCTCACATTCATAAAGAGTTCATAGAGGTAGTTAAGATTGAGAAGGACTTGGTAAACAACAATTTTCTTATCTCTGTTATTAGACTAGAGAACACATGAGGAAAGAAAGACAGCCATTTCTCAAATTCTTAACACTTAGTAAAGAGATTGACATATGGATGGTTCTAGAAATTTGCTGAATTAAAGAAGGTATATTTTAAATCTCTAAAACAAAATGAAGGAGTCCTTGGTGAATTCAGTAAGTGAATCAATCACTAGCTGAAAGATTCATGATTTAAATTCACAAGAGGTATCCCAGAAGACAGACTTGGAATCTGCTTCTGAAAGACTATAGCCTTTAAAACTTTATGGGATCATTCTATTCTGTACATGTGCCATTGCCCAGAAAAGGAAATACACTCAACAAAATCATCATCAAATCTAAAATCATCAGTTTAAATTCCTTCTGTTCTGTAAGTTAATATCTACTCAGCATCAACTAACCTTAACTACCTCTATAATCTGTTGAATATGAGAGTTCTTGAAGATTAGTCTTATAATTGTTTTCCATTTACTCTATAATAGCCAAACACTCCCAATTTTTTCTTAGCCTTGATCTCTCATCTAAAATTAAAACCTTTCCATGCAGCAGCAACAAGGGACTTCTATGCAGTTGCATTGGAGAAAGACATCATGCTTGGAAGGTAGGGGGACAGCACAGGAGAGGAAGACCCCAGATGAGATGGACTGATACAGTGACTGAAGCAATGAGTTTTGGTGTGTTGGAGTCAGTGAGACTGGCTCAGGATGGGGCAGGTTTCAGAGCTGCTGTACATAGGGTCTGCAACTATGAGTCTCAGGTGACTCTACAGGACATTACAACAATAACATGCAGCTGCCATCTGGACACCTCCTTTAGACACTTCATAGATACTTCAACTCACCATTTATTAACGCAATTCAGTTAAAAATACTAAACACTTACTGAGTGACACGTACTGTTTTAGTTGTTGCAGAACATAACAAGTCTTTGTTCTAATAAATTTTGATTTATAGTTGAGGGACCTAGAAAAAACAAACTTGTTTCCATTGAGCCAATTCTCACACATGGTAAACATATTTCAGATTAGAACTGTGATCCATAGAATTTTCAATGACTGTGATTTTAGGAAAGTAGATTGCTGGTGTAAAGGCCAGATTATAAATAGGTAAGCACATAAAGATGTAATTCTACGTAGAAATAAGAGCAATGAAGAAAAATACGGTAAAAACAGAAAGATAACTGGAGTTTCTGCTTACGATAGGGTAGTCAAGACAGGCTTCTCTGTGAGGTAACATCTGAGCAAACGCTTAATTAAGTAAAAGAGTGGGCCATGTGAAGATCTGAAGGCAAAGATCTTGTCCATGCTAGGCAAAAGGAAAAACAAGCGGAAATCCAAAAAATGGAAATAAGTGTGGTATGTTTGAGGACAAAGAAAAAGGGAAAAGTGGTTATTAAAGCTAAGAATGTGAGACCAATAGTTGGAAGTATGGTCAGAGAGCAAGTCTGGTGGCAAAATGTACTATTTTCAGGTCACGGTAAGGACTACTAAGTTTATTGTAAATGTCATCAGAAGTGGGAGGGGTAATTGTAGAGTCACACAATTTGATGGGCAGAAGGATGGGTGGATAAAGGAAATGGGAAAGATCCAGTGTGGAAGAACAATGTATACAAACTTTCTAAGTAAACCAGGATAAAATAAACATTTTGTTTATTGTTTTAAAAAAGTCATCAGAAGGATGAAATGTTTGAATATGTATTTTAGAATTATCACTACCATACATGTGGAGATTAGGCTAAAGGAGCAAGAACTGAATGAAGCAAGGAAACCTTGTTACCCCACTGTATTGTTAGGTGCCTTCAAATCTGCTTTGTGTACGGCAAAATGAAACCCTGCCAGATCCTGCACCAACCTTGTAATAGCCCATTAGAGCAGTCACTGTGTCAAACCATCTCCTTGAGAGTCTCCTCTTTTGCTATGTGATCAACTAATAGTGATTTGAACTAAAGTGGCAGCAGTGGTCTGATTTAAGTGTATTTTGAAGATAGACCTGCTATGCACACCCATGTTTATTGCTGCTTTGTTCACAATAGCAGAGAGTTGGAAACAACCCAAATGCCCATCAAAAAACAAATGGATAGAGAAGCTGTGATATATTCACACAATGGAATATTATGAAGCACTGAAAAACAAAGAACTCATGAAATATTATAAAAAATGGGTGACCATGAAGGACATTATTCTGAGTGAACTATCTCAGTCACAAAAAAGACAAATACTGTATAATGCCACTGTTATCAAACAGAACTGACAAGTGGGTTGGGGGAAAATTAAGAAAAGAGGGGATAAATAATGTACACAGCATTGAAACAGACAAGGGAGCAAACTGTATAAAAGGATTATATGATTAGGTATTATTGGTATGACAAGAGTCCGGAATAAGAGCTGCACAGTAAAGCAGTTGGGGTGGGGTGTGTGTGTGTGTGTGTGTGTGTGTGTGTGTGTGTGTGTGTGTATAACAATGAAAGAACTTTTTTTCCAAAGAAAAAGCAAACTGGGAGGCAGGGAGGAAAATGTGCAACAATGAATGAATGGAAATCCAAGGTGGGTTTTTGTTTTGTTTTGTTTTGTTTAGTTTTTTGTTTTGTTTTGTTTTGTTTTCTGGAGCCAGGAAGCTTTATTGTTCTAGGAGTCATAACTCACTGCTCATCGCAATCCTATGACCAACTCTTATACCATCTTGCTTTCTGCCACGCACTAATCCACTGATACAATAACCTTGTCATACCATCTTGAAGTTCTTCCTTTTACTTGTCCTTCACTTTTCCAAGTATGCTGTCTTTTCCCAAGTATGTCTCCTGATATGCTCAAATGTTATGTACCATATGTGACTCACAACCCTATGTACAACAGCTCTGAATCCGTTCCACTGACTCTAACACACTTAATACCCATTACTGTAACAATCCATCTTATCTGGAATCTTCCTCTCCTGCGCTGTCCTGCCACCATTTAAGCATGATGTCCTTCTCCAAGGTCTGGTCTCTTCTGGCCACATGTCCAAAGTATGTGAGAATGAGCTTCAAAATCTTGCCTTCAAGGAAAAACCCAGCTTTACCCTATAACAGACGTTATTTGTTCTCCTGATGATGTATGGTATGTTCAATACTCTTCTCCAGCACTAAAACTCAAAGGCATCAATTTTCTTGTCATCCTTAGTCTTACAAAGACGGTAGCCTGATCAGGGGCTTCGTTAAGTGGCTAAATTGACATTATTGCTCTTTAGCATTTTAGAGAGTTCTCTAACAGGAGACTTTCCCAATGCAATTTGGCCTTTATTTCCTGACTGCTGGTGCCAAGAGTGCAGATTATAGGGCCAAGCAAGTGGAAATCGTTAACCTCAAGCTCTTCTTCTTCCATCATGGTGGCACCAGTTGGCCCAGTGGTGAAAATCTGTTGCGCTTCAATCCATATTGAAGATTATAATCCTTGACCCTCTGCAGCAATGCCTCAGGTCCTTCTCAGTTTCAACAAGCAAGGTTGTGTCATCTGTGTAATGCAAGTTGTTGAGTCTTTCTCCAGTCCTGATCCCACATTCTTCCTCATGAAATCCAGCCTCCTGCTTGATCTGTTCCGCATAAATTTAAAAGGTAAGGAGACAGGATGCATCCCTGACACACTCCTTTCTTAAATTTTGAACAATACAGTGTTCCCTTGCTTTAATAAGTTACTTAGAACAAAAATAAAACTATTAAAGAAACAGAAGGCAAAGCTAAGGACAATTCTTTTTTTTATTATTATTAAATTTTATTCGTTTCAATGAACATTCACAGGGATTCTGGGCTTTCACTCCTTCATTGCCGCACCATTCTCTCCACCCTCCTCCCCAGTTTGTTCTTCTTCCCCGCCATCCGAATGTCTGTTTTAATTGTCCAATTGCCACAGTGCTTGTCAAAGTCAGTTCTGATTAATCTCCTTTGTCAGTATGTCCTTTGCCATTCCCTATCACTCCTCCCTGAGAGAGACTTCACCCTGATTCATAAGGAAAAGGGGATGGCGTATTCTCTTAGCTACTTCCTGCTGAAAAGGGACGCTGTGGGTTTCAGGGTGAAGATCTTCTCTCAATACTCTAAAGGGCCCCTTTGGCAGTAGGAAACACATAGACTATTATGGAGATTGATTTTGGAATTTAGATGCATTCTTATTGATTGTGCTTGGCCGTACATGTTCATATCCTTGAAGATGTATCATGGGGGTGTTGCAACCTAGAAGACACAAATTTGACTAACAAGTTATAAGTACATGAGTCAAAAATTATGGAAAAGTAAAAGAAAGGATTCTTTCATTGTTTTACAAACCCTCCCCCAGGTCCCCTCCACCATGTAGCCCTCACTCTAGACTCCTGTGATGACAGAAGTACCTAGTCATATATCTCTTTTAAACAGTTTTCTCCCTCCTCTGTTTCAGTGCAGTATACATTATTGAACCCATCTTACTCAGTCTCTCCCCAACCCCAAGGACAGTCCCATTCTACAACAGTGGCATCATGTAATATTTGTCCTTTTGTGACTGGGATATTTCACTCAGCATAATGTTCTCCAGAGTCAACCATTTTGAATAATATTGCATGAGTTCCTTATTTTTTAATGCAGCATAGTATTCCATTGTGCGAATATACTACAGCTTCTCTAGCCATTCGTTTGTTGATGGGCACTTAGGTTGTTTCCAACTCCTTGCTATTGTGAACAAAGCTGCAATAAACATGGGTGTGCATATATCTGCTTGGATGTCAGCTATGGTCTCTTCAGGGTATATTCCCAGTAGTGGAATTGCTGGGTCAAATGGTATCTTTATTTGCAACTTTTTGAGAAAGCGCCATACTGCTTTCCACAGGGGTTGCACCATTTTACACTCCCACCACCAGTGAATCAGGGTTCCAGTTTCTCCACAACCTCACCAGCATTTGTTGCTTGATGTTCTGTTAAATTTTGCTATTTTGACTGGGGTGAAATGATATCTCATAGTTGTTTTAATTTGCATCTCTCTTAGGGCTAGGGATTTTGAGCATTTCTTCATGTGCTTGTTAGCCATCTGAATGTTGTCTTCGGTGAAGTGCCTGTTCATATCCTGTGCCCATTTTTCTATTGGATTATTTACCTTTATCTTGTTGTGGTGCTCAAGTATTTCATAAATTCTGGATATAAGTCCCTTATCTGATATGTTATTACCGAATACTTTTTCCCAGGAGTGATTCATTCTGGGGCCCAAGACCAGTCTTGGGAAACAGCAACATCAACTGGCCTAACTTTCCACAGACAGGTTCTGTATCTTACTTTAGGAGGTGATCACTGGTGCAGCCATCCAAGATGCAACTATTGTCCTGCTCTGTTGTGAACAAGGTGAGAAAAGCAAAGATGAACAGAACTAGATGGTGCCCAGGCACCACTGCAGAGCCTTCTATAGAGAGACAGACAGAGACCATGTCATTCAGCAGCACTGATCTGTGACAGATGAAGTTCAACACATGCCAGTGTGCTCACCACCTTCTCAGAAATCTCCCTAGACTTGGAAAAGTGATTACCTCAGAAAATGGCTTTCCACCACAAGGATACATTCAGACTCATCTAGGTTTTAGTTTCTAGATATACGATACTACTTATAAAATATAGCATTCCACTCTCTGGAACAAAGATCACACAGGTCATCAACATACCAATTATACCAAGTTAGGCCTCAATTTTACCAACACCGATGAAACTGGGCATCCATGTAAGCACACTAAGTCCTTTGAAGACAGCATAGTTCCTAGCCTTTGAGGCTAAGCAAAAGGTCAACAGTTAGAATCACCAATTGCTGATGTAGGAAGATGGGCAGCCTCCTTCCATAAACAGTCAAGCCAGGTCAGGTGCCTTTGAAAAAGATTTTATTAAAGGTCTTTACAAAGCAACTTCCAAAAATTCAGATCCAGTTGCCAAGGAGACCCTATTATGCAGTTGGGACTGGCTGAGGCATAGCAGGTGGCTCTGGCTTCCCACCTTTCTGCTCGTATCTCGTCTTTGGGCTCCACAATGCTCACGTGGTCAGGGAGGGGCTTTTTAGGGCCAATCTTTCCACTTGGGTCCCAGGGCAGCATGATCTTTACTTTGATGCCCAGCACACCCACATCCTGTCTGAGCAACACATGGCGCACAGCTGTGTCAACATAGTAGTTAACAGGGTCCCCACTGTGGATCATCAGGCCATTGACAAATTTCATGGACTTAGCTCTCTGTCCTCAGAGTTTCCCAGAGACCACAACTTTACAGCCCTTGGCCCCACTCTCCATGATGAACTGTAGCACACCATAGCAAGCCCTCTGCACAGCAAGCCCTCCTAGGAGTTTGTAAAGAAGAGATTCTGCCTGGGCAATGGCACACAGACCTCTTGTGGCCACTTTTTCCTCCACATTGCCCTCAGGGAAACCAAACCTCCTCTGAACCACAACAATTAGTTCTCGGATCCGTCGGCCCTTTTCACCAAGGACATTTTGTGTCCTGGTGGCTAAGATTATGATTTCTGTCCTGGTTGGTGTGACTCGAACTTCAACTCCAGAGTAACCATCCTCAGCCAGCTCCTGAGTAAGAAACTCATTCAGTTTGGCTTTGAAGATGCCATCTGTGACAAACTTCCTCTCCTTGGAAATCTGCACTGCCATCTTCGGTCGCGTGCCACCGAGGGAGAAAAAAACTATAAATTTATAAATTATAAATTTACAATAAAATCTCAAATAAAAAATAAAATAAAAAACGCTAGTACTAAAGAGAGAAAAAAAAATTGGAATGGAGGTTGGGTGGTTGTTGTTAGGTGCCATTGAGTTGAGTACTATCCGTAGTGGCCCTTTGAAGAGCAGTCTGAACCCTGTCCTATCCTGTGTCATCTTCACATGTTATGACACTCTAGAGCTTATTGCAGCACTAGTGTGTCAGGAAGTGTCACTGTATCAGTCCAAGTTGTTGAGAATCTTCCTCTCCATTGCTCCACAGCTCAAAGGCATCAATTCTGCTTCTGTCATCCTTATTTATTGTCTAGCTGTCAGATGTATAGAAAGTGATTGGAAAATGACAGCCTGAGTCACACATATCTTAGTTCTCAAACTGACATCATTACCCCTCAATAATTTGGAGATGTCCCTAACGGCAGACTTTCCCAATGCAATATATCTCCTGATTTCCTGAATGTTGATACCAAGAGTGTTGATTGTGAATTCAAGTAAGGTGAAGCTGTTGACAGTTTCAATCTTTTCTCTATCTATCATGATGTTGCCAACTGGTCCAGTGGTAGGAATTTTTGGTTGAGATGCAATCCATATTGAAGGCTGTATTATTTGATCTTCTGCAACAAGTGCTTCAAGTCATCCTCATTTTCAGCAAGCAAGATTATATTATTTGCATAAGGCAGATGTTTGATTCCACAGTTTGTTGATGAGTCTTCCTCCATTCTTGATGATACATTGTTCTTCATAGAGTCTTCTCAAATAATTTGCTCAGCATACAGATTGAATCAATATGGAGATGGAATGCAACTCTGACACACTCCCTTCTTTATTTTAAACCAGGAACTGAAGAACAAATTCAAACCTTGAGTTGCAATACTTAAGGATGCTGAGGGAAGGATGTTGAGTGATCCAGAAAGCATTAAAAGAAGATGAAAAGAGATCACAGAGTCAAACCAAAAAAATTGGCTGAAACAGAAGAATTTTATGAAACAACATATGATCAAGAGGCAATAGTGATAAAGGATGGAAGTTCAAGCTGCTATGAAGAAATAGCAAAAAAAACCAGGTCCCCAGAATTGACAGCATACCAACAGACATATATCAACAAACAGACGTTGCCTTGGACACCCTCACCAGGTTGCACCAAGCAATTTGGAGGACAACTACCTGGCCAACTTACTGGAAGAGAGCCATATTTATTCCCATAAAAAAAAGTGACCTCCCCCACAAAAAAAAGAGTGACCTGACAGAGTGTGGAAATTATTGAACTATATCACACACAAGCAAGATCCTGCTGAAGATTGTCCAAAAACTACTGGAACAGAAAACTGCCAGATGTGCAAGCTGGGTTTAGAAGAGGCTATAGCATTAAGGACATCATAGTCAACATTAGATGGATTTTAGCTGAAAGCAGAGAGTACTAGAGGAATGTCTATCTGTGTTTCATTGACTATGCAAATACATTTGACTGTGTGGATCATAATAAATTGTGGCTAAACTTGAAGAGAATGGGAATTCCAGAATACTTAATTGTGCTCATTTGAAACCTATACTTGAACCAGGAAACAGTAGTCAGAACAGAGCAAAGAACACTGCATGGTTCAGTATCGGAAAAAGTGTGTATCAGGGATGCATCATATCTCCACACATTTTCAGCTTATATGCAGAACAAATAATTCAGGATGATGGACTTTAAGAGGAGGAATGTGGTATTAGGATTGGAGGAACAGTTATCAATAACCGGTGTTATGCAGATGATACAACTTCCTTGCTGAAACTGTGGAGGACATGAGGCATTTGCTGTAAAAGGTCAAGAATTGTCTTGAATATGGATTGAAGCTCAACATGAAGAAAATATTCTCACCACTGGGCCAGGTGACAGCATCATGATAGAAGTGAAGAGATTGAGATTATTAACAGCATCACCTTTCTTGGTTCCACAATTAACACTCTTAGTACCATCAGTCAAGAAATCAAAAGACAAATTGTATTGGGAAAATCTGCTCTCAAGGACCTCTCTAGAATATTGAAGAGCAATGATGTTAGTCTGGAGACTAAAGTGCACTTGATCCAAGCCATGGTCTTCACAATTAATTGGTATGTGTCAGAGAGCTTGACTAAGGATGATAGAAGAAGAATTGATGCCTCCAAGTGGTGATGTTGAAGATGAGTGTTAAACATACTGTGGACTGCCAGGAGAACAAATAAGTCTGTCCTGGAGAGGGTGAAACCACTCTGCTCCCTGGAGGCAAGGATGTTGAAGCTCTATCTCACATACTTTGGGCATGTGAGCAGGAGGGACCAGTCCTTGGAGAATGATATTATGCTTGGAATGGTGGAGGGACAGCACAGTAGAGGAAGACTCATGATGAGATGGACTGACTCAGGGACTGAAAAAATGGGATTAGGTCTGTTAGAGATGATAAGATGGGCTCAGAATAGGGCAGAGTTTAGAGCTATTGTATATAGGGCTACGATGAGTCAAGGAGACTTGACAGTACATTACAACAACAGTGTTCCCTTCCTCTGTTTGTACAACAGCCTGTTTGTATAAGTATAGGTTTTGCATGAGTACAATTAAGTGCTCTTATATTCCCCTTCTTCTTAATGGAAACAAATTTAAGCCTAGAGTTGCAGTATTGAAAGATGCTATAAGCAATATATTGAGTGCCCAGGAAGCATCGAAAGAAGATGGAGGGAATACACAGACACACTGTACCAAAAAGAACTGACTGAAATGGAAAATTTCAGGAAGTACCATATGAGCAGGAGCTAATGGTAATGGAAGAGGAAGTGGAAGTTGCATTTAAGTCATTGGCAAAAAAAAATAAGGCCCCAGGAATCAATGTAATTGACTTGTTTCAATTAACAGATGCCACCTTAGATGCACTCACCAGACTATTTCAGGAATTTTGGAAAAGAGCTGTCTAGCCAACTAATTGGAGAAGGTCCACATTTGTTCCCATTCCCAAGAAAGGTAATCCAACAGAATGTAGAAACTATCAAACAAAATCATTAATATCACATGTAAGCAAAATACTGCTGAAGATTATTTATAAGTGTCTAGAACGGTACATAGATAGAGAACTGCTAGAATTTCAAGCAGGAATTAGAAGAGGCCATGGGACTAGGGATAATTATTGCTAATATCAAACGGATTCTGGCTAAAAGCAGAGAATACTAGAAGAATGTCTATTTATGGCTTATTGATGATGAAAAAGCATTTGACTATATGGATCATAACAAGTTCTGACTAACATTGAAAATGAGATGCTGGATAAAAAAATAGAAGTCAAGAATTAATTGAATTCTTAACTTGAGACTATATATTAGGAACATTATTTGGTAGAACAAATGAAAAGGATGATTAAGAGAGTCTGATTTAGATATACTAAATTTTATCTGTTATCTGACAAACATAATGTTATATGAAAGGTAAGAGGCACAAATATGTATATATTGTATAATTCCATATATGTGAATTTGAAAAGCAAGCAAGACTTATTTTGAGTAATAGAAGTCAGAATAGTGGTTACTTTTGAGATGAGCATACTAACTAGGAAAGGTTATATAAGAAATTTCTCAATGGATGTGAAAAACAAGGTATACGAATTTTATGAACTTTGTATGTAAATCAGTATAAAATTTAAAAAAATTAAAAATTTTTTCAGGTGCTATATATGGTCTATATTTTTATATAGTTAATACATGGGTAAATTTAGTTAAGATTATACCCTTTACCAAGGAACTGCAGAACAAATTCAAGCCTCAAGCAGCATCTTAAGGATGCTGAGGGAAGAATGTTGAGTGACTCAGGAAGCATCAAAAGGAGATGGAAGAAGTGCACTGAGTCATTATGCCAAAAAGAATTCACTGACACAGAAAAATTTCATGGAACATATGATCAAGAAGTAAAGATAATGAAGGATAAAGTTCAAGCTACTTTGAAGGAATTGGCAAAAAAAAACCCCTCCCAAGTTTCCAGGAATTGATGGCATACCAATAGACATATTTCAATAAACAGATGCTGCTCTGTATGTGCTCACCAGGTTGTGCCAAGAAATCTGGAGGACGACTACTTGGCCAACTGACTGGAAGAGACCCATATTTATTTCCATTCCAAAAAAAGGTGATCCGACAGAGTGCAGAATTTACCAAGCAATATCATTAATATCACATGCAAGCAACATACTGCTGAAGATTATCCAAAACGGACTGGAATACTACATTAACAGAAAACTGCAAGATGTGCAAGCTGGGTTTAGAAGAGGCTATGGTAGTAGGGAAATTATAGCCAATGTTAGAAGGATCTTAGATTAAAGCAGTGAACACCAAAGGAATGTCTATCCATATTTCATTGACTAGGCAATGGCATTTGACTGTGTGGATCACAGCAAATTGTGGCTAACCTTCAGAAAATGAGAATCCTAGAACACTTGAAACATTAATTGGACCAGGAGGCAGTAGTCAGAACAGAGTAAGGACACGCTGCATGATTCAAAATCAGGAAAGGAGTGGATCAGGGATATATTCTATCTCCATACCTTTTCATTCTATATGCAGAACAGATCATTCAGAAAGCTAAACTTCATGAAGAAGAATGTGGCATCAGGATTGGAAGAAGACCTAACCCATGTTATGCTGATGACACAGCCTTGCTTGCTGAAACTGAAGACATGAGATATTTGCTGTAGAAGATGAAGGACTGCAGCCTTCAATTTGGATTGAAGCTCAACATCAAGAAAACAAAAATTCTCATCACTGGGCCAATTGGCAACTTAATGATAGATGAAGAAGAGATTGAGATTGTTAACAGCTTCAGCTTGCTTGATTCTACAATCAACACTCTTAGCACCAGCAGCCAGGAAATAAAAAGTTCAATTGCACTGGAAAAATCTGCTGTGATGGACCTCTCCAGTATACTGAAGAGCAACGATGTCAGTCTAGAGACTAATAATCCCTTGATCCAAGCCATGGTCTTTGCAATTACCTGCTACGCAGCAGAGAGCTGGACAATGACTAAAGATGGCAAGAAGAAGATCAATGCCTTTGAGTTGTGGTGTTAAAGAAGAGTATTTTACATACCATGGACTGCTAAAAGAACAAGCAGGTTCGTCCTACATAGGGGGGAAACCAGGCTGCTCCTTGAAGACAAGGATTTTGAAGCTCTGTCTGATATACTTTGGGCATCATGCTTGGGAGGGTGGAGGGACAGTGCAAGAGAGGAAGACCCTGGATGAGAGGGATTGACTCAGTGATTGGGGTAAAGGTGGTGGGTATGTCAAAGATAATGAAATTGATTCATGATAGAGCAGGGTTCAGAGCTGTTGTTGCTATTAGTCACATGCAACTTGACAACACATAATGACAACAATGAACATTTAATAAATTTCAGTAAAACCTTGGAAAATTGAGAGACTTATTAGTCTTTGAAGATGTCATGAAGACAGTTTGTTAGACTAAAGAGTTGTTTTTTTAAGAATGTAAGTGAAAACAAATAGATTCATCCTAAAGAGGGTTAAACCAGGC
>NW_006399995.1:4453047-4463417 GCF_000299155.1 Elephantulus edwardii | reverse complement strand
TTGTTTTTTAATGCAGCATAGTATTCCATTGTGCGAATATAGCTTCTCTAGCCATTCGTTTGTTGTTGTTTCCAACGTTGTTTCCAACTGTACTTTGGTCATGTTGTAAGGAGAGACCCCTTGGAGAAGGACATCATGCTTGGGAGGGTGGAGGGCAGGCATAGGAGGGGAAGGCCCTCTAGGAGGTAGATTGATTTGGTGACTGGAATAATCGGGATGAGTGTGTCGGAGACAGTGTGATTGGCACAGGACAGATCAGAGTTTAGGGCTGTTGTACATAGGAGCACTATGAGTCGCAAGCAACTTGACGGCACATAACAACAATAAGTGAATTTTTATTGTGAAGGGACGTTGTCAACTTAAGCAGCAGCAAATGAAGAGTAAAGAGGAAACTCCCTTTTATCACAAATATACATGACCTTTATAATATATTATTTAAGAAGCACTTCCTATGTGTGACCCAAATGACCCCCAAGCCAGAAGTGTTGAATGCCTTTCCATTCAATCTAATACTTCTGGATTCCCACTAAAAAGATATACATTAAGAGCATGGAAAATTGCTTACTGAAAGGAATCACCAAACAAGAGTAAGGAAATGAATGTAGAAGTTAAGAAGTTATGCAGAATACTCTTTTATTATAATAACTACATTTTCATAACTTTACAGTAATGCAAAACACAGTCATTTGTACAACTGGTTCAGATTACTTAAATACCAGACACATTTTAGTCTTCTACATAAGTGTTTGGAAGTTACTTATGTTTATATGAAATTAAGCTATTAATACTTTTCTACAAGCAATAATGCACACCAGGAAGGCCAAGACAAACACAAATCAAGGAATGGAGTTTCCCAAAACTGCAGTGTGAAAAGACTATAAATAGTTGATTCCATACACATGAATGGGTTTCTTTGCTATAGGAAATCCAAATGGAATAAGGAATGGAGAAATGTGTAAAAAGGTTTCTTGAGGGGGAGAAGGATGACACCCTGTGAGCATTTCGTTTTCTACCCCTTCTGCTGCATCACATTCTTCTCCTGCACTGTCTGATGTCCATAATGTTAAGTTGTCCCTAATCAACTGCATGATAAGGGTGCTGTCTTTGTATGAATCTTCATTCAGTGTATCAAGTTCTGTGATGGCCTCATCAAAAGCCATTTTAGCTAGTATACAGGCAAACCCTGGGTTATTAAGGATCTCATAGTAAAATACAGAAAAGTTAAGATCCAGGCCTAGGTGGATAGGATGTGTGGGTTGCATCTCCTTCTTGCTTATATCAAATGCCTCTTGGTAAGCTCCTTGGGAATTATCTATCATTTGTTTTCGATCATCACCACTTGCTACTTTGGCAAGGTACTGGAAATAATCTCCCTTCATTTTCAGATAGAATACCTTACTCTCTGGATTAGTTGCATTGACTATTAAATACTTATCCAGTAATTCCAGGACAGTGGTGCAGATGGACCTCAGCTCAGACTCCACTTTCTCCCAAAAGTCCTTAAGCAGTTTCAACTTCTTGTTGGAGGTGTTGGTTTTCTGCTCGATGCTCAAGATGACCCTCCAGGCAGATTATCGGCTCCCGACCATGCTCTTGGAGGCCACCGACAGTAGCGTGGCCCCTGCTCCATCACAGCCTTCATGCAGGTGGTCATGTGAAGTAGCGCGCCTGCTTGGCCAGCTTTGCTTTCTGGATCAGCTCCGTCTTCTCCATGGTGGGCTGGCGGCATGAGGAGCTGGGGGGCTGCGGCAGTGACTGCACTCTGGAACCAGACTAAAAAGTTTCTAAACTATAGGATTAGGTGAGATTACCACGGACTTGAAAATAAATTGAAACCTGCATGCAAAAAGAGTATAGATGAGACATGCCAGCATTTAGAAGTAGAAAAAGGGAAACATATCCAACAAAGGAAACTGAAACTGAATGAGCAAAAAATAATGAAGTAGCCAGGAATGAGTGATACCCCAGAAGCTGATGAAAGAAAAGTAATTCAAAGAGAGAATAACTCCAGTTATGACTGAAGCCACTGAAAGATTAAATAAAAGGAATATTGAGAACCTATAGAAGGTCTAGTCTGGTCTTTCTCCAATGTCCTTCATCTTTATTAGTAGATTAACAAACCTGAAATTTGAAGTTTATCCTAGATACCTCTCTTTGTCACTTCCCATATATAACCCAATGCCAAATCTTGTTAACAATATTACTTCTTAAAAAACTGTTTACACTACTTTACTTTAAGAGATAAAGGAGAAAGGAATGGTTGGCTACTTGGGTTGCTCTATTTAGCAAATAAGAATATGATACTTAGTTAAATACTAGGGAGTTTCCCTGGTCTAGCCTGGGTTGCACTTCTAATCCAAAGACCCTTTCTCTCTAGTGGTTCAAATCTACCAGCCTCTTTGAAGTAGAAAGATGAACAATTTCTCTCTCCATGTCATTTACAGCCTTAAAAACCTGATGAAGCATGAGCTGTTAGTTGGTTTTGGCTCAATGGTGTTGTTATTGAGTTGAATTTTTGCACACACTTACAGATAATACACATACATAAATACTGAGTGCACATATTAAAAAAAACCAAAAAACTGTTAAGGAACCCTGACTACTGCAGTGAAACACTGATAATGTCTCCACTCCAGTCATAGTGGTGTTAGGGAGTAGGTAGAGAATATTTAATTTTAAACCTTTCAATAAATTGAAGAATGATCTCAGAAAAAGAAATTTTTTGTTGCTTTTAAAAAATTCATATTTAACTGATGAAGTCTGTATTTTATCTGCCAACATTATTAACTTTAATAAAAAGGCTAGAGAATATATAAGCAACCCAGGACTCATAAAAAGTAGTGTTTAATAAGTCAAGTTGAAGAGTTCGGGGGCAGTGGAAAGCCTTTGAAAAATTTTAAGTAGAGAATATTGTATGTTGTATAACTTTTAGCAGTCAAGAAAGCAAACAATTATTGAATTGAGAAAAATCTGCTCCCCTTAAGGACCTCTTTAAAGTGCTAAAGAGCAAGAATGTCAGTTTATAGACTAAGGTGTACTGACTCAAGCCATGCTATTTCTCAGTTGCTTCATATGCATGTGCAAGTTGGATAATGAGTAAGAATGATAGAAAAAAATTTATGCCTTTGAATTATGGTGTTGATGAAGAGTATTGAATATACCATGAGTTGCCAAAAGAGAAGAAAAAATAATCTGTATTTGAGAAAGTGAAGCCAAAGTGCTTTAACTGAATAAAGATAATGAGACTTTTTCTCACATGTGGACATGTTATCAGAAGGGGCCAATTCCTGGAGAAAGACAACTTGCTTGGAAAAACAGAGGGCCAAAGAAAGAACGAAAGATTCTCAATGAGATAGATTGGCAGAGGGATTGGAATAATGAATTTAATTGCATCAGAGATTGTCACAATGGTGCAGGTATAGATAGGATTTTGTTCTGCTATACATAAGATCACTGTGAGTTGGAGCTGACTCAACAGCATCTAACAACCACATTATATATTAATTATGCATTTTAAGAGAGAATAGTGAATTGCAAGAAGAAGTGAATGAAAAAAATTATTATTGTTGTCATTATGTACCTTCATGTTGAAACTTGACTAATTAGCTCACCTTCTTCTTTTGAGAGGCAGTAAATCACAAGGGAGGAGATTGCCCGTCTTTCTTCGATGCAGCAGCTGATGGATTAAAGCCTTTGGGTTGGCAATGTAGCTCCCTACCATTAGGCCACCAGAACTCCCTAAAAAGCTCTTGGAATAACAAAAAAAAAAAACAACCAAAAAACATGAAACCTTTTGGTGACATTAACCAAAGTACTGATCTTAAGAACAAAGAAAAGCTGAATGTGTACTATAAAGTACATATGATGGAATTGGCACAGAGCAGATATTAGTAAATATTTGTTTCTATGGAATGAATCTAAGAGGGAGGAAAATGCAAAAGTCAAGACTGGAGAGGATCCATAGAAGGGGCCAAAGCAGGAAGATGTTTACATGTTTGTCCTAATGCCCAGTAAGATAAAGACAGGAAAGATTTTTGCTTATATTGATGACAGCTGAAGTGGAATTGCTGTAGGCTTGGGGGTAAATAAAAAAGGGGGAAAGGATGTAAAGTTAATATGTATAGGAGAGAAAGGCTGTGGCAGGAGGGAGGTGTGAAATAAAGGTCATATTTTAAAGTTGTAGTAGAAAAGGAAGCCTGGATGAAAAGGATTTTGATGAATAAATAGATTTAATTACATACTATTTTCTTTGCTAATTAAAAGCAAAAACTTTTCTATTGAATTCATTTATTTTTATGATTCTTGGAATTCTTGAAATAATGATATTTTAAAGAATTTTTGTTTCATGTCTTGCTCAGCTCCACAATCAACACTCTTGGCACCAGCAGTCAAGAAATGAAAAGACAAATTGCTCTGGGGAAGGCTGCTGTCAAGGACCTCTCAAAAGTACTGAAGAACAATGATGTCAGTCTGAAGACTAAGGTATGCCAGATTTGGGCCATAGTCTTCAAAATTACTCACCATGCATCAGAGAACTGAACCAATGATGTCACCAACAATGACAAAAGAAGAATTTATGCCTTTCAGTAGAGGTGCTAGAGAAGAGTACTGGACACACCATGGACTGCCAAGAGAATAAACAGATTTATCTTTGAGAGGATGAAATGAAGTTGCTCCTTGGAGGCAAGGATTTTGAAGCTCCATCTCACATACTTTGGGCATGTGGCCAGGAGGGACCAGTCCTTGGAGAATGACATCGTGCTTGTAAGGGTGCAGGGACAGTGCAAGAGAGGAAGATCCTTGATGAAATGGATTGATACAGTAACTGGAGTAATGGAAGTAGGTGTGTTGGAGACAATGAGACTGGCTCAGGATAGAGCAGAGTTCAGAGCTGTTTTACATACGGTATCTGTGAGTCAAAGGCAACTCGATAGCGTATAACAACAACAACAACTCATGAGTTGAATATTCAACATGTACAAAGGTTTTTCTTTTCTGTTTACTGCAGATTAAAAACAGTTTGACAAAGTTTGAAGTCTCTTGTCCTCTAACTTTCCAGTCAATGACTAAATAATTAGAATAATTATGTGTTTTCCTTTATGTGCAGACACTGCAGCTTGTGAAGTTTTGCTTGCTAAGAAAACTTGCCCTCCAGCCCCTGAAAAAACAAAGAAAAAAGCAAGTATTGAAGCAGAACAGCTACATAAGCCATATGTTTATTAATACAGGGCATCTTTTTAGCCGGTAGTTTTATAGGAATTATTATATAGGATTATTTGATAGGAATTATTATTATTTATAGCCATGTAAGTACTTAAAAATATTTTTTAGAGTTTAGTAAGTAGTATATTCCATTTTATGGAAAACTTAGACCACATACTGGTGGATATATAGTCTATTTAAGCTTAATTAAAAGGAATGAAAATTTGCTTTATTATTTTTCTAATTTCACCATGGATAATTTCTGAGTCAAAATAAACTCAATGACAATGTGTTTTCTTTTGGTATTACTCATGAACTTAAGGCAAAAATAAGTAATACACTGTACCATCAGAGCACTGTTTTATGCTAAATGTACTTGTAAATTAACACACTAGATTTGGAATCTAGAAGTTTTAGAGGAAGAATTTTAACTTTATATGTAACAGCAGCTATTATTTAAATGTCTGCTTAACATTAAACACTATATTAGTTATACCTTTTCTTTATAGTATTCCTATGAGCTATGATACAGATTAGTATTTATAGCTGAGGAAATTTAGATACTAATCTGTTTGAGTGTTTTATGGTGTGTTGTCTGATTCTTAAACATACACTTTTTCCACTACCCCATACTATCTTTGTATAAGTTAGGGACTTAATTGAAAGAAGGCAAGAGCAGCAGTGAGGAGACCCATTAATAAGCAGTTGAAAAGTTTTTTGTGAGAGATAATTATGGCTTTCATAGTTGTAAAGTTTTCAGCTTATTTTAATGGTATTTCATTGGAGAAATAGAGAGAGAGAGAGGTGAAATAAAGACAATTTTGCCAGCAAAGTTGTTGGATTGGATATATAGAGAATGAAAGAGTAAGAAATATCAAGAGTGATGTGTAGATTTCTGTCTTGTGCATCTGTGGTGCTTAAAATCAGTTGCAGTTGAGCTGATTCTGACTCAGAGTTCATGTGGAAAAACTACTGTCAGTTTGAAAAGGAAATGTGTCCAAAGGAGGACAAAGGAATATGTTCACGAAAGCTGAGAGAGAAGAGTGTTTTACTTCCAAAAAAGGGAGTAGTAAACAGTGTTGAAAGCTATGTAAAGGTCCAGTGTGATTGCAGGTGTGTCTGTGGGTTTTTTTAAAAAAAAATTATATTTAGGATAATGAAAGTAACTGATAACTTTAACAAGAGTAAGTTTGATGCACCTGCTGTGAGACTAGCCATACTGGGATAGGATGAAGAGTTATAGGAGGTGAGGAAGTAAAAACTATGCATACAGCTTTTCTCTGAGGGAGAGTAGGGAAAAGCAAAGATGAGAAACCGTAATTAGAGAGAAAGGCAGGAACAAAGGAAGCTTTTTCTTAAGATGGAATGAAATAGATTGTTTTGAGGGCTAATGAAAATACTTGCTGAATATGAAAGGACTTGAAGATAGGGTAAAAATATGTCCTTCAATTATAAAAAACACAAGCATTTTCATAACTGGACCAAAAAGCTATATCAAGATAAATGGAGACAAGTTTGAAATTGTCAAGATTTCATTTACCAATGGCCAGAGTAGCAATGTTCAAGAAATCAAATTACTGCATTGAACAAATTTGGCAAAACAAAAACAAAACAAAAAACCTCTTTAAGTGTTCAAAAGCAAAAATATCACTTGGAGAACTGGGGTGATCCTGATCCTAGTCATGACATTTTCAGTCACTTCATGGGCTTGTGAAAGCTAAGCAATGAATAAGGAGCCCTGAAGGAGAATTGTCGCCTTTGAAACATGATGTTGGTGAAGAATTTTTACTGTATCATTGACTTTAAGAAGCAAAATCAACTCTTAGAACCTCTAGGATGCTTCTTAGAAGTAAGGATGACAAGAATTTTTCTTAACTACTTTGAAAATGTTATCAGAATGGACTAGTTCCTGGGGATTAGTTAAAAAGAGAAAGACCCTTAATAAGCTGTAGTAACACATTAGCTGTAACAAATGAATTAAAATATAACAATTGTGAGGATAGCACAAGATTGGACATGTTTCCTTATGTGATTATTGATGAATTGGAACTAACTTAGTTGCTCCTAACATCAATAATGGAAATTATGAAAAAATAAGTTCTTGTTAGTTGCCACTGAGTTGCATATGACTCACAGCAACCCTATGAATAACAGATCAGAATCCTGTCCTGTCCTGTGCCATCCACATCATCTCTGACACACTTGCGCCCATTGCTGCAGTTACTGTGTCAATGCATTTAGTTGAAGGTCTTCCTCTCTTTCGCTGACCTTCCACCTTTCCAAGTAAGAAGTCCCTCTTGAAGGAATAACCTCTCCTATAAACATGTTCAAAATATATGAGACAAAGCTTTGTCATCTTTGCCTCCAAGGAGTGCTCTGGCTTCATTTTCTCCAAGACTCTTTGTTCTTTTGGCAATTCATTCTGTACTCTTCTCCAACACCTATCTCAAAAGCTATCAATTTTTTTTGCTATCTCAAAAGCATCAATTCTTCTATCATCCTTATTCACTGTCCAGCTCTCAGATGCATAGCAAGTTATTGAAAAGACCATTGTCTGAATCAAGCACACCTTGGTCTTCAAACTGACATCATAGCACCTCAGCAATTTGGAGAGGTCCCTGACAGTAGACTTGCCCAATGCATTGTATCATCTGATCTCCTGACTGCTGATATCAAGGGTGTTGATTGTGGATCCAAGTAAGATGAAATTGTTGACCACTTCAGTCTTTTCTCCATCTATAGTGATGTTGCTTATTGGCCCAGTGGTGAGGACTTTTTTGTCTTCTTGGTGTTGAGGTGCAAGCCATATCAAAGGCCATAGTCTTTGATTTGGTGGCCTGTAAGCAGAGAGTTGTACTGCTCACTCAAGAGCAGGTAGTTCAAATCCTCCAGCTGCTCCAAGGAGAAAAGATGGGGAGTCTCTCTTCCATGTAATTTATAGGCCCTGAAAACCTGCTAGAGGGTCAGCTATGAGTCAGTTTTAACTTGATGACAATGAGAAATTATTATTTGATAAACCATGAAAATATCCTGTGGCCAGGAGATTGGTTGAACTTGACCGAAATTTCACTTCTTTAGAATGAAGTGATAATAAATGCTTTCTACATTTTCCTTTCCTTACTCATGATTTCCTCTCCTGTACCTACTATGTCATTTTCACTCTCCATCCATTTCTCCTGCACATGCAATTAGATATGTCAAACATTTTATAATTTTCATTTGTCATATTTTACATTAAATGCTATTTGTTATGTTTTCGTATGGTCTGCCCCTTCTCAAAAGTTGGACTCTTCATTACTACAGCTCTACCCATTGTCAATTTAGTATATGAAAGCTTTAATATATTTTCTCAATTATATATAAATGGCAGACTAAATACATGAAAAGGTAGTAAACATCTTAGTTATTAAAATAAAACCAAAGCCACTACTCTCAAGTTGATCTCAACTCATGGAAACCCTTTATTGAGTTTCCAAGGGTAGAAATTTCAAGAGAAGCCAACTAAAAAAAAAAAAAGAGGAGCCAACTGCCTTCTCTTTCTCTTATGGAAGGACTGGTGGTTTTGAATTGCTGACCATTTTGTTAGCAGCCCAGCACATAACACACTTAGTCACCAAGGTTAAAAACCACAGTCACTTCCACTTTATACCCATTAGAATGGCTAGAATAAAAAGGACAGATAATAGCAAGTATTGGCAAGAATATAGAGAAATTGAAAACCCCATTACATGAACTTCAAAGCTTCTGGAAAACAATTTGGCAGTCTTATAAAATGCTATTGTGGAGCTAGCATATGATTCATCAAATTCATTCCTAGGTATATATACCCTGTCCTAACCTGTGTCATCTGCACACTTTCTGACATACAAGAAGAGCCCATTGCAGTAGTTACCATGTCAACTCACTTGGTCGAGGGTTTTCCTCTCCTTCGCCAACTGTCCACCTTTCCCAGCATCATGTCCTTCTCCAAGAAATAGCCCTTTGTAGCAACATGCCCAAAGTATGTGAAGCGAAGCCTCATCAGTCTTACCTCCAAAGACCACTCGTCTGCACCCTCTCCAAGACATATGTTTGTTTTTTTAGCCATCCATGGAATTCCCAGTGTTCTCCAACACCACAGCTCAAAACGTCAATTCTTCTGTCATCCTTATTCATTGTCCAGCTCTCAGATGCATAGAAAGTGATTGAAACTACTATGGCCTGAATCAGATGCACCTTAGTTTTTAAACAGATATCACTACTCCTCAATAACCTGGAAAGGTCCCTATCTGCAGATTTTCTCAGTGCAATGTGTCTCTTTATTTCATAGGGTCCAGCTTCTTTTTTTTTTTCACTTTTTTTTTAAACTATTTTAATGAACATTTACAGAGATTTTGGATTTTCATTCATTCATTGCTACACTTCTCTCCCCACCCTGCCCTCCCCCCACCCCAGTTTGCTCCTCTCTTTGAAAAGTAAAATAAACACTCTCTCCCTGGTTGTTTTGATGTGCCACCAAGTCAAGTATGACCCATAGCAACCCTATGAGCAACAGATCTGAAAGCCGTCCTATTCTGCACCATCCTCATTATCTCTGACACACTTGAGCCTGTTGTTGCAGCCACTGTGCTGTCCATCTGGATGAGGGTCTTCTTCCCTTTTATTGGTCTCCAGCTTTACAAACATGATGTCACTTTCCAAGAAATAGCTCCCTCCTAGCAATATGGCCAAAGTATGTGAATAAGGGGCATATCTGTTTATTCTCTTGGCAATCCATAGGATGAATATTCAGTACTCTTCTCCAGCACCACAACTCAAAGCCATCAATTCTGTCATTTTTATTCATCATCCAACTATCAGATACTTAGCAAGTTGTTGAAAAGACCATGGCCTGAATCATCATTGCTCTTCAGTACTTTGGAGAGGTCCCTGAGAGCAGACTTTTTCTTTTTTTTTCTTTATGTAACTTATTTCTTTTTCTTTTTTTTTATTAAATTTTATTAGTTTTAATGAACATGTACAGAGATTTTGGGTTTTCATTCATTCATTGTTGCACTGTTTTCTCCACCCTCCGCCCCAGTTCGTTCTTCTTACCCCCCCCCCGAATGTCTGTTTTAATTGTCCAATTGCCACAGTGCTTGTCAAAGCCAGTTCTGATTAATCTCCTTTGTCAGTGTGTCCCTTGCCAT
>NW_006399995.1:4417120-4452947 GCF_000299155.1 Elephantulus edwardii | reverse complement strand
GTCCAATTGCCACAGTGCTTGTCAAAGCCAGTTCTGATTAATCTCCTTTGTCAGTGTGTCCCTTGCCATTCCCTATCACTCCTCCCGGAGAGAGACTTCACCCTGATTCGTAAGGAAAAGGGGATGGCGTGTTCTCTTAGCTACTTCCTGCTGAAAAGGGACGCTGTGGGTTTCAGGGTGAATGGAGAGCAGACTTTTTCAATGCAATATGTCTTTTGATTTCTTTATTGCTGGTGCCAAGGATATTCATTATAGATCCAAGTAAAAAGAGATCATCAACAATTTCAAACCTTTCACCATCTGTCACCTTAAGATGTTGCCTATTGGCCCATTGGTGAAGATTTTTGTTTTAATGTTGAGATGTAATACATTATGAAGGCTATAGTCTTTGATCATCTGCAGAAAGAACATCAAGTCCTCCTCATTTTCATCAAGCAAGGTTGTGTCATCTGCATTAATACAGGTTGTAATAAATCTTCCTCTTATCCTGGTGAGAGTCCATAGAGTCCTTCACAGAGTCCAGATTCTTGAATATTTTCCCAGCATGCAAATTGAATGTTATATATCAATACATAGAATATTATTCAATAATAAAAAGTATAAAGTACCAATACATGTTACAAAACCATGAACTTTCTTGAGAGAAGCATGTTAAATAAAGAAGTAAGTCAAATAAACCATATGTTTTATGATTCCATTTATAGTAAATGTTCAGAATATTCAAATCAATAGAGACAGAAAGATTAACATGCTTACTTAGGGTTGGTGAGGGAAGAATGATAATTTAATTTTAAAGTATAAAATTGCTTTTAAGAGTGATAAAAATATTCTAAAAGTGCTTTTGATGATGTTTGACAATCCTATTGTCTTAAAAATAATTGAATATTTACTCTAAATGACTGGGTTATATGGTTTATGAATTATAGCACAATAGAACTATTTTAAAATAAAACTCATCCATGTAATATCTTTTTAAAATTTTATTTTATATTGATTTGCTTATAAAGTTTGTATACATTGTGGTTCACACTATCCTTGATTTACATTGTGTTTCATACAATAATTCCTATTAATTGTTGTTATTGTTGTTGTTATGTGCCATAGAGCCACCTGCGACTCATAGTGACCCTATGTACAATAGCCCTAAACCCTGCTTCATCCTGTTCCAATCTTACTGTCTCTGACACACCTACCCCCCATTACCCCAGTCACTGAATCAATCCATCTCATCAAGAGTCTTCATCTCCTGCACTTTTCTTCCCCCTCTCAATCATGATGTCCCTCAACAATAACTGGCCCATCCTTGCAACATGTCCAAATATGTCAGACCAAGTTCAGAATCCTTGCCTCTAAGGAGCAGCCTGGTCTTACCCTCTCCAGGACAAATCTGTTTGTTCTCTTAGCAGTCCATGGTATATACAATACTCTTATCCAACACCACAGCTCAAAGGCATCAATTCTGCTTCTATTATCCCTAGTCATTGTCCAGCTCTCTGATGCACAGCAAGTGATTGCAAAGACTATGGTATCAGGTGCATCTTAGTCTACAGACTGACATCATTGCTCTTCAGTACTTTGGAGAGGTCTCTGACAGCAGACTTTCCCAGCACAATATATCTTTTCATTTCCTTGATGCTGGTACCAAGAATATTGATTGTCAGGTCAAGCATACTAAAGCTGTTTACAATTTCAATCTCTTCACCATCCATCATGATGCTGCCAATCAGCTCAGTAATGAGAATCTTTGTTTTATTGATATTGAGCTTCAATTCATATTTAAGGCTGCAGTCTTTAACTTTCTATAGAAAGTGCTTCAGGTCCTCCACAGTTTCAGCAAGCAGGTTGTGTTATCTGCATAACGCAGATTGTTAATGAGTCTTCCTCCAATCAATCCTGATCACACATTTCTCCTAATAGAGCCCAGCCTCCCCAATAATCTGTTCTGCATATAGATAGAAAAGATAATGGAGATAGGACACATTCCTCACATATACACTTCCCAGTTTTGAACCATGCAGTATTCTCTTGCTCTGTTCTATTAATTGTGTTTTATAAAATTAGTCATCATTGAACCATTAACCTGTCTTTTCAGAACTCTGCTGGATCTTTCCCACTTCCCTTACCCACCCCTCCCTTCACCCACCAAATTGTGAGAATTTGTGATTTGTTCCCTGCCCATCCTCATTCCTCTGTCCCCATCCTCTCCTCTTTGAATCCTCATACACATTTTACTAGTAATCTTTCTTTTTCTACAAAAATGATCTTATGCAATATTTGTCCTTATGAGACTTGAGTTCACACTGCATAATGCTCTCCAATCACTCCCAAGTTATGTAGTAATGTTGGAATCATTGTTCCTGAGTACAGCATAGTATTCCGCCATATGAATGGACCAAAATTTTTCAATCCATTTGAGTGTAGTTGGACATTTGGGTTGTTTCCATGTTCTTGTGATGGTGAATTTTTGTTTCAGTTCTAATTTTCTCGAGGTATATTCCTATCAGTGGAGTGAGTTGTTCATATAGAATTTCTGAAAAAGAAATGTCTGAAAATAAAAGGAAGAATGAAATCTAGGATACATGTGGAGGAATTGACTTTTAAAAGGAGAAAACTGTCATTGTAGATTTGCAGATATAGTGTGGCATGGCTGACTTATGAAAATGCAACTCCATGCTTTATTTAATATCCCAATACTATGCAGCCTAGGAAGCTCTGGGGTTTCACTGGCAACTCAGAGGTATGTGGTTCAAATCCACCAGCTGCTCCCATGGGAACAAGATGGGCAATCTTCACACATGCAATTAACTGCCTCTGAAAAGATGTTGAAAGATCAGCTATGGATTGCTTCTCATACTACAGTACAGAGCAACAGCAATGTGCAGGCAGAATTCTCATTAGAAGCAAGGATGGTGAGACTTTGTCTCACATGCTTTGGACATGTTATCAACAGAGGCCAGTCCCTGGCGAAAGACATTGTTCTTGATAGAGAATCAGTGAAAAAGAAGATCTGCAACTTTGTAGATTGACACAGTGGCTGTAGTAATGGGGGGCTTGAAAGCACAACAGCAATTTTTAGGATGGTGTGGGACTAGGATGTGTTTTGTCCTGTTTTATATAGAGTTCTTTTGAGTTAGAACTGACTAGACAGCACCTACAACAGCGTTGCAATGTGAAATTATTAATTTTTTTAACAAGAAGACCTTCACTCTAATTTTCCATATTTTCCTTAAAATTATGAGTTCTGAGTAGTGATATCCTATCTGATGATGCCTGGTTTTCAATAGAAATCTGAGGCAAGACTATTAACTGAGAATTGTAGAGTGAATTCAAAATACC
The DNA here is from genome assembly GCF_000299155.1 of Elephantulus edwardii. Taxonomy (NCBI): domain Eukaryota; kingdom Metazoa; phylum Chordata; class Mammalia; order Macroscelidea; family Macroscelididae; genus Elephantulus; species Elephantulus edwardii. The sequence goes on along the minus strand of NW_006399995.1, from coordinate 4,449,611 downwards.
TAGTGATTTTAGGCCTCTCCAGGGTGCTAAGGAGCAACAATTTTTGTCTAGACACTAAGGTGAGCCTGATCTAAGCCACGGTCTTCTCAGTTACTTGCTATGCATCTGAGAGCTGGACATTAAAGATGACAAAAGAAGAATCAATACTTTTGAGTGTGATGCTGCAGAAGAGTATTGAACATACCATGGACTGCCAAGAGAACAAACAACCCCATCCTGAATAGAGTAAAACCAGGATGCTCCTTGAATGCAAGGATTTGGAAGTTTGTCTCAAGTACTTGGGCATGTGAGGAACCAGTCTTTGGGGAAGGACATCATGTTTCAAAGGTGGGAGGGACAGCGTCAGAGAGGAAGACCCTGGATGAGATGGATTGACACAGCATGACAATGGAAGCAGGTGTATCAGAGACAGTGAAATTGACTCAAGATTAAGCAGGATTCAGAGCTATTGTTCATAGGGTCACTTTGACTTGTAGTCGACTCAACAGCACAAAACAACAAGATATTAAAGGAAAGTGTATCTTAAATTATCATGAGGAATTAAGTATGCATAGTAGAGTTGTCAATTTCTGGCTATTCCCTTTTGTATTTGTGGTGAATTCAGCATGAAAGATTCTATAATTTTCTCTAGTATTCACTTGCAATGAAGGTATGGAGGATATAGATATCAAAGGGCTATCTAAGGTTGGGAATTTGTCAAACATTTGTTATGGAAGGAAAGAGATGTGATATTGTTGTTGTTAGTACCATCAAGTTGAGAATGACTCACGATAATCCTATGAGCAACAGATCCAAACCTTGGCGTATCTTGCACTGTCCTCATGAGCTCTGTCATTCTCAAAGTACATTGTGGTAGTGACTGCATTAATAAATCTCTCTGAGGGTCTTCCCCTCTTTCACTGAACATCACATGATATCTCTCTCTAAGAATTGATTGCTCCTGAAAATGTGCCCAAAATAAGTGAAACAAAGTTTGACCATCCTTACCTCTAAGAAGCACTCTTCTGGCACTTCTCTGAGGACGTACTTGTTTGTTTTTTTGTTGTTGTTGTTCCATAGGATGTTCCATACTCTTCACCATAGCACAATTCAAATACATCAATTCTTCATTGGTCTCTCTTATTCATTTTCCAACTCTTAGTTGCATAGGGAGGAATTAAAAATACCATGACTTGGATCAGGTACACTTTAGATGTTAAACAGGTATCTTTGCTCTTTTTTTTGAAGCAGTTTTTGAGAGCAGATTTTCTGAACACTATACATCTTTTGATTTCTTGACTGTTTTTAACATAAATGTTGATTATGGATCTAAGTAAAATAAAATCACTGACAACTTCAATCTTTTTCTTCTATCATGATGTTGCCTATTGGTTTAGAAATGAGGATTTTGTTTATTTCCTTGATGTTGATATTAATCCATATTGAAGTCAGGAGTCTTTGATCTTCTACAGTAAGTGTTTCAAGTCTTCTTCACTTTCCACAGATAAGGTTGTGTCATCTGTAATGGAGGTTGTTAAGGGATTGTTGTTGTTGTTGTTGTTGTTGTTATGTGCCGCTGAGTTGCCTGTGACCAATATTGACCCTATATACAGCAGCTCTGAAGCCTACCCTTTTCTGAGCCAATCTCACTGATTCCATCACACCAACCCCCATTGCCCCAGTTACTGTATCAATCCATTTAATCTGGGATCTTCCTTTCCTATGCTGTCCCTCCTCCCTTCCAAGCATGATGCCTTCACCAAGGACCAGTTTGGCCAGGTGCCCAAAGTATATGAGACTGAGCTTCAAAATCCTAGCCTCCAAGGAGAAACTTGGTTTCACTGTCTCCAAGGCAAATCTATTTGTTTTCTTGGTGTTCCATGATACGTTTAAGACTCTTCTCGAGTCTTGGAGGTTGCATCGGCCGCACAAGTCGAGCTTTGCGGAAGGTTCGGCAGTTTGTGGCGGCCCTCGGAAGGCCGCGGCACCATGGGGGCGCAGTAGAAGGGCTCCGGGAGGCGAGGCGAGGGCCGGCCGTCACCCGGCCCGCGGCGACCTTCGGCGGGTCCCGGACGTGGGCAAGCTCCGGGGCGGGGGTCGTGCCTGGCTGCGCGGGACCACGGGGCGGGAGCCAGCAGGTTTTTTACGGGGTTGCCGCAGGCCCGGGCCCGTCGCGAGGAGACACCGCCGGCTGCCGGCCCCCGCTGCCGGGCCGCTTGACGACGACGCTCTCGAGGGGTCCCAGCCCGAGGAGGACACGGCGGCGGCGAAGCCACGGGAGGCCGCGGGCGATGGAGGAGCGGAAGGAGGAGGGCGAGGCCGAGATCCAGGAGCACGGCCCGAGCACTGGTTCTCCAAGTGGGAGCGACAGTGCCTGGCCGAGGCCGAGCAGGACGATCCCCCCCGAGCTGCAGGAGGAGGCTGCGGCCGCTGCGCAGCCCGAGCACAAGCAGCAGAAGCTGTGGCACCTCTTCCAGAACTCGGCCACCGCCGTGGCCCAGCTCTACAAAGACCGAGTGTGTCAGCAGCCAGGACTTTCACTCTGGGTCCCTTTCCAAAACGCAGCCACCGCGGTCACCAACCTCTACAAAGAAAGTGTGGATACCCATCAGCGAAATTTTGATATTGGAATTCAGATTGGCTATCAGCGGCGCCAATAAGGATGTGTTGGCTTGGGTTACAAAACGCAGAAGAACTATACGTAGCTTCCTGTGTGGGAAAGTTCCTCCACCACGGAACTCTAGAGCTCCCCCGAGACTGACTGTAGTGTCCCCTAACCGAGCTACTTCAACGGACACTAGCTCATCTGTAGAGACTGATTTGCAACCCTTCCGGGAAGCCATAGCTCTGCATGGTCTTAGTGGTGCAATGGCTAGTATAAGCGTGCGTTCGAGTACCCCAAGCTCTCCTACACATGTAAGCAGTGGATCGAATGCTAGTCGAAGGAGAAATGGACTCCATGATGTCGATTTGAACACTTTCATATCAGAAGAAATGGCACTCCACTTGGACAATGGTGGAACTAAAAAGCGTACCGCAGCCCAGTGTGGCGATGTTATTACAGACTCACCAACCCATAAACGCAACAGAATGATCTAAACTGCAAACATGTTCACACCCACCATGCTGCTTGAAAGCCACTCAATCCTCAACATATACTATGATTGCAAAAGAAACAGGAGGCCATCTCCCCTGTTTAAAGACAAGTGATTTATAAAGTGGTTGCCATAAAAGGAAGTTCTAGGTATTTGCGGTAGATGCCTCTTGTAACTATGGCTTTCTTAAAACTATAATCCTAGCAGAGGACATCAGATATTGTGTAGTCGTTAGCAAGATCATCATAGGCAAACATATATCCGTTCCGAGGCTAAAAGTGCCCTTTACTGTATTTATTCTTAAAGGGAAAGGAAATATCAGATGTTTATTTGGTTATAGAATGCTTTTCTCTCTTTTTTTTTTTGTCCTTCATTTCCTGCTGTGTTGAGTATTTTGCTTCAACAGTATTGCCAGTCTCCAGAAAAAAAAAAAAGGAAAAGAAAAAAATGGTCTTTTAAACAAAAATAACCATGATTTGGCTTCCCTGTCAAATCTGCAGGCTTCCATCTTTTTACAGCAGCACTGAACCACGCACTGGTTTCTGTAGCGTAACGGTGTGCAACCTCTAATTGCTGGACTGTTCACTGTTTTCAGTTCTCAAAGCAGTTTCTAATTCTGGTGATTGTGTGATGTAAAGAGGTGCTATGATGGTCATGCAATTAATATTTAATATTGAATCAATACACAGAACTTGATTGAAAAAAAAAAAAAGACTCTTCTCCAGTACCACAACTAGAAGGCATCAATTCTTCTTCTGTGATCCTTAGCCATTGTCCAACTATCTGATGCATAGCAAGTAATTGCAAAGACCATGGCCTGGATGACGCACAACTTAGTCTCCAGACTGACATTGCTTTTCAGGACTCTGGAGAGGTCACTGGCAGCAGATTTTCCCAGTGCAATTCATGTTCTGGTTTCCTGATTGCTGGTGTCAAAAGTGTTGATTGTGGAGCCGACCAAGTGTAATTGTTAACAGCCTCAATCTCTTCTTCATCTATTTTGGTTCTGCCAATTGGTCCAGTGGTGAGAATCTTTGTCCTTTTTTTTTTTTTTTAATCTTTGTCTTCTTGATGTTGAGCTTCAATCCATATTAAAGGCTGCAGTCCTTGACCTTCTGCAGCAAGCGTTTTAGGTCCTCCACAGTTTCAGCAAGCAGGGTCATCTTCATAACACATATTGTTGATGAGTCTTCCTCCAATTCTGATGTCACATTGCTCCTCATAAAGTCCTGCCTCCAAAATTATCTTTTCGGCATATAAATTTAAAAGATCTGGAGACAGAATGCAATCCTGATGAACAGCCGTTCCTGATTTTGAACTATGCAGTGTTTCCTTTCCTATTCTGAGGACTGTTTGCTGGCCCAAGTTAGGTTTCACATAAGCATGATCAATTGTTCTGGGATTCCCATTTTCCTCAGGTTAGCCACAACTTGTTTTGACCTATACAGTCAAATGCCTTTGCAAAGTCAAAGAAACAGATTTTCTGCCAAGATCCATCTGACATTGACAATAATGTCTCTAGTAAGGTCTCTTCTAAACCCAACTTGTATTTCTGATAATTCTCTTCCAGTCATTTCTGGATAGTCTTCAGAAGGACTTCGCGAGTGTGTGATGTTAGTGATATTGTTCAATAATTTCCACACTCTATTGGGTCACTTTTTTTGGAATGGGAATAAATATAGATCTCTTCCACTCAGTTGGCCAGGTAGTTTTACTCCAGATTTCTTGGCACAACCTGGAGAGCACATCTAGGGCAGCATCTTTTTACTGAAATATGTCAATTGGTATTCCATTAATTCCTAGGACTTTATATTTTGCCAAGTCCTTCAGAAAAGCCTGAAATTCCTCCTTAATCGCCATTGCCTCTTGATCATATGTTGTTTCTTGAAATTTTTCTGTCAGCCAATTGCTTTTAGAACAGTGACTCTGTATACTCCTTTCATCTTTTTTAAATGCTTCCTGAATCATTCAATATTCTGCCTATAGCATCCTTAAGCATTGCAACTTGAGGCTTGAATTTGTTCTTTAGTTCCTTCAGCTTAAATGCTGAGCGAGTTCAGCCCCTTTGATTTTCTAACTCCAGCTCTTTGCACATTTCATTATAATACTTTGCCTTGTCTTCCTGAGCTGCCTTTTGAAATCTTCTATTCAGCTCCTTAACTTCTTGATTTCTTCCCTTTGTCTTGGCTTCTTGGCACTCTAGTGCAGTATGCAGAATCTCTTCTGATGTCCATTTTGTTCCTTTCATCCTCCTCCATCTTTGTAATGATCTTTTTCATTCTTCATGGACAATATTATTGATATCTTCCCACAGCTCATCTGGTCTTCGTTCATTAGTGTTCAAGACATCAAACCTATTACTGAATTGTTTTTAAATTCAGGGGAGAGAAACTCAAGATCAAATTTTTAATCCTATGGATATTAGAAAGGAACTATTAGCTGCTGTTGAATTGATTTCAACTTACAACTTCAAAGCAGGGATTACTTGGTAAAGCAGCATATTGTCTTGTCGTTGCAGCTTCCTGGTATGTTAGGACTTCCATTTTCTCAAACATAGATTATTGTATAATAAAGACATCTATGTAAATATAAGTGTGCTCTGGTATTCTTGTGGGTAGAGAGTTGTACTGCCAACTCAAAGATAAGTAGTTCAAATCTGTTCTCAGGAGAAAGATGGGCAATCTCTTCCCTTGGTGGTTTACACCTCTGAAACTAATTAGAGTATCAGCTATGAGTTGGTTCTGACTCACAGCAATAAATTGTCTTTTTCTTTTATTATAAAAATGTATTTAAAGTTTCTTTGAAACTTGGCTTTAAATATTCAAAAGTAATAGATCTCATTAACATTTGGGGGTTTTGTTGTTGGGGTTTTTTCACTTATAATTTAAAAGTTTTATTTATTTGAAAGAGGAACTAGTTCTCTTTCCAAGGAACTTTTCTGCAAGATTAAGCAAATTATGTACTTCTCTTTGGTAAATTACAATTCACATTGGCACAATAAACACGTTGGTGACTAACATAGACCAGTTATAGAAAATGAATTTTCTCACAAATCCTGTTGAGCCTTCCTTTTATTTCTAAAAGTTTATGGTCTAATCTAAGGTATAAAAATGATAACCAGTTAGAATCCTAAATATAAACAAATTATTTACATTAGCATTTGTTTTGTTTTCATAAAACCCTGAGATATTACTTTGTAACATCTGCCAACTGAGATGTGACTTTGAATATGATAGGGATATTTTTTAAGCTGAATAGATTTTTTAAGCTGTTTTATCTTTCAAAAGTTTTTCCTGTTTCAAAAAAATAATATACTTTTTCAATAAAGAATTAACCACTAAAGCTGATATACAAGTTATAATTCAAAAGCTAGATATTATAGAGGTACTAGGATTTTTTATCTAGCACTTTGAAATGTGTCTCATGACTACTAATTTGTTTCAGCTTGAGAAAGATACTGAACCTAGTGATATTGAACCTACAAATTTTCAAACAAAGTTAAATTATCCTCATCTAAAAATCAAAAGTTCAGCATCTCCTCATAAGTTTTCTCTAGAAAGTGATTCCAGTAAATCATTTCTACCGCCTCAGCCTCTAGTTCCTGTGTTGGTAAGCATTGGCCTATTACTAGCAAATAATTCTTGAAAAGACTATGGGGGGAAAAACACCCCAAGCCTTTTTTGGGAAGATTCATATATACATGATTTCTTAGCAAATAGAGGGGAGAAATAGAGGGTAACTATATGTTTACTGTCTCCTGATCTCTTGACTGCTGGTGCCAAGTGTATTGATTGTGTGTCCAAATAATAGGATGTCATTGTCATTCTCAAACCTTTCTCCATCCATCTTGATGTTACCTGTTGGCCCAGTGCTTCAGGTCCTCCTCATTTTAAGCAAAAACATGTACTTACTGACTATATACAGACTAATGTTTTTAAAATTGACCTGACAATTTTATTTGGACCACTGGGAAGTAGAAATCGAATTAGAATGAGGAGTACACATGTTTGATCAAGCGTTTGTTAGAAGAATAATACCTGAATAAGGAAAGAAAAACGGGCAAGAAAAATTTCAATATTGAATCCAAATAATAGAAAATGTTTACCTACTGAGAGGTCCAAAACAAAGATTATTTGCTAGAGATGCTGAATGGAAATGTCTAGACTCTGTTACCTCTATGATACACAAACATTGACTGGGATTGTCTGTGAAGAACAGGTTTCATAATGAAAGCTGAAGCAAATTCTAAAGATGCTGTATAAAAAGTCCATTGATTAACATGCTTTTTGCAGTAAAACAGCAAACTACATCTTAACCCTTTTATAACTGAATTATTTTCTGCTTTGACATTTTGTTGATACCATGTGTTTTCAGAGCTAGAAGGCATCCTAAAAACAAGGGCAGTAATTTTTTTTAGGTAATATGGATTTTTGATAGAATTCTATGGGCCACATATATCCCAAGTAGAATTGAAAGGGTAAATATTTAGATGTGCATAGTAATACAGGTTCTCTCTGGGTACAACACCTACTGCAACTGGAAGAACTGCTTTTTGAGAAACTAGCGAGGCCGAAAATACTGGTAATCAATATCCCATTAGTCACAAAAGGCTAAAAGAAGTTTAAGCAGAGCAACTCTATGGCTGCCATAACAGCAACAGTCTAGCGATGATCGAGTGTCTCCTATTTTCCAAGCACCGCAGTCTATCTTCACCTGCATTATTTTTAACTCCTGCACAATAATCTCTGGGAGTAGAATAATCCCAATGAGTCAGATGAAAAAAATTAGATGATTATATAACCAATAAATTAGTGAGCTGACAGATTCAGCCTACCAAATATGTTAAGTGTCATTGAGTCGACTATATGACTCATAAAGATCTTATGAAAAATAGATCTGAACCCTGCCCTATTCTGTGTCTTCCTCATCATTTCAGACACACTTGAAGCTACCATTAGAGTTACTGTGTTGGTCCATATCATGAAATAGTATTTTGTAGCTAAGGAAAAGTTTACACACAAATGGGATGGTTGCCAGGGAAGGGAAGTATATTGTAGATGCATGTTGAGATGGATGAAGGAACTAGAAATACCCTATAATATACCCAGTGTCACTGAAGAAAAAGAAGACACACAAAGCTCAGAAGGATTAATGGAAGTTTGAAGTAGATAGGATGTAATTCCCTTGCGGGTATTAAAAGTAATGTTACAGAGCAAAGTGTATATGATGGTTGAATGAAAGATTAGTTTGCTTTGTAAACCTTCAGTCAACTTGCAATTTAAAGAGAAAGAGAAAAAAATAGTTTCGGCTAAATATTTTCCATTATAGAATTTTCTATAGAAAGTCTCCAGCTTAGAAAGAGATTTGTTCATAAGTGTTTAAGTTCAATTTGGAGGTAAGTTGGAACCAGATGCATATAATTCTAATTTAACCTTACTTTGGTGCAAGAAAAAAATCATAGCCTTGCATTAACTTAAAAGCTGCACATGTAATGAGTGAAAGTGATTGTGATGCAAAATTCATTGTGAGTGGAGACTTGGTTTAGGTTTAAAGGTGAAGGCAAATGTACTTACCATTAAAGGCAAGTGTGAGTTGCCCTAAATTGGAAACTTATAACCAAAGAATCGCTGTATTTTTTATTATGTCTTGAGCCAACAATTAAGAGATTTATAATAAAAAGGAAGAAAGGGAAAATGGAAAAAAGGAAGGAAGGAAAGAAAGGAGGATGGAATTAACAGGCCCACACACGTTACAAATCTGAATTTGTATTCTAAACTTGGTAGCATGTAATTCACACCTATTCAAAAAGAATTTTCAGAAAGACATGGTTTTTCATGGAATACGAGAGTTGAAAAGGCAACAGTTGATTGCTAGAATTTATGATGCACATACTGTCTTAGCTAGCTATCCCTTTCTCATTCTCTTTGTTCAGACTCTTCTGTCTCTTTGTCTTTGTTCTCATTGTTTTTATCTGTCTCAAACTTCCTATTGTCTTCTGTCACTGTCTGATGTCTTTCTCTCACTAATTCTCCATGTGTCTCTGTCTCTCTGCTCCAATCCTCTCTTTTCTCCCTTATGCTCTCATTTCAGACTTCATCTTTTTCTAATTTTGTCTTTTTCTTCACTATTTTCTTTCTCCTTTCCTTCTGTTCTTCTGTCTTTTGTTTGTTCTTTCCCTCCTCTTTTAATAGTTTTATGAACCTATCTTTCTTTTCTACTTACTCTCCCTCTCTTACTCCCTCTTGCTTTATCCACCTATGTCTCTACATATTTTCTTTGTCTACCTCTTCTCTTCAAAAAATAGAAAACGAGTCTGTGTCTTATAATTTAATTAATTTTGATATCCCATAAATGAGAGTATATGCATACATTTAATCACATGTATTTTAAATCAATCATCCTTGTGAGTGCATATTTTAATGGTTTGAGAAATAGTTAATAATCCTCTTCATAAAAGTCTATACTAATTAATTACTAGGAATAAAAAACACATTAAAATACCTTTCTTCACAATTAATAAAGATGAAGTATTACTTTTCCTAATTCAAAATTCTAATTTCCTAATTCTAATTACATGTCCTTTTTAAATAGTGACTTAAACCAAAAATATTTTCATATAGTTATTATGTTTCATAAATTTCTTTGAGAATTGGCGGGGGGTTTTTTTTTCTCTTTAATCAAGATAGAAAAAAATCTTTGATTACCTGTCTAGTAAGGGAGCTCTGGTGGCCTAGTGGCAAAAAGCTGAAACTGCAATCCCAAAAGCATTTGGTTCACGACCACCAGCTGTTCTGCAAAAGGATGAGCAATCTCCTTCCATGCAAATAACCACCTCTGAAAACCCACTAGAGTGTCAGCTATGGGTTGGTTCCAACTCTGTGGTACACAACAATAATCTGTCTAGCGGCTTAAAATTTAATTAATAGATTGAAAATTTTGTTAGTATGACACAATATAGTCTTTTCTACTAACTTTTAATTGTGGTTTTACTGTATTAAAATGATTTTTATTTCTTTCTACTATTTACAAAATATTTCTAGAAAGCAAATTCCTCTGTTCCTGTTAAGAAAACCAGAGATCTGTTAACAAGCACTCCATCTTCACAGCCAAGGGATTTGGTGGTAAATTTTTAAATTTGGCACTTGTAATTTTTATTTTCTAAATCTTTGTTATACGATATTAAAAGTTTGTCATGTTGTTATTCTTGTTATGTGTCATTGAGTCCTTGTAACTCATAACAACCCTATATAAAACAGCTCTTACCCTGCTCTGTCCTGAGCCAACTTTATTGTCTCTGACACAACTACCCCAAAACCCTAGTCACTGAGTCAATCTATCTCATCCAAGGTCTTCTTTCTTACACTGTCCCTCCACCCTCCCAAGCAAGATATCCTTCTCCAAGGACAGATCCCTCCTTGCAACATGGCCACAGTATGTCAGACAGAACTTTAGAATCCTTGCCTCCAAGGGACAACCTGGTTTCACCCTCTCGAGGACAAGCCTGTTTGTTCTCCTGGCAGTCCATGTTATATATTCAATACTCTTTCCTAGCACCACAGCTCAAAGGCATCAATTCTCCTTCTATCATCACTAGTCATTGTACAGCTTTCTGATGCATAGCAAATAACTGTGAAGACCAGGGCCTTGATCAGGCACACCTTGGTCTCTAGTCTAACATTATTGCTCTTCAGTACTCTGGAGATGTCACTAACAGCAGACTTTCCCAGTCCAATTTGTCTTTTTATTTCCTGACTGCTGGCACCAATATTGACTGTGGAGTAAAGCAAACTGAATCTGTTAACAATCTCAATCTCTTTACCATCTCTTATGAGGCTGCCAATTGTCCCAGTGGTGAGAATCTTTGTTTTCTTGATGTTGAGCTTCAATCTATATTGAAGGCTTCATTCCTTGACCTTCTGCAGCAAATGCCTCAGACTCTCCTCCATTTCAGCAAGCAAGGTTGTTGTGATCTGCATAATGCAGGTTGTTGATGAGTCTTCCTCCAATTCTGATGTTATATTCCTCCTCATAGAACACAGCCTCCCGGATAATCTGTTCTGCATGTAGATTGAAAAAGTTTGAAGATAGGATACACGCCTGGCATACACCCTTCCTGATTTTGAACCATGCAATGAATGTTTCATTGCTCTGTTCTGACAACTGCCTCCTGGTCCAAGTTGTGCCAAGAAATTTGGGTGACAACTACCTGGCCAGCTGACTGTAAGAGATTCATATTTGTCCACTGTCTCCTTTCATATTCTTTGGTGACCCAAAAGAGTGCAGAAATTATCCAACAATATTATTAATATCATATACAAGCAAGATTATGCTGAAAATTATCCCAAAATGACTAGAAATCAACAGAGAACTGCCAGATGTGCAGATTGGACTTAGAAGAGGCCATTGTACTAGGAGTAGTATAGCTAATGTTGGATGGATCTTACCTGAAAGAGCAGGGAGACAAAGCAAAGTATTATGATGAAATGTGTAAAGATCTACAATCAGAATATCAAAAGGGCCGAACTTGCTCAGCATTTCTTAAGCTGAAGGAACTGAAGAATTAAGTCAAGCCTCTAGTTGCAATAGTTAGGGATGCTTTGAGCAGAATAATAAATAATTCAGGAAGCATTAAAAGAATATGAAAGGAGAATACAGAGTCACAATACCAAAAAAGACGTGACTGACCAGAAGAATTTCAAGAAACAACATATGATCAAGAGACAGTGATGATGAAGGAGGATGTTCAGGCTTTTCTGAAGGACATGGCAAAAAAAATAAAACCCCAGGAATTGATGGAATACCAGTTGACATATTTCAATGAACAGATGCTGCTCCGGATGTGCACACCATGTTGTGTCAAGAAATCTGGAGGACAACTACTTGGTCAACTAACTGAAAGAGTTCCATATTTATTCCCGTTCAAAAAGAAGGGTGACATAACAGAGTTCAGAAAGTGTTGAACAATATCATTAATAGTGTGCACATTCAAGATCCTACTGAAAATTATCCAAAAAATTACTGAAACAGCACAACAACAGAGAACTTCTAGATGTGCAGGCTGAGTTTAAAAGAGGCCATGGCACTAGGATTTTACAGCCAATGGTAGCTGGATCTTGCCTGAAAGCAATGATTACCAGAGGAATGTCTATCTGTATTTCATTTACTATATAAAGGCATTTGGCTGTATTCATCACAATAAACTGTGGCTAACTCTGAGAAGAATGGGACTCTCAGAACACTTGATCATGCTTATGCAAAATCTATACTTGGACCAGGAGGCAGTCATCAGAACAAGCAAGGAAACACTGCATGGTTCAAAATCAGGAAAGGTGGATACCAGGGATGCATCCTATCTCCATACCTTTTTAAATTATGTATGAAACAGGTCATCTGGGAGGCTGGCCTCTATAAGGAGGAATGTCATATGAGGATTTGAGGAAGACTCATAAAAAACCTGTGTTATGCTGATGAATCAACCTTGCTTGCCAAAACTGAGAAGGACCTGAGGTATTTATTGTAGAAGGTCAAAGACTGCAGACTTCAGTCTGGAGTGAAGCTCAACATCAAGAAAACAAAGATTCTCTCTACTGGGCCGATTGGCAGACTCATGATAGACAGTGAAGGGATTGAGATTGTTATGCTGAAGATCATTCAAAAATGGCTAGAACAGTACATAGATAGGAAACTACCAGAAGTTCAAGGCAAGGTTTAGAAGAGGCTGTGGAACCAAGGATATTGCTGCTGTCAAATGAATCCTGGCTGGAAGTAAGCTTGCTTGGCTCTACAATTAACACTCTTGATGTTGTTGTTGTTATGTGCTGTTGAGTCACCTGCAACTCATAAAGATCCTCTGTCTAACAACTCTGAACCCTGCCCTACCCTGAACCAGTCTCACTGAGTCCGACACATCTACCCCCATTACCCCAGTTACTGTATCAATCCATCTCATCCAGGGATGACATTCCAAAAGTGTTGATTGTGGAGCTGAGCAAGCTGTAATTGTTAACAACTTCAATCTCTTCATCTATCATGGTGCTGCTAACTGGCCAGTGATGAAAATATTTGTTTTCTTGATGTTGAGCTTCAATCCATATTGAAGAAAGTCCTTGACCTTCTGCAACAAGTGCATCAGCTCCTCCTCAGTTTCAGCAAACAAAGTTGTGTCATCTGTGTAACATAGGTTGCTGATGTGTCTTCCTTCTAGAAGCCAAGAAATCAAAAGATGGACTGTATTTGGAAAATCTGCTGTCAGGGACTGCTTCAGAGTACTGAAGAACAATGATGCCAGTCTGGAAACTAAGGTGCACCACATCTAGGCCATGGTCTTTATGATTACTTGCAATGCATCAAAAAGCTGGATTAAGAGTTATAGGAGAATTGATGCCTTTGAGTTGTGGTGCTAGAGAAAAGTTTTGAATAAACCATAGACTGCTAAGAGAACAAACAGGTTTGACCTGGAAAGAGTGAAACCCAGCTGCTCCTTGGAGGCAAGGATATTGAAGTTCCATCTGATATACTTTGGCCATGTTGCAAGGAAGGACCAATCCTGGGAGAAGGACATCATGCTTGGTATGGTGGAGGGACAGCATAGGAGAAGATGAGATGAGGTTAATTGATTCCAGTGCCTGGGGTGATGGACATAGGTGTATCAGAGAAAATAAAGTTGTTTCAAGACAGAGCAGAGCTCAAAGAGTTGTACATAGGGTCGTTATGAGTTGCTAGTGACTCAACAGCACATAACAGCAACAGCAACAACACTTGATATTAAAAATATTTAGATCCAGAATAAATGTACCTAAATTATTTGTTTGTCTGGTAAATTAATTTAATGGTTATTTTATAAACAACATCTTTTAAAATTTAGATGTAAGATATGGTATATTGGATGACCCAGAAAGCATGAAAAGAAGATGGAGGGAATACACAGATCACTATACCAGGGAGAACTGATTGACACTGAAAAATTTCAGGAAGTAGCAAAAGAACAGGAGTGAAGGGTAATAAAGGGGGAAGTGGATCTGCATTGAAGGCACTGGCAAAAAATAAGGCCCCAGGAATTGATGAGATACCAATTGACTTGTTTTGATTAACAGATGCAGCTTTGGATGCACTCACCAGTCTATGCCAGGAAATTTGAAGGACAGCTCTCTGACCAACATATTGGAAGAGGTTCATATTTGTTCCCATTCCCAAGAAAGGCAATCCAATTGAATGTGGAAACTATTAAACAATATCATTAATATCACATGCAAGCAAAATACTGCTGAAGATCATTCAAAAATGGCTAGAACAGTACATAGATAGGAAACTACCAGAAGTTCAAGGCAAGGTTTAGAAGAGGCTGTGGAACCAAGGATATTGCTGCTGTCAAATGAATCCTGGCTGGAAGTAAGGAATACCAGAAGAATGTCTTTTTGTGCTTTATTGACTTTGCAAAGGCATCTGAAAGTGTGGATCATAACAAGTTTTAGCTGAAATTGAGAAGAATGGGAGTGCTAAAACACTTAACTGTGCTCCTGCAGAACCTCGACCAGAAGGCTGTTGTGTGAACAGAGCAGGGGAACAATGCATGATTTAAAATTGAGAACAGAGTGTGCCAGGGTTGTATTCTCTCTTCATACCTATCCAATCTGTATGCTGAGAAAATTATTCAAGAAGCTGGACTTTATGAGGAGGAGTGTGGCATCAGGATTGGAGGGAGACTCAATAATAACCTGCATTATGCAGATGACACAACCTTGCTTGCTAAAAGTGAGGAGGACTTGAAGCACTTATTTTAGAAGATCATTGAATGCAACCTTCAATATGAATTGCATCTCAATGTCAAGAAAAGAAAGATTCTTACCACTGGACTGATAGGCAACATCATGCTGGATGGAGAGGAGATTGAGACTGTCAACAGCTTCATCTTGCTTGGATCTCCAAGTAACACCCTTGGTACCAGCAATCAGAAAATAAGGAAACACATTGTACTGGGAAAGTCTGCAGTTAGGGACCTCTCCAAATTATTGAGGAGTAATGATGTCAGTTTGAGGGCGAGGTGTGTCTGAATCAGGCTATGGTCTTTCTGATAACTTGTTATGCATCTGAGAACTGGACAATGAATAAGGATGATAGAAAAAGAGTTGGTGCCATTAGCTGTGGTGTCAGAGAATATCACTGAACACCCATTTGTTGGCCAGAAGAACAAGCAGATATGTCTTGGAGAGGGTTCAGCCAGGGTGCCCTTTGGAGACAAGAATGATAATGATTCACCTCTCATCCTTTGGGCATATTGCTAGGAGGGGTTATTCCTTGGACAGAGATATGATGCTGGGAAGGATGGAGAGTCACCAAAGGAGAGGAAGACCTTTAACTGAGTGGATTGACAAGGTGACTGCTGCAGTGGGCTCTTGCATGTCAGAAAGTATGCGAATGGCACAGGACAGAACAGGATTCAGATTTTTTTGTTCATAGGGTCACTATGAGTCATATTCGACTCCATGGAACCTAACAACAATGACATTTTATAAAATTCACTGTTTGAAAATTTGTAATTCATTGCTTTTAGTAAATTCACAAGGTTGTACAGTTGTCCTTCCCAAACTCACTGCCATTGAGACAAATCTGACTTACAGCACCACTATTCATCTTCCAAGGACCGCTATCCATCTTCCAAGGCTGTAAGCTTTTAAGAGAGGAAGACTGTCCATCTTCTTCCTACAGATCAACTAGTAGATTCAAAGAACCTCTGGTTAGCTACCAAACATTTTATATATTATTCCACCAGGGTTATTTGTTCAGTAATCATTATTTAATTCTATAACATTTTTGTCTCCATTAGCAGTCATTTTACATTTCCTTTTCCTGCCCTCAAGCCCCCGGAAAATACGAATGTACTTTCTATAATTTGCCTCTACTGGATATTTCATATAAATGAAATCATAATATATGACTGACTTCTTTTACTTAGTCTAATGTTTGCAAGGACTGTATGCTTTGTAGTCTGTTATCAGTACATTGTTTTGTTTGTTTGTTTTTATTATACTAGTTTATTTACAAAATTCTGATACATTGTTTTTCAGAACAGAATCTTCCAATTTCTCTCACACCTCCACTCATCAAAGTATTATGAGCATATTTATTTGTTGATAGATATTTGGGTTGTTTCCATATTTTGATGAATAATACTACTATGAACATTCATATCTAAGTTTTTGCATCAGCAGTTGTCAGTTTTATTGAACATTATACCTAGGAATAGAATTACTGAGTCATACAATAAATGCATTTTTAACTTTTGGAACTATCAAAAATGTATAAAAATGCTTCATTATATTTCTACCAGAAATCTCTGAGGTTTCTGATTTCACCACCTGTTATGACATTTGTGATTTTTCTTTTCCTTTTTCCCCCCTTACTTTAATCATCCTGCTCCACCATCCACCAGGATACCCATCCACTTCTACCCCCTCCCTTCACATCTATCTCCCTTTGACCAGCCCTCCATCTAATAACTTATATATGAAGCTTCCTTGGCTTCTGTGATTCCAAATACATCAGCTGATGGTAGTTCCTTATGTTAGGATCAATGTCTCTGAAATTTAGCCGTAATGTTTCCCGAGCAAAGGTGATTGCGTCTGATACAGGCCATGGTCTTCGCAATCACTTGTTATGCATCAGAGAGTTAGACAATGACCAAGGAGGATAGAAGGAGAATTGATGCCTTTGAGCTGTGGTGCTGGAGAAGAGTATTGAGAATACCATGGACTGCTAGGAAAACAAACAGATTCGTCCTGGAAAGGGTTAAACTGGGTGGCTCCTTGGAGGCAAGGATTCTGAGGCTCCGTCTAACATACTTTGGACATGTTGTGAGGAGAGACTGGTCCTTGGAGAAGGACATCATGCTTGGGAGGGTGGAAGGACAGCGCAGGAGAGGAAGGCCCTCTATGAGGTGGATTGATTCAGTGACTGGGATAATTGGGATGGGAGTGTCAGAGACAGTGCGATTGGCACGGGACAGAGCAGAGTTTAGGGCTGTTGTATATAGGGTCGCTATGAGTCGCAAGCGACTCAATGGCACATAACAACAACAACAACTTTAATTATCTGATTGTGTGGGTGTGAAGTGGAATTTTATTAAGTTTTGAGTTTTATTTCCTTAATTACTAATGATATTGAGCATCTTTTAATGTACTTTGACCATTTTTATATCTTCTTTGGAGAAATGTCTATTTAAAAATGACCGTGTACACTTATGTAAGTCTGTGATGTACATTGTAAGTCAATGACTATCTGTATTTTCTCCTATTCTCTGAGTCAAACACCTGTATTTTCTTCTATTTTGTGAGTAATTTTTTTTCATTTTGTAAGTAAATATTAATATCTTATAATAAATAACAGTAAAATACATTTATTAACACTTAATAGATTGACATATTAAAAATATACATTTGTGTGAAACAAACTGAAACTCTCCATATGCCACCAAATAGATGTGTAGGTCTTCTTCAATTACAAGCTGTTTGTCCTTAACTAATGTTGTGTCATTGTGTTCCATCAAGTTGGAACCTACCTATGGCTGACCCTCCAGCAAATTTTCAAAAGCAGTAAATTGTGTGGAGGAAGATTGTATATCTTTCTCCTATGGAGCAGCTATTGGATTCTGATCATGTACTTTTGCATTGCAGCACAATTGTTTACCATTAAGTCACAAGCTCTCCTATCCTCAAATGCTAGACTCAAGGACTTTAGGAAGATTCTGCTCCCCCAAAGTTTCAGTTTAACATGTCCATCCGAAAATTATTCTAAGAAAGATATGCAATAGATAAATATGAAATTGTTCTACTCACAGTGCTCTGGTGGCTTAGTGATAAAGAGTTATACTGCCAACTGAAAGGCACACAGTTCTAATCCACCAACTTCTCCACAGGGAAAAGATGAGCAGTCTCCTCCAATGCAATTCGCTGTTTTTGAAAACCCACTGGACACTCAGCTATGAGACCATTCTGACTTATCAGTATACAATCACTAACCAAACTGTAGTCCAATCTAGATTCAAGAGAGTTACTGTATTTTTAAACAAATAATATATGTACTGTAAGAGTTTTTTTTCCTTGTAAACTTCGCATACGCTATATGCATTACACACATTTTTTGCAGTATTTACATGCTATATGCAAAAGATACAAGAACCTAATCAACACTGCATCAACAAGCTAAAGCTTTTCAGAGCCTCTTGTAAAGAGTACAGATAATAAATATGGGTTTCTATTATTTTCAATTTTCTTTTGATTACTTAAACTGTAATTGCTGTTGCAATACTTAGCTTCTATAAGAGTAATATATTCTTTTGTAGATTGATTTATCATCAGTACAAAACACAGCTTTTGAAGGAGAACTATTCCCAAATGTCAGCAATAATGTGAATTCAAATGAAATTGTTCCTATGTCAAGTTTGCAAGAAGATTCTACAAATGAGGTAGCATTTTTCAATTTTATTTCAATTACTAAAATAACTCTAATTTTCACACATATTTATTAAAGACAGTCATTTATGATTTTTAAAAAACAATGCTCTGATACACACAAAACTTTGAAAATGGGGAATAAAAACACCACCCTCAACCCCCTCAGGTCAAAACCATTATTTAACCTAGATTGGCTTGATCTTGAAATGTAATCAAGTAGGACTGAACACTAAACCCTTTATGTCTTGGACAAGATAGTAAAATACTCCTTAATTTTTGGATCCTTAGACTATTTAACATAATAAGAAAACCAATTTTTAAAGTTGTGAAAGAAATGTGTTCATCTCCAATGACAGTTTCTAGCTCTTGCCAGGCTACTTGGTCAAGAGGAGACCAGGAAGCATTATCCTCTTTAGTAGTTTCACTGTCATCAATTATCCTCTTCAGTTCTTCCATCACATTTTTATGTACATAGCCTTTTTTCTGATCATGACATAATTTTTGTAATTGCTTTTGTTGGCATATCTCAATTTTTCTGAGTTGAACCCTAGACTCCAAGAACTTGTGGTTAAACTTGGCCTTGTGACAGACATAGTAACGCAGGTAAAAGTTATTCTAGCTAGTTATAGCTAGCAAAAGCCAACCAAGACCAAACTTCAGTAGGAAACTTCACCACAGCACACAGAAGTGAAATAAAGAATTGGGGTATTTTAATTATTCTTTTGTAGGTTATAATTTCCCAAAGCATCCTTAAGTATTGCAACTCGATGCTTGAATTTGTTCTTTGGTTCCTTCAGCTTAAGAAATGCTAAGTGAGTTTGGTCCCTTAGATTTTCTGATTTCTGACTCCAGCTCTTCATACATTTCATTATAATACTTTGTCTTCCTGTGCTGCCCATGGAAATCTTCTGTTCATCTCCTTATTATCTTGATTCCTTCGCTTTGCTTTGGCTTCTCGGTGCTCTAGTGCAATATTCAAAGTATCTTCTGACATCCATCTTGGTCTTTTCTTCCTCCTCTGTCTTTGTAATGACCCCTTGTGTTATTCTTGATATCCTCCCACAGCTCATCTGGTCTTCGCTCATTAACATTCAAGACCTCAAATCTATTCCTGAGATGGTGTTGAAATTTAGATGGGATAGACTTAAGGTCACATTTTGGTTCCTGTGGATTTGTTTTAATTTAACACAGATTTTATTTGATTTAACAAAGATCTTATTTTCTTTTAACAAAGATTGAGCCATTGAGCCAATTGGCAGCATCATGATAGATGGTGCAGAGACTGAGATTATTAACAGCTTTAGTCTCTTTGGCTCCACAATCAACATTCTTGGTACCAGCAGCCAGGAAATTAAAAGACAAATTGCACTGAGGTCAGAGACCTCTCTAAAGTACTGAAGAGCAACAATGTCAGTCTGGAGACTAAGGTGTGTCTGATCCAGGCCATAGTTTTTGCAATTTCTTGCTATACATTAGAAAGCTGGACAATGATAGAAGGAGAATTGATGCCTTTGAGCTGTGGTGCTGGAGAAGAGCATTGAATATACCATGCGCTGCTAAGAGAACAAACAGGTTCATCCTAGAGAGGGTGAAACCAGGCTGCTCCTTGGAGGCAAGGATTTTGAAGATTCATCTGACATACTTTGAACATGTTGCAAAGAGGGACCAGTTCTTGGAGAGGGATGTCATGCTTGGGAGAGTGGAGGGACAGTGCAAGAGAGGAAGACCCTAGATGAGATTAATTGATTCAGTGACTGGGGTAATGGGGTAGGAGTATCGGAGACAGTGAGATTGGCACAGGATAGAGAAGGTTTTAGGACTGTTGTACATAGGGTCACTCTGAGTTGCAGTTAACTCAATGGCACATAACAACAACAACAACAACAGGTTATAATTTTGTGCGTGTGTGTGTGTGTGGGAAGTGTACTCTTTCCTTAATTTTAAGCATGTGTTTTGTTGGTTTACATACAAAATTAATAAAAATCATTTGCTATAAATGTAAAATTCCACACTACGGGCAAAAAAAACAAAGGAGTGTTGTTGTTGTTGTTGTTGTTGTTGTTGTTGTTGTTAGTTGCTGTCAAGTCTCATATGACTCATAGCAAAAACAATTATAGATACCAGAAAAGGCAAGCCATGTCCATCAATCAGAATACAAGCAGTAGCACCAGGTGAGCCAAGGACAGTTCCTGGGCAGGGTCTCTCCTCAGGTTTGCAACACCACACTTTTTACCCTACAGGTACTTCTAAGTTTCTAACTCCAGTATAATCTAAGGAAGGAACTATTATATCCCATAAATTTAGGATTTCTGAGGTATGGTTTCCTTACAAAGATTATAAATAAGGAAAGACTTAGGGGGTGATGACAAAACCATGGGTCAATTTATAAACCCTTGTCTTTCCCTAATCCCCTAGGAATCAAAAAGCCAAACCATCGGGCTAGTTTGCTACTTCCACAGGACGGTGACAACTGTCTCTCCTGGTGAAAGGTCCTGTGACAGGGGTGTTGTTGTTGTTGTTAGGTGCCATCAAGTCAAGTTCAAATCATAGTGACTCTATGAACAAAAGATCTGAGCCCAGTTCTATCCTGTGCTATCCTCACACCTCCTGAGACACAAGAGCCTTCTGTGGCAGTCACCATGTAAATCCACCTGTTTGAGGGTCTTTCTTTCCTTTGTTGACCCTCCACCCTTCCCAGCAGCATGTCCCTTTCCAAGGAATAGTGCCTTCTAGCAACATGCTCAAAATATGTGAAGCAAAACCTCATCATTCTTTCCTCCAACTGCATTCTCTTCAAGATTTATCTGTTTGTTCTCTTGGCCATCCATGGTATTTTCAGTGCTCTTCTCCAGCACCACAGCTCAAAGACATCAATTCTTCTTCTGTCATCCTTATTAATTGTCCAATTTTCAGGTGCATAGCAAGTGAGCAGAATGACTATGGCCTGAATCAGATGAACCTTAGTCCTCAAACTGATATCAATACTCCTCAACAACTGTAGAACTTGTATGAGGATCCAAGGCAGGAGGGTGGAAGCTGATGGGTAAGGAAGGATGGGCAAGGGTAGGGAGGTGGGAAGGTGGGTTAATCATAAGGTCACACAATTTGATGGGTGCAGGGAGGGGTGAGTAAAGGAAATGGGAAGATCTGATGTGAAAAATAATGTATATAAACTTTGTATATAAACCAGTATAAAATAAAAATTTTATTTAAATTAAAAAATAATAATAACTTGGAGAGGTCCTTAATTGCAAATTTCTCCAGTACAAAGCATCTCCTTATCTCCTGACTGCTGGTATCAAGGGTGCTAATTGTGAATTCAAGCAAGATGAAGCTGTTGACAATTTCAATCTTCTCTCAATCCATCATGATGTTGCTTATCAGTCCAGTGTTAAGAATCTTTGTTTTCTTGATATTGAGATGCAATTCCTATTGAAGGCTGCTTTCTTTGATCTTCTGCAACAAGTGCTTCAAGTCCTCCTCACTTTTAGCAAGCAAGGTTGTGTCATCTGCCTAAGACAGGTGATTGATGAGTATCCTTCCAATCCTGATGCCACACTCCTCTTCAAAGAGTCCAGCTTCCTGAATAATTTGCTCAGCATACAGATTGAATAGGTATGGTAAGAGAATACAACCCTGATGCACTGCTTTTTCAAGTACAAACTATGCGGTGCTCCCCTGCTCTGTTCATACAATAGCCTCCTGGTCCAGGTCCAGGTTGGGTAGGGGTTGTTGTTGGTTATTATGTGGCATTGTGTCACCTGCAATTCATAGCGACCCAATCTACAACAGGCCTAATCCCTGCCCTATCCTGTGCCAGTCTCATTGTCTCTAACACACCTACCCTCATTACCCCAGACACTAAATCAATCCACCGCATAGAGGGTCTTCCCTGTCTGCGCTGTCCCTCCACTCTCCCCAAGCATGACGTCCTTCTCCAAGGACTGGTCCCTTCTTGCAACACGTCCAAAGTATGTAAGATGAAGCTTCTATGGCTGTGATTCATAAGGATCAATACCCTTTAAAGGACGCTTCAACAGTGTAGCAAGACTCTCAAGTGCTAACTAATTTATCTGCCTGAACATTCCCAGGAAAGACATGGAGATCCATGGAAAAACACTAATATCCATACCTTGTATGCATATATCTTCCTACAACTCCTTACTCCACAAGGAGAGGGAACTGATCATCCATTCTTGTTGTTTCTACTGGGCAATCCATAGAGTTAAGTCGTTGAAGACAGCCTGTCTAGGTTCATCTTTTAAAACAATCCATGCAGCTCTGAGCTCAGTCATTGTCTACTCTATCACAATGATACATCCACACACTGTCTGTGGAAGTTTGGCAAAGGTCCTGTCTTTATATGATCTGGCCCAAGGCCTTATCAGGATATGGTCAAGCCTTAGCAAGACAGGCCTGGGGCTAAATATTTGGGGTAGACAGGGAATTGTGACATTCTTCCTCCACAGCGTTTGCCTTTTGTAACTGAGATATCCCATGCAGTGTAATGTTTTACAAGTTCATTGTTTTTCAATGCTTCTTTTTTTCCCTTTTTTTTATTTATTAATTTTCATGAAAGTTTACAGAGACTTAGGGTTTACAGTCATTCATTGTTGGACTTTTCTCCCTGCCCATCCTCTCCCCCTAATTCACTCTTCTCCTTGAAAAGAAAAAGAAAAATTTTTTCATTGTTATGCAATCCCTCCCCACCAAGTCCACTCCACTATGCAGCCTTCACTCTGGACTTCTATAATGACAAGAATACCCATTCATATATCCCTTTTAAACAGTTTTCTCCTTCATCTGTTTCAATGAAATCTATATCATTCATCCCTCCTTTTCTGTCTTCCCTCAACCCTGATGTCAATCACATTTTATAATAGTGGCCTTATGCAATATTTGTCCTTTTGTGATTGAGATAGTTCACTCAGCATAATGTCCTCCAGGCTCACCCATTTTGAATAATATTGCATGAGTTCTTTGTTTTTCAATGCAGTGTAGTATCCCATTGTGTGAATATACCAGAGCTTCTCTATCCATTCATTTGTTGATGGACACTTGGGTTGATTCCATCTCTTTGCTATTGTGAACAAAGCCACAATAAACATGAGTGTGCATATATCGCTTGGGTGGCAGTTATGGTTTCTTTAGGGTAAATCCCCAGTTGTGAAATTGCTGGGTCAAATGGTATCTCTATTTGCAACTTTTTGAGAAAGTGCCATACAGCCTTCCATAGTGGTCGCACTGTTTTACTCACCCACCAACAGTGAATAAAGGTTCCAGTTTTTCCACAAACTCACCAGCTTTTGATGTTTGCTGTTCTGTTAAATTTTGCTATTCTTACTGGAGTGAGATGATATCTCATAGTTGTTTTGATTTGCATCTCTCTTATAGTTAGGGATTTTGAACATTGCTTCATGTGTTTATTTGCCCTCTGAATGTCTTCTTTGGTGAAATGTCTGTTAATATCCTGTGCTCATTTTTCAATTGGGTTATTTACTTTTTTAAAAATTAATTTTAATGAAAGTTTACAGAGACTTAGGATTTCCAGTCATTCATTGCTGCAGTTTTCTCCCTAGGGTTATTTACTTGTATCTTGTTGCGGTGCTCTGTAAATTCTAGTTGTAAGTCCCTTGTCAGACATGTCATTACCAAATATTTTTTCCCCAAACTGTGGCTTCCCTTTTTACCCTGTTGGAGAAGTTTTTGGATGTGCATAGGGATTTAATTCTTAGACGGTCCCATTCATTTCTTTTATCCTCTCTTGGATGGAGATTTTCCAGGATGCTTGGAAGACTGTTTATGTTGTGGATTAGGACTTGTAGAGTTCTTCCACAATGCTCCTTAATATTCCATTGTGTGAATATACTATAGTTTTTCTATCCACTTGTTCATTGATGGGCGCTTGGGTTGCTTCCATCCGTTTGCTATTGTGAATAACTCAGCAATAAACATGGGTGTTCATACATTTGTTTGAGTCCCAGCTCTGGTTTCTCTGGGTTATATTCCCAGTAGTGGAATGCTGGGTCAAATGGTATTTTTATTTCTAAATTTTTAATAAAGTGCCAGACTGCCTTCTCTAGTGGTTGTAGCACTTTATGCTCTCACCAACAAGTGAATAAGGGTTCCAATCTCTGTACAACCTTTTACAGCATTTGCTCTTTGCTGTCCTGTTGAATTTTGTAGTTTTGCTGGGGAAGCTCCTTCTTTTCAATTCAGCTAGTTGGCATACTTAAAGTCTCCACTACTTGGTCAGACGTTTGCAAGCAGGAGACGAGCTTTCTAGTGGTGAACAATACTTTCTGCAACTTATGGGACTTACTCCAAGCAACTATCTCCATTTCTGTCTTGGATTTAACCAGAGTGTCACTGTGACCAACACCAGCAAGTCTTTCTTGATCTTCCTAATTCCTACACTCTACAGGTGTTCCAACAAACCTTGAAGCATTATTATGGTATCTCCCTACTGACAAACCAGTCTCCACTCCACTAGCAACTGAGAAACAAGCCCTCCTGGCTGGCTCATCAATTGGGTTTTTTTTTAATTTGTTGTTATTTTGGGGGTGTTTTTGTTTGTTTCTTCTTTTTTTCCAGATAAAGGCTTGTTTTGTTGAATGTTTGATCTATATAACTGCCAAGGCCACTATGTATAGACAAGTTGTTGTTGTTGTTATTGTTGATTACTGTCGAGTAGAGCACGACTCATAACAACTCTATGAACAAAAGACCTAGTGGCTTTCTATAGCTATCATCATTTTTCCAAGTTCATAGAGTTTCCATAGGCATGTGGCTCAGGAAGTGGAGAGGAGCCTTATTTCTTGGGCTCTTTCTCTTTAGACAAAGTCTTGATGATTTTTGTTAACTTGGAATCACCCCTCATGGCACTGGCATGCCTCCTTGGCCTTAGACTTCTGGGCCACAATCTAGTCAGCCAGGAGCTTCTTGTGGTCTTTGTCTGCCTTCAGCTTGTGAATGCGTTCCATGAGAATTAGTTCGTTCTTTAACACATTCCCCTTTTCTTTCAAGTAAAGTCTTGTTCCATGTGACAATCAATCTTTTTAGACTCTCAATGTCTTCTAGTAGCCAGCGTAAAACCCTCCTCTGCCTCGTCCAGATGACCTTCTCAGGCCTTTGAACAGTACTGTTTCATTTGTTGTTTATCAAAGAGACTGAACTGACCCATAAGCCATGATCCTCCACTGGTTTTCAGAGGTGGTTGATTGCTCAGGAGATTTTCCTTCCTTTGCAGTGCAGCTGGTTATTATGAACCACATGCCTTTAGGATTGCAGAACAGTTTCTTACCACTAAGCCACCAAATGCCTATATCTACCTATGCCCATATGCCTGCCCTTCCTGTGGACTAAGGTATTTTTTTTCCAGCATCAAGCCCTAGAATAGATGATCACAGGCTTGTGGATGATCAGGTTATCTTTGATTAGTTTTTGTGTTTGCTACCAAGAGTTGGCACTGGCAGTTTCATTGGTCTTATTAGGACAGACCTTCTTCTTGCCACAGCGGAGGTCACGAGATGCAAGCCTCTTCTTGCCTGAGCACACTCATGGCTGCAGTCGCAGGGCTGAAAGGGCTTTGCTAATTGTTGGGGCCTATTCTCCAGAGGGAAAATCCTTCAAGGTTGTGTTTGTACACAGATCAAAAAAATCACCTAGGGACAAACTAAAAGACAGCTTGTTACTGACCAGGGGCAAGTATCAGTGCTGCCTCATACCAGTGATGGTAGGCTGAAAAATTATCACTGAAGTTGGGGAGAAGCAGCTAATTATTTAATACTCTTATACAAACAGTACATTAACAATACCAAGAATTACATAGGCTGATAGGAAAATGCTAAGAATATGCAAGCTTAATTTAAGGGGGACAAGAATGTCAGCTGCTTGATAAAGGAGACCATCAGTCAATTTGCCCTCATTCTGGGATGAAATCAGGAAAACAGATCCAATGAAAAAAAAAATAAGTCTAATAAGAAACAGCCAGCTTAACCTAAGTATATCCAGTTTTTGGCATTTATTAGGATATGCCATGCAAGGCCTTTTAAAAAACAATTTTTTTTATTATTATTTGAGTGGAGGTTTGCAAAAGCAGATTTTTCATTTAGCCATTACTAAATATTTTGTTCCATGGCAAAATATTTTGCTCTCATTTTTGGTGGTTTGTTTTTTTGTTTTGGTTGTGGTTTTTTGTTTTTTTTGTGTGTGTACTGTGGAGTTGGATCCGACTGGTACAGGAGATTGCCCCTTCTTCTCCAGTAGAGAATCTGGTGCATTCCAACTGCGCACATTTGGGATTGCAGTGCAGTTTCTCACCACCAGGCCACCAGAGCGCCCTCATGACATTAATTTTTTTTTTATGACATTAATTTTTATAACCACAATCACACTTTCCCCATTTTTTTCTTCTAATTCCAATTATCTTTGATCTTTCACTATTTCTCTGTGTCTTTCATTTTTTGTTGATGTGTTGATTATCTCATTACTTGATATTGTCTTTCTCTTCACCTCTCTCAATATATATCTATTGCTAACCATCTAACAGTTTATGAATTGTTTAGTCTTTTAAAATAGCCTTTATTTTCTTTTTGTTTTTATTGGTTTGCATACAATAATTCATATAGATTGTATTTAATTCATGTACACCGTGCTTTATACAACCTTTTATCTACTTTGTGTTTCATACTGTATATGACATTTATCCTTTTGTAACTGCCCTTTTCACTCGGCATAATGTCCTCTAGATGCATGCGTGTTATGTTTCACAATGTCAGTGCTGCTTAATACTCCACGGTGTGAATGTACCTCCATTTTTTTATTCATTAGTTTGTTAACAGACATTTGGGTTGCTTCCATCACTTTGCTGTTATTGTTAGTAATGCTACAAATTGAGTGTGTATATACCTGTTGGTGTCCCAGCTCTTTTTTCTTTAAAGTATATACCTAGTGGTAGATTGCTGGGTCAAATTATATTTCTATTTTCAGTTTTGTAAGAAGGCAATAAACTGCTTTTCACAGTGATTGTACCATTTTACATTCCTATTATCACTGTTTAAGAGTTATAATCTCTCCATAACCTTGTCAACATATGTTGTTTACTTTCTTATTGAACTTTGTTAATCTTGCTGAGGTGAGATGATATATTTTTTGTTATGTATTTTCCTCTGTGAGCTCTCGTGGCATAGTCCATAGAAAATTGTGCAGAAATTAAAAAAACCACACCTCTCTAGCAGTTCAAATTCACACGCAGCTCCAAGGGAGAAAAATGAGTAATCTCCTTCTGTGCTACTTACGGTCTCTGAAAATCCACTCAGGGGTCAGCTTGGAGTCTGTTCCTACTCAAGCGCAATGAGTTTGAGATCTGTCATCTAAACATCCTATTTGGTGAAGTGATCTTTTATGCCCTTTGCTCATTTTGTCATTGTGTTGTTTATCTCTTTCTGGTTGAGATATTGGAGTTTTCAAGATAAACCCCATATTAGATATGTAATGGTTCAGGATAGATCTTAAGTCTTCTTTTTGACATGAAAGCAACACAATTTTTCAATTTGAGATTCCCAGAATAGTAGTCCCTATGGTTGCTTGATTAAAAATGTTCAATTCAGTACATTTCAAACTCTCTAATACTTACAGTGTCTATCTTTAAGTAGTCCATATAATTTTTTTTAAAACTTCTTGCCTTCATATATTCCATTATCTGATTATTAGTTGATGTTTGGACCTGTTTCTCCTCATTTTGAGTCACACCACTTCAGCAGATAAAGGTCTTTCATTGGCTGAAAGCTTTACTTCATATCATTAACGTAAACTTTACTTTGGGGAGACAGCTCTTCCTCAATAGTATTTTAAGTGCTTTCCAACCCGAGAGGCTGATATAGTACTATATAAGACAGTGTTCTGCTGTTATTCATAGGGTTTTCAATGGTGCATTATTCCAAAAGTAGAAAGTCCTGCTTCCCAGTCAGTCTTAGCCTG
The DNA here is from genome assembly GCF_000299155.1 of Elephantulus edwardii. NCBI lineage: Eukaryota > Metazoa > Chordata > Mammalia > Macroscelidea > Macroscelididae > Elephantulus > Elephantulus edwardii. Next base: position 4,421,107 of record NW_006399995.1, on the reverse strand, counting down.
TAAAGTTCCACTGAACTCTTTCCACCATGAGTAATTAAATTACCTGTTAGTACTTAAATACTAGTGGGATAGCTTCTAGAATCACAGTAACACATATCACCATAGTACAACAAGCTGACAATACAAGTGGTGGAGGTCACACAATGTGAATATGTTAAGTTTATTTTCTTAGCTCTGTTGTTGTTAGTTGTTTTGTTGTTGTTGTTGTTGTTGTTGTTAGATGCCATCAAGTTGAGTACAGCTCATAGGGACCCTATGAACAAAAGATCTGAACACTGTTCTATCCTGAGCCATCTTAACATGTCCTAACACATGAGTCAATTACAGCAGTCACCCTGTCAATCCACCTAGTTGAGGGTCTTCATCTCCCTTCACCAACCCTCCACACTTCCCAGCATCAAGTCTTTCTCCAGGTAATAGCCCCTCCTAGCAATATGCCCAAAGTATGTGAGACAAAGTCTAATCATTCTTTCCTCTAAAGATCACTCCAGCTGCACCATCTCCAAGACATAGCTTTCATTCTCTTGGCCATCCATGGGATGTTCAGTGCTCTTCTCCAACACCACAGCTCAAAGGTGTAAATTCTTTTCCTGCCATCCTTATTCATTGTCCAGCTTTCAAATGCATAACAAGTAACTGGAAAGACTATGGTCTGAATCAGATGCACCTTGGTCCTCAAACTTATATCATTACTCCTCTATAATTTTGAGCGATCCCTAACTACATATTTTCCCAGTGCAATATGTCTCCTTATTTCCTGACTGCTGGTACCAAGGGTGTTAATTGTGGATCCAAAAAAGATGAAGCTTTTGACAATTTCAATCTCCTTTACATCTAGCATGATGCTGCCTAATGGTCCAGTGGTAAGAAATTTGTTTCCCTGACATTGAGATACAATCCATATTGAAGGCTACATTCCTTAATCTCCTGCAACAAGTGCTTCAAGTCTTCTTCACCTTCGGCAAACAAGGTTGTGTCATCTACATAACACAGGTTATTGATGACTCTCCCCCCAATCCTGATGCCACATTCCTCTTCATAGGGTATCAATCTATGTTGTTGTTAGTAGGTACCTTTAATTTGAATCATAGCAAGCCTTTGAACAAATCTGAAACTTTCCTTGTCCTGTGCTAACCTCACTATCTCTGCATGCTCAAGCCCATTGCGGTAGTCACTGCATCAGTCCATCTGGCTGAAGGTCTTCCTCTCTTTTGTTGACCCTCTACCTTTTCCAGTTTCTCTCAAAGGATTGGTTCTTCCTGAAAATATGCCCAATGTAAGTGAAATGAAATTTTACCATCCTTATCTCCAAAGAGTACTCTGGTTGCCCTTCTTTCAAAATAAATTTGTTTGTTCTTTTAGCAGTCCATGGAAGGCTTAATATTATTCTCCAACACCACAATTCAAAGGCATCTGCATCTATTCTTTTTTGGTCTTCTGTATTCATTGTCTAACTTTCAGATGTATAGGAAGTCGGTGAAAATACCTTAGTCTTTAAACAGACATCCTTGCTCTTTAGCACTTTGGGTAGGTCTTTGACAGCATATTTCCCCAATGCAACACATCTTATGATTTCTTTCTTTTTAAAAAAAATGAAATCAAGATTTATTGGATACATTTGTAACCTGTATATGTACAGGATAGTCTTATAATCCTATCCTGGTCAATATTACATACCAAGTAAGTGGCAAAACAAGTTTTTGAGTTTGTATCTGCCTCTTGCTCCCTTTTTTCATGACATCAAAGGGCATGTGTAATGACATTGTTTTCATGTTTAATACGAAGTACGATGCTCTGGGTTGCATGATGGTCAGGCACTGCTCGTGTTGTTCCCTTTTACTGAAATTTGTCCTAGTGGTAGCCTGGTAAGAGGCTCTCCAGGGCAAGACTGAGAACAACTGTGAAGTGATTACCTAGGGAATAATGAAGAGGAGAACCGAGAGGAAAAAGGGTGAGAAGGAAGGTGCTAGGAGCATGTTATGATTTCTTGAGTGCTGCTACCTTGAATATGGACTGTGGAGTCAAGTAAAATGAAAATGTTGATAACTTTAATCTTCTCTCCTGATGTTGTCTGTTGGTCCACTGGTGAAGATTTTTTCATTTTTGTTGTTTAGATACAACCCATATGGAAGGCTGTAGTCTTTGATCTTCTGCAGTAAGTGCTTCAAGTCTTCTTCACTTTCAGCAAGCAGGGTTGTGTCATATACATAATACATATTGTTGATGAATCTTCCTTTACTCCTGAAGTTACAGTGTTCTTCACAGAGTCCAAATTATTATATTGTTTGCTCAAAATGTAGATTGAATAGATTGAATTGTAGATTCCCTGATGAACACCTTTCTTTATTTTAAACCATGTAATATTCCCTTATTCTGTTCAGACAGCTGTTTCTTGGTCTACATATAGATTTCTCATGAGCATAATTAAATGTTCTGGAATTCTGATTCTTCTCAATATTAGCTTTAATGTCTTATGACCACACAATCAAGTGCCTTTGCATAATCAATAAAGCACAAGTAAATATTTTTCTTATATTATCTGCTTTAAGGTAAGATACATCTGACATTATTAAGGATATTCCTCATGCCACAGCCTATTCTGAATCAAGCTTGAATTCCTGGAAGTTCTCTCTTATTGTACTGTTCCAGTAATTTCTAAATAATCTTTAGCAAGATTTTACTTGCATATGATATTAAACATATTGTTTAATAATTTCCATACTTTATTGGCTCACCTTTTTTTTTGGTATGGAAACAAATGTGTATCTCTACCATAAGGTGGCCAGATAACTGTCTTCCACATTTATTGATAGAGACTGGTGAGCATGTCCAGAATAGCATTTATTTCCTGAAATACCTCAATTAGTATTCCATCAAATCCTGAGCATTATTTTTTGCCAATGCCTTCAGTGAAGCTTGGACTTCTTCTTTCAGTTCTATTGATTCTTGATCATACGCTATTTCCTAAAAATGATTCTGTTTCACCTACTTCTTTTTGATACAGTGACTCTGTGTTCCTTCTTTTGATATTTCCTCTTGTCACTCAATATTGTGCCCATACAATCCTTTAGTGCTGCAACTTGAGGCTTGATTTGTTGTTCAGTTATTTAAGCTTCTTAAATTCCAATGGTATTATTCCTTTTTGGTTTTCTAATCTAACTCCTTGCACATTTAATTATAATACTTTCCTCTGTCTTCTTGAGTTACCCTTTTAAAGTATTTTGTTCAGATTTCATATCTCAATATTTCTTCCCCTTTTTTGGCTTATTTTTGCTCCAATGCAAGTTTTAGAGTCCCTTCTGACATTAATTTTGGTCTTTTCTTTCTTTCCTGTCCTTGTGATGATCTTTACTTTCTTCAAATGTGATATCCTTGATGTCATTCCACAACTTGTCTGATCTTCAGTCATTAGTTTTTATTCCATCAAATTTAATCTTAAAATACTTTTTAAATTCAGCTGAGATATATACATTCATTGTCATATTTTTATTCTAATGGACTTGTTTTACTTTTCTTCCAGTACAATTTGTACTTAAAAAGGCATAATTGATGGTGTGTTCCACATTCAACCCCTGGCCTAGTTCTGAAAACTGTTAATGAGCTGTTTCAAGATCTCTTTCCATAGATATAGTCAATCTGATTCCTGTGTAGTCTATCAGGTGAAGTTCATGTGTACAGTTGCAGTTTATGGGTTAAAAACTATTGGCAGTGAGTAAATCATTCATTCTTCAAAATTCTATCATGTGATCTCCAGCCTGATTTCTGTCCTCAAGTCCATTTCCAACTGCCAGTCCTTCTTTGTTTCCAGCTTTTGCATTCCACGCACCAGTTATTATTAAGACATCTTAATTGCATGTTTCAGCAATTTCAGGCTGCATACATTGGTTGTTGTTATTATGTGCCATCGAGTCGTTTCCGACTCATAGCGACCCTATGCACAACAGCTCTAAACCCTGCTCTATCCTGCGCCAACCGCACCGCCTCTGA